>NC_041380.1:555772190-555835829 GCF_002162155.2 Triticum dicoccoides | reverse complement strand
ATTGTCCAGGTCGCCGTCCGCCACTGCGCGTTGCTCCTGCGCCACGGCCTGGCCACCGTCACCATCAATGACAATCCAAAGGTACGTAGGATTCGACCTTATGCTACCTCCGACTCCGATTCGATCTGCTGTCTTGCTAGCTATGTTGATTGATGATTGCATGTTTCTTGTGTGAGATGAGATGCAGGCCGGAGAGGTCGTCAGGATGGGCCCTTGCGGCGGCGGCGGCGGCAACGGCAGAAAGATAGGCATGGTGGGCGAGGTGACACGCATTGTCCAGGTCGCCGTCCGCCATTGCCGCGCCGTTGACGCCGTTCGCGTAACGTACATGCGGAAAGACCGGGAGGAGTCGAACGAGACCGAGCTCTGGGGAGGGAAAGGCGGCATGACCACGGTGGTAATTACTCCTAACTAACAACGGGTCCACGGCCATGCATGAGTTGCCTATAATCATTAGTCTCCGTGTGTTGTGGATGAGTTGACAAGCTGTGTTCTCCTCTTTGTTTCGCGTGTGCAGTTCCGTCTGCAGCGGGACGAATACCTGACGAGCGTGGAAGGCCACTACAGCCACTTCAATGGCAACGTCGTCATCAGGTCGCTCAAGTTCGTCAGCAACCTTCGCACCCACGGGCCGTACGGGAACGCGTGCGGCGTGCGGTTCTCGCTCCCAGCGGGCGCCGGCGGCAGGATCGTCGGCTTCCATGCGCGGTGTGACGACCAGTACCTCCACGCCATTGGCACCTACGTCAAGATGGACGACCGTGCATCGTGATCGACCGCAAATTCGTTTGTATCGTGTAGCGACTGTTTTTGCTTTCATTCATCTAGCTATTTCATTTCGCTTGCTGCTTCTCAAGTCTCGACTCCGTCGATGATCGATGCTCTAGCCCCAGGACTGTTTAGCTAGGAGGAAAAATGTTAGGTTTAATCTTGATTCATGTATCTGCATATTTGTTTTGTCTTGCATATAGCTAGGTTTAGTACTTGCTGGCAAGTCGTACGTGCGTACCAAGATGGCAAAGTCTCGGTAAAAAAGCGCAATAAAGCGAGTATGGTGCGTAGGCGTGATGCTATGATGCCGTGTGATACGGCAGCGTCGTGTGAAGTGACGCGTGCGTGCGCGACGAGACCGGCTGGGTGGATCACTTGGAGCTGAGACACATGGCCAATTTGTTAATTTGTGTTGGTATGCATGCATGCATGCACAATGTTTGTTAGCAGGTTTCCGGAGGAGTGAAGTGTATTTTAAACCTTGAGCTTGTAGACCTTGTCACAAATGAATCCTCGTCTTTAAATCCCTGAAGTTTGTACCCTGTACTAATCAATCTCGGTCTATCTCCACCCTAGACCTGTTTAGCGCATAGGGAAAAAGACGATCCCGATGGGAGCACATACTACTCTCACTGACTGGTCGGGCCTGCATGTCATATTTATCCTCACCTTCATGTCATTCTTTCTCTCTCGAGCTATCGTGCGCTAGCACAAACACATGACCAACAGCGAATATGGCGATTGCTAACCATATGCGCGCGCAACGCGTATCACGACCGTCACTTCCTTATGTGGATCCGAGCGGCCTGGCCCACCTGGTCTCCGGAAGAAATCCCTTGTACGATCGAATACAGTCACATCACCCCTGCGGCTACCTATATCTCTCCCCCGTCCTTATCCCTACCCGTGCCCTCCGTCCCTGGTCAATCTGTCTCTCTCTCACTCACCTGGATCGACACCGTCGTCGCCGCCGCCGGCTCCGTCCCCCTCCCAACCTCCAGCCGTGCATCTCCACCATCAGGCGAGCGCTCTCCGTCCTCGCCATGCCTCCTATATCGCCAGATCTATGGCAAGATGGAGCAGGCCAGGCCGCCTCATCCCCATCGAGCTCGGTGGCAGCAAGATCTGCGCGCCGAGACAGTGACACGTCTGGGAGCTCGAAGGCAAGGCGTTGTAGCAGCGATTTATATGTGTTGGCAATAGATTTGTTTTGTTCCCCGTAGGAAGTGGGGTTGCTGTTAGATTTATCTGGTTTATTATTGTCACTGATTTGCTAATGAGTGATGAGTGCGGTTGCAGATCGAGGATTCCTCTTTGTATCGATTTTTTCTACCTTTGGTTGTTTACCACTCCGTTTCCCAGATCTGACCGTAAGTGTACAAAGCTATATCTTTTCTTGAGCCCATGTGACTGAAACCGATATTCAGGCCAGCAGCCATGTCTAATCCATTCTCAAGCTTTCCAGATGGATGGTGTCTCCTGTATGATGAATTTATCTTATTTTATTTGCTCTCCATCATTTTTCAGGCAGTTGACTGATTTCAGGCAGTGTCCTCAGTTTTGCCCCAACACTAAGCAAAATGGATTGATCTTATTGTATAACTTTTTCATATAATCATTATATGAACTGCAATGAAAAAATTGGGGACCTTTCTGTTCGCTATCTTTAATTTTTGCCTAAAAGCTTTAATAAGGCAGTGTCCGAACTTTATCACAAGTTCAGTAGAACTTTTCTGTAACTCACCATAATTTGTAATAATTTCTGAAGAACTTTATGAAGGTTGTGTCTGAACTTTGCAACAAATATCAGAAGGACTTTTGAGAAATGGTTTTGACAATAAAGTTTTAGAGTTTTGACCCTCAAGTTCGAATAAGGAGTCAATAAAGTTCTTTGCATCATGAACGTCTGCAATATAAAGTTTTATAGTGTTGACGATAATGTTCAAAAAATGAGTTAGTAAAGTTCTTTGGATTTTCCAGTAATTTTCATTTTTAATATTAGTTTTCTAGTAATTAAGTAAAGACAGTTCAGCCCATTTAGATAAACCCGTTTAATTAACCCAGACCCTGCTTCCAATGTCTGCATGTACGCCAAAGTGCTAGAAAGATTGAAATTTGAATCGTCCATATGCCATGACTGAGTACTAGTACTTCGACGGGTACAGTCTAGAAAGATTCTTTGTCCCACACCGGGCCATAGGTGTCTGAAGAAAGCAGGTGTACATATGAATACAGAGAATCTGTGTGGGGGCAGCAACTTGTTGATTTGACATGCATGCTGATGGGTGGACTAGATATGCGGCGCGCGCAACGAGTTAGACAAAATCCGCGTCCGGCCAACAGCAGCAACTAGCACACGACCATGGCGACCAGTAGTAACTAGCTGATGCATGGCGTGTTCAGTGTAGGCGTGTAGCGATAAGGACGAAGAAGCGCAATCTTCTGGAGGTGAGTAGCAGCCACACATGCAGGTCGTCGAGCGCGCCGGCCGGTGGGGACGTGGTCGCAGCGGGAGGTTGCTGGTGGCCGTGCCCTGTTGCATCTTGCATGGCGCGAGCGAGCTTGGAGCCCGCGGCCTTCTCATGTCACCGGCGCGCGAGCCTGGCCAAGGATGAAGATGTGCAGCCGTCGGGGAGATGAGCAGCAACCGAGAGAGGATCTCGGCGAGCGCGCCGGCGTGCGCGGACGGAGGCCCAGCGTGAGGTCGCTGATGGTCGTGGACTACTGCTTGGCGCGAGGGAGTTTGTAGCGTGCGGCCTCCTCCTGCGTCCCTAGCGCGCGAGCTCGAAGAGGATGTGGGACCTCAGCTACTAGGGACGACGACTCGCAGCCGCGTTGGGGAGATGGGAAGCAACCGCCTGAGGAGATCGGCGAGCGCATCGGCTGCCATGGACGGGGGCGGGGCAGGACCGCAGGAGGTCCCTGGTGGCTGTGCCCTGCTGCGTGGCAGGAGCGAGCTCGGACCTCGGAGCGCGGATCGATGCGGCGGAGCGGCGACTGATGCCAACGAACTGGAGTTGCCGAGGATGAGGCCACGCAAGCCGCATCATCCAGACGAGGCAGCGCACGGCGCCACACCGTGGTCCACGGGGAATCATCGAAGGAGCTCTAAGGCGAGGACAACGAGACAGCGGCGAAGGAAAGGATGTGCCTGAAGGATGGATCTGCAGAAAGGAATCACAGGGGATCGGGATCAGGTGAAAAATAGTGGGTAGGGGAAGACGGATCTCGGCATCCATGCAAACGTGGCGGCGGGAGAAAGAGAGGAGAAGCGATAGATGAAGAAGATGCAGATGACATGTAGGTCCGGATTGTTAGTGAGAGAAACGAGTGATCCCGACCAGGATTGTGCTTACAAACAGTTCTAGGGTTGGCATAGGGTTGAAAACGAACTGGGATTACAAAAAATAGGTACAGATTTCAGGGATTCGAAGATGAGGGTTCATTTGTGACCAATCCTACAACCTTAAGGTTTAAATCAGACTTTACTCTTTACTGAGTCGTGTGGCAGTTGAGACAATGATGCGGACTTGCTGGACGTGGTCAAGCCCTGTGTATATATACTGTGCACCGAGAAATGAAAAATGGGGCCGTGAGGGCTGAGGGAAAAGATGTAATGCATGTGCTCTCACCGGGAGATATAATAGCATCTCTGACAGACGCGTGCAGGAGCAGCACACTAAAAGTTTTTTACAACGGTGAAATAGCACTTTTGCGCGTCGAACTAGTCAGTTGCTTTACCAAGAGCCCAAAATTTGTAGCGTGCTAGCGTGCCACTCTAGCAGGCGCGGTAAAATAGAGCGCGCGCCCAGCCGGCACACAAAAAAATACATACAGAATGATTCCAAACATCCAAAATATGCAAATTTCACACAAACAAGATGATCTCAAACATCAATGAGAAATATAGCATAGTTCAAATTCATAACATAGTTCAAAAGATGCAAAGTTCGCACAAACAAGATGATCACATGCAAGTTTATGAACAAGTTTACATGAACGAACTAAACATCAACAATCATTCCCCATCTTCTTCCATCTCGTATGTCTTCTCTTCTTTGTCCGTTTCTTCTTCTGATTCTCCATCCTCTTGTTTGTCCTCTCCTTCATTGAAAACTCGAACGGTGTTTGCACTATCAACAAAGGCATCATGCGAAGGCATGTGGGGCCGCCATGGTTCGTTTGGAAGCGGAGCTCCGTGGCTTCACGACAGGCGACGGTGTGACGCCACCCCACGCGCTCGTCCAGGGCGACATGAAGAGCCCGCGGGCGGCGGCGGAGGTATAGCCCGCGCTAGGGTTTGCGGCGGCGGTGACGATGGAGAGGTCGCACATTTATGGAGGGGTTAGGGGATGTCGGTTCGCCCATCCATGGCTGGAGGCGGCGCGGGGCGTGGCAAAAGCGGGCGGGCGCGGAGAGTTCATCGACGGTTGCTCGCTCGCGCGTGATTTCTTTCTGTCGCGCGCGATAGCGGACACGTGAAAAAAGCAGCGCGCGAAGCAGTTCTGTTCGGCACGCGGAGTGATTTTTAGCGCGCGCATGATTTTTGCGCATCTGCTGAAGCTGCCGATTCGGTCGCACATGTTAAAAAGCTGTTTTTTTCAGGCGTGCGGCTTATTTAGTGTCTCTGTTGGAGATGCTCTAAGAGCAACTCTAGCAGACCTCGCAAAAAGCCCTGACCCACAAAATAACCACCAAAATGCGGGTCGGCACTGAAAATCCCACCCGAACAGACCCCGCAAAGGCGGCCGGCCTGCAAAAAAATTTGAGGGGCGCGGCAAAATCTCGGCCCCAACCCGCAAAAACGCGGGTTTCCCCTCGCCGCTGCGGTGCCCTGCATATAAGCGGAAGCGGTTGGTGGGGGGGGGGGCATTTCAGCCCGCGTTTTCTCCACGAACCACCTCCCCTCTCCCCCTTGCCCCGCCGCCGGGCCGCCGCCCAAGATTCCGGCGAAAGCAGCCGGCGGGAGCACGCCGAAAGGCCGCCACACGCACGAGGCCTCCCTCCCCCCTCCTGCAACGGTGGGCCGAAAAGTTCTGGATCTGGGCCCTTCATCGCGGGCCACCGGATTTGGCTTTTCCGGCCGCCGGTGGCTGCGCTAAGCAATGGAATGGTCGGGGAGCATCTCCTGTAGCCCTGGCAAGGTCGCATCGCCGCATGCAGGTACGGGTTGGTCCTCCTGCCGCCGCCGATGGTTTGCAGGCATGGATTCGTCCAGCCATCCATCGGGCTTGGCGCTCGCGCAGCGGCTCCGTGGCTCGCCGATGCCGCCCATACAGTACGACGACTGCACGCGGACAGTGCTGTGGCTAACTTCGGGCACGCCGAAGCACCCCGGATGGGTGTTCTTCAAGTGCAAATACGATGGGATACGTGTTGTTTTCGTTCGGCTCATTTTGATATATCATTCTTTGGTTCAATTGCGGTAGCTCATGTCAAACTTCATCATGTGTGTAGGGAGAGAGAAGAGAGAGCTATGCAAGGCAGCTCGAGGTAGAAGAAGAAGGGGCGCCGTGAGGAGCCGGCGCCAACATCCATGCGGCCAAGGCCTCCATTTTTATTATTGCCTTTGCTGGTGAATCTTTTTTCAAGGAACTTTGCTGTTGAACTTGGGGCCTTGCTCCGGTGCACCCCCTAACTCAATTTCCTAGGGGTATTCTTGACCCCCGCCATCTATTTTTTCTCCGGCCCGCCGCTGCCCATATCCAAGCCCCGTATAACCCGTATGACCCATACGTATGTATATGGTGACATCCCGAAAAAAAGGATGACACGACCCCATGACCAGGTAGGACCTGCCGACGGCCGATCCATCAATCATGCAGCTCAATTAATCATGCAGCTCCATCATTCACGCAGCTCCTCCATCATTCTGGTGAGGTTCTGTAGGAATATCGGCGGCGGCGATCTTATCGCCGGCGATCTCGTCAGAGAGCGCGCGCGGCACCGTCGTCAACCTCCAGCGCTCGCAGGTACCGCATCCTGTTTCCCCATGTTTGTCTCGCTCACGGCAACATCAAACGAACTACCGCTGTTTTCGTCGTAGTGGTTAACCTAGCGGGGCGGGTAACCTAGCTTTCTGGTGGTCCAGGCCATCGCATATCTTGTTCTGGTAGTGCTGCTCATCGTGATATACACAGTGATCACGTAGGCTAAAGTGGGTTTCTTATTTCTAGGGTTAACCTAGCGCCGGTTGCCGTCGGTTGTGTGGGTATCTGGCGATCCAAAGTAATCACGACTGGTGCCGTGCGCTAGGAATCCGGCGGCGCATGTTATCACGGGTAGCGCTGCTTCTCGCGATCCCAAGTGATCACGTACTAGATCCGTGGGACATACCTTAACGCCGCTCGGTGTGGAGAGGGGGAGGATCCATGGGCGATCGGAGGTCATTGGCGTCGGTTGTGTGCATGATCTGAACGCCCTCGGTTGGGGTGCTCTCCGGTTGGGGTAGTTTATTTAACATCCGTGATCGTGCGCTAGGTGTTGTATATGTCAGCATTGATAATGTTTGCACATGTGATGATACATATTAATTGTTGTAGGAAATGACGGACGATGAGTTAACTAATATGATGTATGACATGGAGTTTGGAGAACTGATGAAAGACTGGATAGAAGATTGGTTAGATGATGAAAATTCAGATCGTGGAGATAGGTCAGAGAATGGGAACGAATTGGAAGATCTTAATGTGAGTGGCATTATCATGTTGTAATTTTTTGGTGGCATCCGACAATATTATATTTTGAAAATTTATAGATGGATGGACATGATGATGGTCAGGTAAACAATGAGCATGATGATGGTGAGGAAAACAACTCGGAGATCTCGAATGAAGATTACATTAGTCAGGTATGCAAGTGGAATTTTTTGTTGGCATGCATGCAAATTGAATTAATCCTGGAATATTATATGATAAGTACTTATGTATTTGTGTTATATTTTTCAGCTCATTTATGAATGTCATAATGTGTACGACTATTATGGTGAATCCGACGCGGAGACATGCCTTGATGTCGAATCATTAGCTGCACATGATTCTGGGGAGTCGCAGTCGTCGGTCATCATGAGTGAGGTATGTATGTAATCAATGTTGTATGGAAGTAATGTTATACCATAGAAAAATGTTTTCATGGCTATGTTATGATTGTGTAGGTGACAGAAGATGATGGGAAAAAGAATGTCCAAGATACTGCCAGTGTAGATGATAAGAGGGATATGTTCATGCAGATAATACAAATGACTCTTACGTCTCACGAGGCTGCATATGATTTCTACAACAGCTATGCTAGAGATAATGGTTTCATCATTAGAAAGAATAAGGTCAGGTATAGCAAAACCGAGTCACGTCATATGCGTTATAGGTGGTTTGTTTGTTCCAGATAAGGAAAACGTGACAGCAGGTTGCTAACCGAGGAAGGACACAACCGTAGGCTCAGACCCGAGACATGCTGCCACTGCGAAGCGCATCTGACCGTGAAGCTTGACCAAAAGCGAGGGGTTTGGTATGTTGATAGTTTTGAGGACAAGCATAGCCATATCTTGGCAGGAACGGACGAGGTACCTTTTCTTTGGTCCCACAGAAAAATCAAAGAGTACCAGAGAGCTGAGATACTGTCCATGGGAGCTACAGGGATTAGAATTCACGACATGTTGGATTCCTTCATCGGCAAATATGTATGGTATGGCGGTGTTGGTTTTACCAGGCGTGAAATACAACCTTTGCGCCAGGGACAAGAGGAAGCTGCTTTCAAAAGGTGATGCTGCCACAGTTATAGGCATCATGGCCAGTAGGAAATAGAGGGATCCTAGCTTCTTTTTCGAGTACAAGCTAGACACGGAAGGACATATGAATAGGATGTTCTGGTGTGACTCTCAGTCTCGTCATGACTATGAGGACTTCGGTGACATGCTTGTATTTGACAGCACGTACAGGATGAACCGGTATGGTATGCCATTCATACCCTTTGTTGGTCTTAACAATAGAAGACCATTGTTTTTGCTTGTGCCATAGTTTCGGACGAGACCGAAGAGACATATGTGTGGCTGTTGGAGACTTTTTTGAGGTCCATGTGTCAAAAGATGCCGAAGAGTGTTATCACGGATGCCGACGCTGCAATGATCAAGGCAATTCGCCAAGTCTTTCCAGACGTGTGGCACCGTATATGTACGTCGCATATAGAAAAAATATGAAGATTCACCTCAGTCATAAGTCATTGAAGGAGTTCCAAACTCTTCTGTACTACAGCACGTCCACGGCCACGTTTGAGGAGAGATGGCACGCGTTTTCCAAAAGATGGCAGTCAGAAAAAATAGTAACATGGTTGAGACAGATGTATAAGAAGAGGAGACTGTGGGCCGCGGCATATCTGACAGAGGGTTTTTGGCTTGGCATGAAAAGCAACCAGAGGAGTGAAAGTCTAAACTCATGCCTTCACCTCCACCTAGACGGTGAAATGACTCTGGTGGATATGATTTTGCACTATGAGAACGCCATTGTACGTATCCGTGAGAATGAGGCACGAGATGATTTCACGGCCTCACAGAGTTTACCGGTGCCAGTTACTAGCTCGAAGGAACTTGAGATAGCTGCTTCTCACTCCAGCAAACTTCTATATGTTGCAAGCTGATCTTAGGAAAATTGGCGGCATGGAGATTGTAGAAATAAAGCTTGGAGACGGATCATAGCAGTACATCGTGGCCTGGAAGAATAACCGGAAGAGCCGTTTTTGGGTGGAGTACACTCCAGTAAATTTCGCAGAAACTATAAGGTGCAGCTTCAGAAGAACGATTCGAAAGGGTCTACCTTGCAAGCACATATTTCATGTACTGAAGTACTTGAATATATCTGAAATACCAAAGTGTTTAGTTCTTGTGCGTTTCACGAAAGACGCAAGGTTGGGACTGCCCGCGAGGCGCACAAGCGATCTGTTGGGATTTGGATGGGCTAGAGCAGCTGAAAGAATGAAATATAGCCAGGTCAGTGTGTTGGCTTCAGAAGCTATGCATGCAGCATGCAAACACCCATCTTTGTGGGATTAGTTACAGGAGAGTTTGAAGACCGTGATAGCTAAGAGCCATGAGTATGATCAGCTAAAGGGAAATTTGAGTAGGAAAACGGCTGATCTTAGTATTTGTGCAATTGAATATGTAGATGATGGTGAATGCAACATAGTTGAAGTTCAAGATCCTATTAAAGTATCAACGAAAGGTGCAACTAAGATAGATGAGAACCGCCCTATGTCAAAAAATGGTAGGCCACTTTCGTACGACGAGATCAGAATCATGTGCGGCGCATGCAAATTGCTAGGGCACACTAAACGCAGCAAGAAATGCAAACTAAATAAGAAGTAAGTTTTTGTACGCATTGTAGGTTATAATTGTTTTTAACTTTTCATTCATTAACTTTTCTTGTTATCTTGTGCATAAGCGTGGTGGGCGAAGAAGAGTAGAACAGTTGCTAGAGTTATGTTACGATGAATCCAGTGATCTAATAGTGAGGTGTTTACAATGTCTTTTGTCATTTCAAGATTTTAAATTGCATTGATTTTTATGCGTGGACAATTTGTTGGATTTTATATTAATATACATTTATTTTTAAAATCAGTTTGAATGTGACTCGAAATTTCAGGATTAAAAACAGTTCGGACCACACCGAAATATGCAAAATTTTGTATAAATTTTTAACCGTGGCCACAATATGGGATGTAATGCTAACAAAAAGAATATGAGCTCCAAAAAAAACCTTAAGAATTAGCAAATGAGCTGTAAATTTTAATGGCAGATGGGTTGTATAATGTTTTCTGCAGATTTGAGGCTTTCCTAAAAAAAGGTTGACGCACAAGCAATGACTGTTGGATGTCCATCCAACGGCCGTCGTGCTTCTTCAATCTCTGCTCTTCCTGCTCTAGCCGCTCAAACAAACGCCGGCAGGACTGCCTGCTCTCTCCTCTCCGCAGTCGGCTGTGCTGCCGCGCAGGCCTCACCGCCCCACCGTACTCCCATCGCTGGCCTAGCCATCCCTCTACTCACCCACACCTACTGTTATTCTCTGGCGAAGGCAGACGAACCAGTAAAAAAACCATCTGCGGAGTGGTTTTTAGCGCGTCTGCTGGAGCTGCCGATTCGGCCGCACGCGCTAAAAAGCTGTTTTTTCAGGCGTGCATTTTATTTAGTGTCTCTGTTGGAGATGCTCTAAGAGCAACTCTAGAAGACCCCGCAAAAATGCCCCAGCCCGTAAAATAACCGCCAAAATGCGGGTCGGCGCGAAAAATCCCGCCCGAAAAGACCGCGCAAAGGCGGCCGGCCTGCAAAAAAATTTAAGGGGGCGGCAAAATCTCGGCCCCAAGCCGCGAAAACGCGGGTTTCACCCTCGCCGCTGCGGTGCCCTGAATATAAGCGGAAGCAGTTGGTGAGGGGGGGGGCATTTCAGCCAGCGCTTTCCCCACGAACCACCTCCCTTCTCCCCCTCACCCCGCCGCCGGGCCGCCGCCCAAGATTCCGGCGAAAGCAGCCGGTGGGAGCAGGCCGAAAGGCCGCCACACGCACGAGGCCTCCCCCCTCCTACGACGGCCGACCGGAAAGTTCCGGATCTGGGGCCCTTCATCGCGGGCCGCCAGATTTGGCTTTTCCGGCCGCCGGTGGCTACGCCATGCGATGGAATGGTCGGGGAGCATCTCCCGCAGCCCCGACAAGTACGCATCGCCACATGCAAGTATGGGTTCGTCCTCCCGCCGCCGTTGACGGTTTGTGGGCATGGATTCATCCAGCCGTCCACCGGGCTCGGCGCTCGCACAACGGCTCCGTGGCTCGCCGATGCCGCTCATACAGTGCGATGACTGCACGCGGACAGTGCTGCGGCTAACTTTGGGCACACCGAAGCACCCCGGATGGGTGTTCTTCAAGTGCGAATATGATGGCGTACGTGTTGCTTTCGTTCGGCTCATTTTGATAGCTCATTCTTTGGTTCAATTGCGGTACCTCATGTCGAACTTCATCATGTGTGTAGGAAGATGGATGCTCATTTTGGTTTTGGAAAGGCGAATACATTGATTTGTTGATAGGAAGAAACTTAATAGACGTTGATGCACCCTTTAGAAGAATCGAAGGCAATGATGCGGCTGCATGTGCAACTAGAGGGGAAGTAACGTCTACTTCTTTCGAACCAAAGAAAAAAGAATGCGAAATCAAAAATCCATAGATCAACAACGAATGCATGGAGAAGATATTAGTCCAACTAGTGGGAGCAGTCATGGAAGTTGGAAATCTTCTAAAATGCATATTTGTGGTTCTTGTTTTCTTTGGTCTTACTATTCTAGCAAATATTTGGTGATGTCTTATGTATCCAATGTTGTTGAAAAAGCAAAAAAAAAATTGATTATGTTGGACCAAATTAAGATGCAAATTTAGGTTTTCCGGGCCGGGAGGAGCTGCGCCAGATCAAACCCTGCAAAGCTGACCCGTAAAAGAGCATATTCCGCGAATATCCTTTTTTTACGGGTACGTTATGCGGGGTCGCATCTTGCGGCCGTCCGCACCGGCCTGCAAAGCCGTTTTTGAGCGAACTGCAAACGCGTTTTACGGGCCGGCCGGATGCGGGGTCTTCTAGAGTTGCTCTAAGCAAAGCTAGTAGTCTCCAGGGGGAAATATCTTGTACTCCCATCCCTAGGGTGCTCCCGGTGCTCCAAAACTCGGTGGCACATTTTTTAAATGTTTAAAAAATTCTGAAAAAAATCCAGCACATTGACACAATATCAAAGTATGTTGCCAAAAAATTTGAAATCAAAATTCAAAACATAGCTTAAGAAACATAAATGACAAAATCGACAGTAAATAGTACACAACATAAGATGGGCTTTAGATTAGGCCCATTATCACATTGATGTTAATTTTGTCATTTTTGTATCTCGAGCAATGTTTTGAATTTTGATTTGAATTTTTTGACAACATACATTGATGTTGTATCAATGTGCTGGATTTTTTCAGAATTTTTTGAACATTTTAAAATGTGCTACCGAGTTTGGAGCACCGGGAGCACTCTAGGGGTGGGAGGACCAGATATTTCCCCTAGTCTGAGGTGTGTGTGTGTGTGTGTGTGTGTGTGTGTGTGTGTGTGTGCGCGCGTCCCCCCTTTGCATGTGTTCTTGTGAGAAACCATAGAAGAGAGAAGAGAGAGCTGTGCAAGGCAGCTCAAGGTAGAAGAAGAAGCGGCCCCGCGATGAGCCGGCGCCTACATCCATGCGGCCAAGGCCTCCATGTTTATTATTGCCTTTGCTGGTGAATCTTTTTTCAAGGAACTTTGCTGTTGAACTTGATCGAGAAACAGAGAAAATCAAGTCCATTTACTGAACTATTTCATCTTTTTTAGGGAACTATTTAATCTTTTAATTCTAGTGCGTTTGTGTCTTTTACACATCCCAGACATGTATTAGTACTTAGAATTCCTAGCCGCTGATCTGTAAAAATAATAATTAAAACCAGTTCCCTGTTGAAGGCTAGAAGCGGATTATTTTCTCTCTTTTCTATGGTTACGATCTTTAGCATCTCCAACGCCGGGCCCCAAATCACGGCTAAACGTGGTTTCCTGAAGATTTTTGCCATTGTTGGTGATCTGCATCGTATGTAGTTGCAGAATCGGCTAATCTTTTTTTAGTGGATGAAGAATCAGCTAATTAAGCGAGGCTTTATGCAGTCCCAAGGTTTCTAGTATGGTACTAGTTCTTTTTAGTATGGCTGGTCACAGGTGTGTTTGTGGAATGTTAGCAATTACTCCCTCCGTCCCATAATATCGAATATTTTTTGACATTAGCGTAGTGTTAAAAAACGTCTGATATTATGAGATGAAGTGAGTATGTATCAAGAACTGCAGGAATCATCAACTTGGCCATACAGTGCAAGAGGTTTCATAGCTGCTAATAACAGTATATTATATATGTGCCTGGAAGTAATGGTCATATGTGGAACTGTATATTCATATAGAAGCGACCTCAAGATCCATCTTGACTTTTGAATACTCTCAAAACGTCCAAAAGAGAACACGAGTTTATTGTTAGACCATTTATGAAGTGACATGCATTAACAAAGGTAGTTGCTCGTGTGCTTCTATGTACCCAACATGGTTATGTATGATCATGTCTTTAAAGAAATATTTGACAAAATATAAAAAGAATGCAGTGCATTATTTGTTGGAAGAGATGAAACGCTCCAAATCCAAGTTACAAAGATGAAACCTACCATCCAGCTGGTCTAGTGTCTTAAATGGGTTCCTGGATGTTCCTGTTGAGTAACGTGATTGTATTAGAAAATATAGGTTAGACTAGGAAATATTCTGGCTTATCTTGTACTCCAAATAGATCATGTACTCCTATATATATGCCCACGAGGCTCAAGCAATACAACGAACTATTCTACCAATCCTATCTCTTCCCTCTAACATGGTATCTACCGCAAGTCGATCCTAAACCTTAGCCGCCGCCGCTTCTGCACTTGCGCGCCGCCCCCGGGGCGGTCGGCCTCCATGACCGCCACCGGGAGCCGCGCCGCCCGTACCTAGGGTTCGTCCGCCGGCCATGTTGGGCGGCTGCCCTAGAGAGTCTTTTTTCCGATCCTTTGATCCAGGTTTTTTCTCTCTCGCCGGTCGCTTTGATCGGTGTCTCCTTTTTGGTTTTTCGGTCTATGTGATCCGGTTTGCGTCGCCCACCACCGTCGTCGACCCCGTGCGCCTCTACTCCAACACCGGCGTAATCGGCCGGCTTCTTCAACGACCCGGCGGCCTCGCGCGTCGTCCGCGCGTCTGCCCGTCGGTCGCCCCGACCCGGCGCCCTCGCGTGGCGTCCGCGCGTCGGCCCGCCGGTCGCCCCGACCCGGCGGCCTCGCGTCATGCGGCGGCCCTTCACCGCCGCCGTTCGTGCAACGGCCCGTCCGTCGATCTACGCCGGCCGTCACCGCACTGCTCCGACTGGGACTCCTGCATCACCCCGACCCGGCGGCCTCGCGCCATGCTGCCGCCAATCATAGCCGCCATGCTACCCGCCGCCGCCGCCGGCTTCATCTTGGACTCCGCCGCCGTCGCGCCTCCACCGAGCGGCGTCCCCGACCTCGCGCGCGATCGGATTGATCACCCGCCCGCCGCCGCGATCCGCCTCATCTACGCCAAGCGACCGACCTGGCCCGTCAGTTACGCGCGCCTCCGCAGTTCCCGTGAAGATCGTCCCCGAGTTCAGCGCGCCTCTCCACCGATCGAGCATCGGGCTACCGCAGCGTCGCCCCGTCAGGCCGCAGCGTCGCCGCCCCGTGGTTCTCCT
This sequence comes from Triticum dicoccoides, assembly GCF_002162155.2. NCBI lineage: Eukaryota > Viridiplantae > Streptophyta > Magnoliopsida > Poales > Poaceae > Triticum > Triticum dicoccoides. Next base: position 555,820,757 of record NC_041380.1, on the reverse strand, counting down.
CGCGGCTGCATCGACTCGTGCATGGCCGCTGCGTCGCCCCTTCGGGCCGTAGTGGTCGCGATACGCGGTCCCCGCCGCCGCCCCGAGGCCGTCCCCGCGGTTGCACCGACTCGCGAACCGCCGTTGTGTCGTCCCTTCGGGCCGTAGCGTCACGGCCCGTGGTCCCCGCCGTCGCCCCGGCCCGCCTGCCGCCGCTGCGTCGCCCCTTCGTGTCGTAGGGCCGCAACCCGCGGTCTGCTCCGCCGTCACCGCACGTCGACATCCCGTGGTATGCGCCGCGCCGTCTTCCTTGGCACGGGAACGCCACCGTCCGCGCCGGTCTTCGTCACGCTGTCAGAGTTCTTCGCCTATTTCGAGCATCGCTGCCGCACTCCTAACCTGGCCGCCAACGCCGCTCTTCTTTGGCCGGCGCTACCTCCGTAGCCGTCGCAGCCGCCCGTCCAACCCCTTCATCTTCGTCCAGCACCAGCCCGTCGCCAGCGTCGCCGTCATCTACCACGACCACTTCGTCTACTCCGACCACCGTTGGTGACATCGGCCTCGCGCCAATGGACGCCGCAATCGTCGTCGAGTTCTTCTCTGTTGGCCCCTCTGACTTCTCTGACATAGCGTACAGCTTGTGCAGGTCCCTCGTCTACGCATGCCCGGTGTTGGCAACACCAATGCGTGCCTTCATCCACGACGTGTCCTCGGGCCTGGCAAGCCTGGTCAACACTTCGTCAACTTCGTCTTCGTCCGTCTACGCATGCCCGGTGCTGGCAACACCGATGCGTGCCTTTGTCCACGATGTGTCCCCGGGCTTGGCAAACTCACCGTGACGCGTCGTTAACGACATTTTCTTCCCGGCGCACCCCTACTTCGACACCATTGCGCCCATGCTAACTTGGCGCCTCCATGCGCCCGCGGCTCCACGGCGACTCCCTCGACACCGGTCACCCTGACTCGACATCGACCACGCGGCATTCTTCGCACGGCTACCTCGACCATGGCTCCACCACCCACACTCTCGGCTACCTCGACAAACGACACAAAGGGCTACCGCCTTGCTTGATCAACCTCGTCGGTTTCCACTCCACCCACGACTCTGCGATGCATCGACCGTTACGACTGTGGGGGGGTGTCCGTCGGCTTGCCTTCGGATTCCTCTCCAGTCTCACCGTCTGCGTCGCTACCGTTGTGACTGTGGGGGGATGTTGAGTAACGTGATTGTATTAGGAAACATAGGTTAGACTAGGAAATATTCTGGCTTGCCTTGTACTCCAAGTAGATCATGTACTCCAAGTAGATCATGCCCACGAGGCTCAAGCAATACAACAAACTATTTCACCAATCCTCTCTCCTCCTTCTAACAGTTCCGTCAATGGGATCATAGACTTGCCGTGTCTTTTTTTTTTGAAAAAGAAAGGGGCTCGAGCCACCTTTATATTTCAAAGCAGGCTGCAGCCTGAGTAACATACAAACATGGGGCTTGTGGGGTGCACTTTAGTGCAAAACCACAAGGAAAACTTGGCAGAAAAGGAGTGTTTCAGACAGAAGAAGAACAAGAAGAAGGAGAACTAGAGGCCAGCCATATGACTATGTTGCTACTAGATTGCCCCAAAACTTGAGGTCCTCCTTATCTTGCTGCTTTTTGGCTCTGAAGTACCAAAGACGGATCATATCTACAGCATAAAAACGTATGTAAGCGTCTGTCCAAGACCGTGAGTTGAAAACACGATCGTTTCGGGCATGCCAGAGAGTGATGGCCTAGGCGGCAAAAGCCACATTCCATTTGCGCTTGAACTGAAGTTGAACAGCAGCTTGCCGGACGAAAGAGAGGATATTAGGTGCCCTGCCAGCTAACGTTGCCAGCTGTAGGTGCTGCCAGAGAGTGGAGGCCGCCCGACAATGCAGCAAAATGTGATGAATCGACTCCATTGCAGGGCAAATGTCACAACCGGAGCCAGCAGCAACGACAGTCCAATTCTTCTTGATCATGTTGTCTCTGGTGTTGAGCCGGCCCCAAAAATCTAACCAAAGGAAGGTTTTGTGTTTCAAAGGAATCAGAGCGTCCCAGATCAAGTCATGGAATACACAAGAAACACCACGGAAGGTCAGGAGCCGGTAGAAGTAGCCCGTGCTAAGATGCTTGTCAGAGACTGATGGTAAACGGACATCCTCTCTTGACCCATTAGGAGCTAGTGGAGCAAGCAGTTGCTGCAGCAGGACAAGCTCACGTTCAGAAGAGCGGGAGAGGTTGGGGTGGAGCTGCACTGACCAGGTACCATATGAGTACTGTGAGAGCACGAAGCAACAACGGTTCCTTGCAAAGGGTGTGGCACCCCGGCTCATAGAAAACCGGAACGCCACGTATTCCAGCCCAGAGATCGAGGAGAAGTCTTCTGGAATACGACACTACTTAGCATAGAACAAACCAGCTTTCTATTATTACACGAATATGATTACAAGGTCTCCGATATTACAATGAATAACATCGGCATGGCGACACTGCGCCATCCTCAGTTGCTCTATGCAAGCAGCAGAACAACTCGAAGCAGCGGAATAACTCTAGCAGCAGAAAAACTATTGGTAGCGGAACAACGATGATGGTGGTAAACTCCACTCCGCAGGGACTCTGGCTGGAACGCTTATCCTAGCTCGCGAACACAGGAACAACACCAAACAAGCAAGGAATCCAGGCACGACCTGCAAGTTGGCATGACACGCCAGGTCAGTACATTGAATGTACTTGCAAGCTCACAATTAACCAGAAGCATTCAAGACAAATAACAGCATGGCAATTACAGGTTAAGCAGGAATTAACATGAGATCCTTATAACAACATGACATGAGCACATGATATCCAAAGTAATACTCCAAATTAATAGCAGATACCATCCTGAAAATAATCATAATAGCCACTAAGAATCCAAAGGCAATATGAACCTGATACTGCTAGAACAATATGAGCATGGCATGAACATATAAATCTGACGATACTAGCATGCAACATGATGACACTATATGCACCAATTATTCTGCTCGGGTTATCTCGTAACCATCACACGCAACACTTACCAACCTCGGACATCACACGATCATCTCAGGATCAAATCAAGCTTGGTACAAACAATACCATAGTAATCATTAAATGACCACAAGGAGCTTGATCTTTACCCATGATTCTCGCACAACATCACGAATATCCAACAACTCGGTATCCTCGATACCACAGTGATCATTCCAGCGATCACAACCATGACCAACACTTGGTCTCAAACAGTTATCATTCCGGCGATCACAACCATGACCAACTCTTGGTCTCAAACAGTGATCATTCCGGCGATCACAACCATGACCAACTCTTGGTCTCAAACGGTGATCATTCCGGCGATCACAACCAACTTATCTCCTCATCGAACTGGGGTTGTCATTAATCAAGTTATTATTAATACTGTTGACTCACGATGGGACCGACACGAACTGGGCCCTTATCCACGAGCGCGGCTATCGCTAGATTTAATATACACTCTACAGAGGTAGCACACTGTACCCACACCACGGAACTCGTGGCCTCGCACTCCCATTCGGGTGGACCAATGGCGTTCCGACAAAACCGATCTATTGTCATGACACTCTCCCGGCCACTCCGACCCACTCCCAACTGGGCTAGTCCTAGGTGGCCCCGTGTCTACCAAAGACACCGGACCACCGTTGTGGTCAAAACTCCCTCACGGGGACCGGATCCATAAAAATAAAAATAACGGGCACACAAGGTTATGTCCGCCTACTTGATCAAGGTAAGCACACCCATAACCTTCCCTCGTGGGAGGCACCGGCGAGATGCACAACAATAGACCCAGTTAGGACCTGACCCATAAGGTAAGCGTGGTTGCACTGGTCAGTTTCGATCTGGCGGCACCATGACTCAGCCAAGAGTTGTTCAAGTTCAATTAAATCCGGTTAAACTTGAATGCAAAATGCTGAGCCATGATAAAATAACATGATGCAATGACAATGCATGAGCATGATATCAACATAATCACGGGATGCAACATAACTATCCACCACATCAACTATGAAATAATCTCCAACTGAACATGGCATAATGACGAGCATAAATATTACAAGTGCAACACTACTCATAGTATAACATAACATGACCACTAGCATCAACCATAAATAACATGCAAGAACTTATCAATAACATCACCGAGTAACACTTAACCAACTAACAGCAACGGAACAATGCCTATTAACAGTACTCGGTAACCGACGTTAGTCATGCACCGAAGAGCATGACCAACCCAACATGTACTACTATCAAGCATGGCAATATGAAAGTAATACTAGCAACTAGCAGGGCATGATAACCAGGTGCATAACAACATAGCAAACAAGTAAGCACAATCCTAGAAGCATTTCCGAAACAACGATAACCATATTTTAAACAAGCAATCATTTAATAAATATTGAAGTTGAAAACCATGGCTACTGCATGACTATCATGCAAGTGGGTATTGTGGCTTGCCTGGGGGTGAAGAAGGCACAGGGAAGAAGTGCGGTGAAGCCGCGGAAAGATTTGCCGGAAACAATTCTCTCTCGGAGGGGCTGTTTACATGCAAGGACAAAAAGGTCATTTTCACAGTGTCAAACCATAGTGAAAATGAAACCAACAGAACGGGCTCGACGAAACGAAGACTTGGGCTTTGGAATCACCTGATTTGGAGTTGTGGTTAAAAAGATATGAAGGGTTGAAGTTCAGGGGCTTTTCTGCAAAAATATCATCACAAACAAGTCCCTGAGTGGATAAGACAAAACGCAAAGTTAGAAATACGCTTTCTGTTTAAGAAAACGGGTTCAGTGCTGAAACAGAGAGGAAATACGCTTTCAGTGAATGAAAACGTACTAACTATTAAATACGCTTTCTTTACGCGAAATGAACTGTGTGTTTTACGCCTCCACTTAAACACGTGGCAGAGGCGAGGCAGGGGCTTGACCAGCTGACGTGCGGGTCCCACTGGTGGGGCCTGTCACTTATCCAGGTCAGCGTGGCGCATTCCGGCTTATCCATCTCCCTCTCTTGGCTCCTTCTTCTTCTTCCCCGACGCGAAGAACAGAGGAGCAGGGGAGGGGCGACACCGGCGACGGCCCGGCCAGCCCCGGTGGTCTCCGGCCAAGCTCCGGCCACCGGTGAACTCGGGACAGTTCGCCGCTCCCGCCTGGAGCAATATCAGCGCCGAAGAGGGTACGGGGCGACGGCGACTCGCGGAACAGAGAGCTCGGGCGGCGAGGCTGATCTTGGGGTCGCGGCCACACGAGCTCCGGCGAGGAAACGAGAAGCTAGGGAGGGCTGCGCTCGAGTGGGGAGGCTAGTGGTGACGACCAAAAAGAGAGGGAGGACTCGGTTAGGCCGAATTTAAGCGGAGCACCGCGGCGGCCATGGCGGCTAGTGGAGGGCTCGAGGCGTCCTCGGGCTCGGGGAAGTGGCTAGGCAAGACTAGAGGAGGGTTGTGAGGTGGGTGGTGAGCTCGGAGGCGCTCGGGATGGGCTTATATAGCCGCGGGGTGAGGTGCCGCGCTGTCATCGCCGCGGACGCGTGTCCGGCACCGCGGACGCGTGCCCTCGCGAGCTCGGAGGTAGATGACGTAGGAGGAGCAGTGGAGGCTCTCACGGGGCAGAGGGGGCCAAGGGGGCGCAGGGAGGAAGAAGACGGCGAAGAACCGAGCCAAAATGCCACTATACGTCCGTGGGCACGCGGCGGTTTGCGTCGGTGAGGATGCTGCCGGAGGGGGAGCGGGGTCCAGGTGATCGGCGACGACGAGAGGAAGACAAAGGACATGCTCATGCGCGCGAAGCCGGCGAGAGGGGAAGGGTCCCGAGCACAAACGACGTTCTGGCCGCGCACACTGCATGCCAAAGCGGTGGTTACCGCGCGCACTGGTGCACACAGTGGCACACGGCCGGCCAAACAATGTCTGGGGGCTTGTCCTTCTTGCGAGGTTGCATCTCATGTGGTAGATTGGTTAAAAGTGACATGGTTAAATGGCAGTTAACCTCTGAAGTTTACTGCAGTAAACTTTGAGGAGCACTGGCGATCCACAGGAGAGGGATTGGAAGCAATGGAGTTGTCTGGTAGATTTAGAGTAAGAAGGACTTACATCCTGGTAATTTTGAGAAGAATTGGACCACTAATAAATATAGTTGCTTTACAACTAAGTAATCTGGTCGAGAATGAAGATCATGATGATGCTCTCAAATGAAGAATCCACTTGAGCGGAACTTTGGCAAGGCAGGCTTATTTGGCCATATGAAGATGCTGCAAAAGGTTTCATACCAATTGGATAAACCAAAATGGTACTTCCTTCACAAACATTTCCACTGACCAGAAACTTGCAAAAATTCTATAGGACAAATGGTTTGATGAAACATGCCCAAAATGGGTGGAGGTAGGTTATATGGATAAAAGAAGGCCTAGAAAAATTGGCAGCTATAATGGAGCAAGATACAATATACTTGCTTCACAAACTGAAATTTTGGACAGAATCAAAGAATTGATGGTGAGCTCACATGGAGGCATGACATGAACTCTAATTTGGTGGAGAGTGATGATTTGGTTATATCTAGGGCCATGCAAAATTGCAACTCATTTTGGATATGCCTAGCTTGTACATCCTTCACAACCACTTCCCGCATACAGGAACTTTGGAAAATCATAATTAAATAATTACTAGGCAAATGAGGTTGCACTTTGTCATGTGGCAATGATATGGTCAGGAAAAGGTGTCCAAGGAGTTTGAGGTCAATCGGGAAAAGATAAGTGGCACTTGCTTCATATTCTGCCATTTTGGGTAGAATAGAAAATGAATTATTTGAGCATGATGGGGAACATGGAAAATGAAATATTTTGCCATATTTGAGAAAGATGTGACCCAAAAAATTTATGAGAATTACTTGGGAATTTTAGGAGTGATGGAAATAAAGGTTGCTTCACAACCTAGGGCAAATTGGGTTATTCCTTTAATAGAAAAGGAATATTCCCAATAAAAAAGAATATTGGGATTTGGGCTAGGATGAAAATGACAGGGTCTAGGCAAGGATTTGGGAATGACAAGCCACTCTGGAAGCAAAGAAGAAGGCATCTTCTTCAGTTTCCAGACCACAAAGCCACGGAAAAAGAAAACTCAAGCAAAAACCTCATAAAAACAAAAGAAAAAGAAAGGGCCAAAAATCAGGCTATCACAAACCTTACCCCCTTAAAGAAATATCGTCCTCGAGATTTGGTTGCTCAGGGAACAAGTATGAAAATACTGACTTAAGGAAACCGTTTCCAACTCGGGTATCCTTTTTCTTATTTTTGTTCCCACTAAATTTTTATCTGACTGGCCATGGGGTGGTTTGCTTTAATATATCCATATTCTGATAGATCTTACCTTGCTTGTTCATGCTTATACAGACTCCAGTTTCTTTTTAGATCTGCTGACTTAACTGACTGTGATGGATTCTCATGACTGAAATATATGTCGGGCTCACAAATCCAAGAGTGATTTCCGCTGGGTGTGTCATCCGGCACTAACAATCTTTCATGAAGTGGTGATCAGATTTTCCTAGTGGACACCCAAGCTCTAACTCCTTGCATTGGGTTTCTCCACTAAATGCAGGTCCTTCGGGTTCCAAACAGTGAATTGGGTCATAATCGCTTTCCTGACAGATTCTGGCTTATCACGGAAGTTTCGGAATCATCTTAACTAGTTCCACTGTCTTGAGTATTGGATCCGTACCAAATATTTGATTGTTGCTTGTCATGGCTAACATAAGAGTTTGACCTGTAGGATATTATCTGCAGACTTGACTAGCGGCGGTTCTTGCAACAATTTTCATACCCACATTACTGGTCTTGCTCCTTCATTATTGTTTTCTTGGTCTGGATCCTTGGTTGAAAGAGCTGGGTCATATTGATTCTTTGTATCACCATAGGTACTATCGGTACAATTTTTTTTGGCAATCGCAGCTTATCCTCATTTTTATGACAGGGTACCGCATTAAATGGCCGGTTCAACACCCCTCAAGTTTTGACTAATTCTTGCTTCTGACCAAAATGTTGCAGATCTGATTCTTGGGATTTACTGCCATATGCTGTCAATTTACAGCGTACTACCTTGTACCAATGTCTTACTGAGGAAGATTGGCTGATTTGTGCTCGAAACTTTCATCGAACAGCTTGCTGAAGAAGACTGGGTATCGTGCTTCAGAAGCTTACCCCCTTAAAGACTTTGCTGGGAAAAGACTCAGTACCTTATACCGGAAGCTTTTGTAGTTGCTTACTGAAGAAGGCAGAGTACCTTCTATGGGAAATCATCCATGTATCGTACTAAGGAAGATAGATGAATCTTGTCTTGGAAGCTTTTCAGGTATCTTGCGAGGGAAAATTGGGTTGCTTACACCAGAAGCTTCTTACTGTGATATGCGGACTGATTTCCACATATATAACCATCTTACAATTTTTGTTATTGATTTCTTGTATGAAACGGGGTTTTGCAGGACTATCCTCCTTTCTGAGTACATGCCATATTCTTCCTTGCTGCCAGGTACATCGGGTTCCAAAATCTTCCTCAGCGAAAAATTAAACTTGTATCTGAGCCATACCTTTGATAATATTCTACCAACCCTGCACACAATTTTATCTTCTTGCTGATTCGATCATTTCTGCTATGAGGAGTGCACACTGAGGGAGACTTGACACTCAGTAACATGATCAGATATTCCCCAATCTGAATGCAGTCGGCTGAGAATTCCATATTGTGGTGAGGAGTGCACGTTAATGCAAACTTTATACTGACATTCCATCCAGGATTTCTTTTGTATTCAGACGAGCTATTTCCAATTTCACTGCAGTCTGCTGACAATTTCATTCTATTTAGCTGAGTTTCCAAATATATGCATTTCTTGCTGACTCTTCGGGTCCGGTGTCGGCTGATGAGCAACTTTAATAGGGGAAAAATTTGTAACACCGAAGACCCAAAGAAAGAAACAAAAGAAACGACGAAAACAAAAGCACACAAGCATACTACTAATATAATTAATCAAACCGTCATTACATATTACTGCTACTCACACAATAATATGCATGCACACCTAAGCACACAAATCTCGCAGAAACTCTGGTATTACGGTCTAATATGCTGTGGCGGTGTGCACAAAAATTATATCCATGTGTGGAAGGAGTTGGCGTAACCGAAGCTACACCAAGCACTGGCTGAACAGTGGCTGGATCTGGATGGATACACAGGTGAGAACGGACTTGACGATCAAGTAGTGAGACACAAAAGTCACGACCACCCCTTCATCAAGCGTACGAAGGGAATCGTACCCCTCCAAAGAATGAAATGACATGGCAAGATAACAGTGGAAGACTAGGTTTATTGGTATTGCCCTTTTTTGATAACCAAGATCAGTAAGGGTTGCCAAGGGAACGAGATGGAGGGCAATGGATGATGATGTGGTTGCATCACACCGAGGAGCAGGCATGCTAAGAAAGATGATGCAGGCGACCGAAACGATGCCACCTACACTCCCAAGATTAACCATTAGCGACAAAATAACAATCTATATGCATGCTATGCGTCAAACAAATGCAACAAACCAACTGGGGGTCTATACTACCGCTTTCTAACGTTCGTGCGGGCTAGGGCATCCTACAGCCAGACCTGCTCTGATACTAAGCATTGGGGCACCCCGGCTCAGAGAAAACCGGAACGCCCCGTATTCCAGCCCAGAGATCAAGGAGAAGTCTTCTGGAATACGGCACTACTTAGCATAGAACAAACCAGCTTTCTATTATTACACGAATATGATTACAAGGTCTCCGATATTACAATGAATAACATCGGCACGGCGACACTACACCATCCTAAGTTGCTCTATGCAAGCAGTAGAACAACTTAAAACAGCGGAATAGCTCTAACAGTGGAAAACCTATTGGCAGTGGAACAATGACGATGGTGGTAAACTCCACTCTGCAGGGACTCTGGCTGGAATGCTTATCCTAGCTCGCGAACACAGGAACAACACCAAACAAGAAAGCAATCCAGGCACGACTTGCAAGCTGGCATGACATGCCAGGTCAGTACATTGAATGTACTTGCAAGCTCACAATTAACCAGAAGCATTCAAAACAAACAACAGCATGGCAATTACAGGTTAAGCAGGAAATAACATGAGATCATTATAACAACATGACATGAGCACATGATATACAAAGTAATACTCCAAATTAATACCAGATACCATCATGAAAATAATCATAATAGCCACTAAGAATCCAAAGGCAATATGAACCTGATACAACTAGAACAATATGAGCATGGCATGAACATATAAATCTGACGATACTAGCATGCAACATGATGACACTATATGCACCAATTATTCTGCTCGGGTTATCTCGTAACCATCACACGCAACACTTACCAACCTCGGACATCACACGATCATCTCAGGATCAAATCAAGCTTGGTATAAACAATATCGTAGTAATCATTAAATGACCACAAGGAGCTTGATCTTTACCCATGATTCTCGCACAACATCACGAATATCCAACAACTCGGTATCCTCGATACCACGATGATCATTCCGGTGATCACAACCATGACCAACACTTGGTCTCAAACAGTGATCATTGTGGCGATCCAACCATGACCAAGTCTTGGTCTCAAACAGTGATCATTCCAGCGATCACAACCATGACCAACTCTTGGTCTCAAACGGTGATCATTCCGGCGATCACAACCAACTTATCTCCTCATCGAACCGGGGTTGTGATTAATCAAGTTATTATCAATACTGTTGACTCATGGTGGGACCGACAGGAACTGGGCCCTTATCCGCGGGCGCGACTATCGATAGATTTAATATACACTCTGCAGAGGTAGCACACTGTACCCACACCACGGAACCCATGGCCTCGCACTCCCATTTGGGTGGACCAATAGCGTTCTGACAAAACCGATCTATTGTTATGACACTCTCCCAGCCACTCCGACCCACTCCCAACTGGGCTAGTCCTGGGTGGCCCCGTGTCTACCAAAGACACCCCGACCACCGTCGTGGTCAAAACTCCCTCACGGGGACCGGATCCATGAAAATAAAAATAACGGGCACACAAGGTTATGTCCGCCTACCTGATCAGGGTAAGCACGCTCATAACCTTCCCTCGTGGTAGGTACCGGCGAGATGCACGACAATAGACCCAGTTAGGACTTGACCCATAAGGTAAGCGTGGTTGCACTGGTCAGTTTCGATCTGGCGGCACCATGAGTCAGCCAATAGTTGATCAAGTTCAATTAAATCTGGTTAAACTTGAATGCAAAATGTTGAGCCATGATAAAATAACATGATGCAATGACAATGCATGAGTGTGATATCAACATAATCACGGGATGCAACATAACTGTCCACCACATCAACTATGAAATAATCTCCAACTGAACATGGCATAATGACGAGCATAAATATTAGAAGTGCAACACTACTCATAGTATAATATAACATGACCACTATCATCAACCATAAATAACATGCAAGAACTTATCAATAACATCACTGAGTAACACTTGACCAACTAACAGCAACAGAACAATGCCTGTTAACAGTACTCAGTAACCGACGTTAGTCATGCACCGAAGAGCATGACCAACCCAACATGTACTACTATCAAGCATGGAAATATGAAAGTAATACTAGCAACTAGCAGGGCATGGTAACCAGGTGCATAACAACATAGCAAACAAGTAAGCACAATCCCAGAAGCATTTCCAAAACAACGATAACCATATTTTAAACAAGCAATCATTTAATAAATATTCAAGTTGAAAACCATGGCTACTGCATGACTATCATGCAAGTGGGTATTGTGGCTTGCCCGGGGGTGAAGAAGGCACCGGGGAGAAGTGCGGTGAAGCCGCGGAAAGATTTGCCGGAAACAGTTCTCTCTTGGAGGGGTTGTTTACGTGCAAGGGCAAAAAGGTCATTTTCACATTGTCAAACCATACTGAAAATGAAACCAACAGAATGGGCTCGACGAAACGAAGACTTGGCATTGGAATCACCTGATTTCGAGTTGTGGTTAAAAAGATATGAAGGGTTGAAGTTCAGGGACTTTTCTGCAAAAATATCATCACAAGCAAGTCCTTGAGTGGATAAGGCAGAAGCGCAAAGTTAGAAATACGCTTTCTGTTTAAGAAAATGCATTCTGGGCTGAAACAGAGAGGAAATACGCTTTCAGTAAAAGAAAACGTACTCGGAGCAAAATACCTTTCTTTACGCAAAAACGTACTGGAGTGTTTTACGCCTCCACTTAAACATGTGGCAGAGGTGGGGCAGGGGCTTGAGCAGCTGACGTGCGGGTCCCACGGGTGGGGCCCATCACTTATCAGCTCAGCGTGGCGGGGCCCGACTTATCCATCTCCCTCTCGTGGCTCCTTCTTCTTCTTCCCCGACGCGAAGAACAGAGGAGCAGGGGAGGAGCGACACCGCGATGGCCCGGCCAGCTCCGGTGGTCTCCGGCCGAGCTCCGGCCACCGATGGACTCGGGACAGTTCGCCGCTCCCGCCTGGAGCAGCATCAACGCCGAAGAGGGTACGGGGCGACGGTGACTCGCGGAACAAAGAGCTCGGGCGGCGTGGCTGATCTTGGGGTCGCGAACACACGGGCTCCGGCGAGTAAACGAGAAGCTAGGGAGGGCTGCGCTAGAGTGGGGAGGCTAGTGGTGATGACCAAAAAGAGAGGGAGGACTCGGTTAGGCCGAATTTAAGAGGAGCACCGCGGCGGCCATGGCGGCTAGTGGAGGGCTCGAGGCATCCTCGGGCTCGGGGAAGTGGCTAGGCAAGACTAGAGGAGGGTTGTGAGGTGGGTGGTGAGCTCGGAGGCGCTCGGGGTGGGCTTATATAGCCGCGGGGCGAGGTGCCGCGCTGTCGTCGCCGCGGACGCGTGTCCGGCACCGCGGACGCGTGCCCTCGCTCGTGAGCTCGGAGGTAGACGACGTAGGAGGAGCAGTGGAGGCTCTCACGGGGCAGAGGAGGCCAAGGGGGCGTAGGGAGGAAGAAGACGACGAAGAACCAAGCGAAAATGCCATTGTACGTCCGTGGGCACGTGGTGGTTTGCGTCGGTGAGGATGCTGCCGGAGGGGGAGCGGGGTCCAGGTGATCGGCGACGACAAGAGGAAGACAAAGGACATGCTCACGCACGCGAAGCCGACGAGAGGGGAAGGGGGCCGAGCACAAACGACGTTCTGGCCGCGCCCACTGCATGCCAAAGCGGTGGTCACCGCACGCTCTGGTGCACACCGTGGCAGACGACCGGCCAAACAATGTCTGGGGGCTTGTCCTTCCTGGGAAGGTTGCATCTGAAGGAAATATGCCCTAGAGGCAATAATAAAGTTATTATTTATTTCCATATATCATGATAAATGTTTATTATTCATGCTAGAATTGTATTAACCGGAAACATAATACATGTGTGAATACATAGACAAACAGAGTGTCACTAGTATGCCTCTACTAGACTAGCTCGTTAATCAAAGATGGCTATGTTTCCTAACCATGGACAAAGAGTTGTTATTTGATTAACGGGATCACATCATTAGGTGAATGATCTGATTGACATGACCCATTCCATTAGCTTAGCACCCGATCATTTAGTATGTTGCTATTGCTTTCTTCATGACTTATACATGTTCCTATGACTATGAGATTATGCAACTCCTGTTTACTGGAGGAACACTTTGTGTGCTACCAAGCGTCACAACGTAACTGGGTGATTATAAAGGTGCTCTATAGGTGTCTCCAAAGGTACATGTTGGGTTGGCGTATTTCGAGATTAGGATTTGTCACTTCGATTGTCGGAGAGGTATCTGTGGGCCCTCTTGGTAATACACATCACATAAGCCTTGCAAGCATTGCAACTAATGAGTTAGTTGTGAGATGATGTATTACGGAACGAGTAAAGAGACTTGCCGGGAACGAGATTGAACTAGGTATTGAGATACCGACGATCGAATCTCGGGCAAGTAACATACCAATGACAAAGGGAACAACGTATGTTGTTATGCGGTCTGACCGATAAAAGATCTTCATAGAATATGTAGGAGCCAATATGAGCATCCAGGTTCCGCTATTGGTTATTGATTGGAGACATGTCTTTGCCATGTCTACATTGTTCTCGAACCCGTAGGGTCCGCACGCTTAAGGTTTCGATGACAGTTATATTATGAGTTTATGATTTTTGATGTACCGAAGGAGTTCGGAGTCCCGGATGGGATCGGGGACATGACGAGGAGTCTCGAAATGGTCGAGACATAAAGATTGATATATTGGAAGCCTATATTTGGATATCGGAAGTGTTCTGGGTGAAATCGGGATTTTACCAGAGTACCGGGAGGTTACCGGAACCCCCCGGGAGGTATATGGGCCTTAGTGGAAGAGAGGAGAGGTGGCCAGGGCTGGGCCGCGCGCCCCTCCCCCCTAGTCCGAATAGGACAAGGAGAAGGGGGCGGCTCCCCCCTTCCTTCTCTCTCTCCTCTTTTCCCCCTCCCGAATCCTATTCCAACTAGGAAAGGGGGGAATCCTACTCCCGGAGGGAGTAGGACTCCTCCTGGCGCGCCCTCTCCTGGCCGGCCACACCCCCCTTTGATCCTTTATATACGGAGGCAAGGGGCACCCCTAGAGACACAAGTTGATCCACGTGATCATATTCTTAGCCGTGTGATGTGCCCCCTTCCACCATAGTCCTCGATAATATTGTAGCGGTGCTTAGGCGAAGCCCTGCGACGGTAGTACATCAAGATCGTCACCACACCGTCGTGCTGACGGAACTCTTCCCCGACACTTTGCTGGATCGTAGTCCGGGGATCGTCATCGAGCTAAACGTGTGCTAGAACTCGGAGGTGCCGTAGTTTCGGTGCTTGATCAGTCGGGCCGTGAAGACGTGCGACTACATCAACCACGTTGTGCTAACGCTTCCGTTGTCGATCTAGAAGGGTGCGTAGATTACACTCTCCCCTCTTGTTGCTATGCATAACCATGATCTTGCATGTGCGTAGGAATTTTTTTTGAAATTACTACGTTACCCAATAGTGGCATCCGAGCCTAGGTTTTATGTGTTGATGTTATTTGCACGAGTAGAACACAAGTGAGTTGTGGGCGATATAAGTCATACTGCTTACCAGCATGTCATACTTTGGTTCGGCGGTATTGTTGGACGAAGCGGCCCGGACCGACATTACGCGTACGCTTACGCGAGGCCGGTTCTCCCGACGTGCTTTGCACAAAGGTGGCTAGCGGGTGACGTTTCTCCAACTTTAGTTGAACCAAGTGTGGCTACGCCCGGTCCTTGCGAAGGTTAAAACAGCACCAACTTGACAAATTATCTTTGTGGTTTTGATGCGTAGGTAAGATTGGTTCTTGCTTAAGCCCGTAGCAGCCACGTAAAACTTGCAACAACAAAGTAGAGGACGTCTAACTTGTTTTTGCAGGGCATGTTGTGATGTGATATGGTCAAGACATGATGCTAAATTTTATTGTATGAGATGATCATGTTTTGTAACCGAGTTATCGGCAACTGGCAGGAGCCATATGGTTGTCGCTTTATTGTATGCAATGCAATCGCGCTGTAATGCTTTACTTTATCACTAAGCGGTAGCGATAGTCGTGGAAGCATAAGATTGGCGAGACGACAACGATGCTACGATGGAGATCAAGGTGTCGCGCCGGTGACGATGGTGATTATGATGGTGCTTCGAAGATGGAGATCACAAGCACAAGATGATGATGGCCATATCATATCACTTATATTGATTGCATGTGATGTTTATCTTTTATGCATCTTATCTTGCTTTGATTGACGGTAGCATTATAAGATGATCTCTCACTAATTATCAAGAAGTGTTCTCCCTGAGTATGCACCGTTGCGAAAGTTCTTCGTGCTGAGACACCACGTGATGATCGGGTGTGATAGGCTCTACGTTCAAATACAACGGGTGCAAAACAGTTGCACACACGGAATACTCAGGTTATACTTGACGAGCCAAGCATATACAGATATGGCCTCGGAACACGGAGACCGAAAGGTCGATTGTGAATCATATAGTAGATATGATCAACATAGTGATGTTCACCAATGAAGCTACTCCATCTCACGTGATGATCGGACATGGTTTAGATTATTTGGATCACGTAATCACTTAGAGGATTAGAGGGATGTCTATCTAAGTGGGAGTTCTTTAAGTAATATGATTAATTGAACCTAAATTTATCATGAACTTAGTACCTGATAGTATCTTGCTTATTCATGTTTGATTGTAGATAGATGGCCCGTGCTGTTGTTCCGTTGAATTTTAATGCGTTCCTTGAGAAAGCAAAGTTGAAAGATGATGGTAGCAATTACACGGACTGGGTTCGTAACTTGAGGATTATCCTCATTGCTGCACATAAGAATTACGTCCTGGAAGCACCGCTGGGTGCCAGGCCTGCTGCTGGAGCAACACCAGATGTTATGAACGTCTGGCAGAGCAAAGCTGATGACTACTCGATAGTTCAGTGTGCCATGCTTTACGTCTTAGAATCGGGACTTCAACGACGTTTTGAACGTCATGGAGCATATGAGATGTTCCAGGAGTTGAAGTTAATATTTCAAGCAAATGCCCGGATTGAGAGATATGAAGTCTCCAATAAGTTCTATAGCTGCAAGATGGAGGAGAACAGTTCTGTCAGTGAGCATATACTCAAAATGTCTGGGTATAATAATCACTTGATTCAATTGGGAGTTAATCTTCCAGATGATTGCGTCATTGACAGAATTCTCCAATCACTGCCACCAAGCTACAAGAGCTTCATGATGAACTATAATATGCAAGGGATGAATAAGACTATTCCCGAGCTCTTCGCAATGCTGAAAGCTGCGGAGGTAGAAATCAAGAAGGAGCATCAAGTGTTGATGGTCAACAAGACCACTAGTTTCAAGAAAAAGGGCAAAGGGAAGAAGTAGGGGAACTTCAAAAAGAACAGCAAGCAAGTTGCTGCTCAAGAGAAGAAACCCAAACCTGGACCTAAGCCTGAAACTGAGTGCTTCTACTACAAGCAGACTGGTCACTGGAAGCGGAACTGCCTCAAGTATTTGGCGGATAAGAAGGATGGCAAGATGAACAAAGGTATATGTGATATACATGTTATTGATGTGTACCTTACTAATGCTCGCAGTAGCACCTGGGTATTTGATACTGGTTCTGTTGCTAATATTTGCAACTCGAAACAGGGACTACGGATTAAGTGAAGATTGGCTAAGGATGAGGTGACGATGCGCGTGGGAAATGGTTCCAAAGTCGATGTGATCGCAGTCGGCACGCTACCTCTACATCTACCTTCGGGATTAATATTAGACCTAAATAATTGTTATTTGGTGCCAGCGTTAAGCATGAACATTATATCTGGATCTTGTTTGATGCGAGACGATTATTCATTTAAATCAGAGAATAATGGTTGTTCTATTTACATGAGTAATATCTTTTATGGTCATGCACCCTTAAAGAGTGGTCTATTCTTATTAAATCTCGATAGTAGTGACACACATATTCATAGTGTTGAAACCAAAAGATGCAGAGTTGATAATGATAGTGCAACTTATTTGTGGCACTGCCGTTTAGGTCATATCGGTATAAAGCGCATGAAGAAACTCCATACTGATGGGATTTTGGAACCACTTGATTATGAATCACTTGGTACTTGCGAACCGTGCCTTATGGGTAAGATGACAAAAACACCGTTCTCCGGTACTATGGAGAGAGCAATAGATTTGTTAGAAATCATACATACAGATGTATGTGGTCCGATGAATGTTGAGGCTCGTGGCGGATATCGTTATTTTCTCACCTTCACAGATGACTTAAGCAAATATGGGTATATCTGCTTAATGAAACACAAGTCTGAAACGTTTTAAAAGTTCAAAGAATTTCAGAGTGAAGTTGAAAATCATCGTAACAAGAAAATAAAATTCCTACGATCTGATCGTGGAGGAGAATATTTGAGTTATGAGTTTGGTGTACATTTGAAACAATGTGGAATAGTTTCGCAACTCACGCTACCCGGAACACCACAGCGTAATGGTGTGTCCGAACGTCGTAATCGTACTTTACTAGATATGGTACGATCTATGATGTCTCTTACTGATTTACCGCTATTGTTTTGGGGATACACTCTAGAGACGGCCGCATTCACGTTAAATAGGGCACCATCAAAATCCGTTGAGATGACGCCTTATGAACTGTGGTTTGGCAAGAAACCAAAGTTATTGTTTCTGAAAGTTTGGGGCTGCGATGCTTATGTGAAAAAGCTTCAACCTGATAAGCTCGAACCCAAATCGGAAAAATGTGTCTTCATAGGATATCCAAAGGAAACTATTGGATACACCTTCTATCACAGATCCGAAGGCAAGACTTTTGTTGCTAAATTCGGAAACTTTCTGGAGAAGGAGTTTCTCTCGAAAGAAGTGAGTGGGAGGAAAGTAGAACTTGACGAGGTAACTGTACCTAACCCCTTATTGGAAAGTAGTACATCACAGAAATTTGTTTCTGTGACACCTACACCAATTAGTGAGGAAGCTAATGATAATGATCATGAAACTTCAGAACAAGATACTACTGAACCTCGTAGATCAACCAGAGTGAGATCCGCGCCAGAGTGGTACGGTAATCCTGTTCTGGAAGTCATGCTACTAGATCATGATGAACCTATGAATTATGAAGAAGCGATGGTGAGCCCAGATTCCGCAAAATGGCTTGAAGCCATGAAATCTGAGATGGGATCCATGTATGAGAACAAAGTATGGACTTTGGTTGACTTGCCCAATGATCGGCAAGCAATAGAGAATAAATGGATCTTCAAGAAGAAGACGGACGCTGACGGTAATATTACTGTCTACAAAGCTCGACTTGTCGCAAAAGGTTTTCGGCAAGTTCAAGGGATTGACTACGATGAGACCTTCTCACCCGTAGTGATGCTTAAGTCTGTCCGAATCATGTTAGCAATTGCCGCATTTTATGATTATGAAATTTGGCAGATGGATGTCAAAACTGCATTCCTGAATGGATTTCTGGAAGAAGAGTTGTATATGATACAACCAGAAGGTTTTGTCGATCCAAAGGGAGCTAACAAAGTGTGCAAGCTCCAGCGATCCATTTATGGACTGGTGCAAGCCTCTCGGAGTTGGAATAAACGGTTTGATAGTGTGATCAAAGCATTTGGTTTTATACAGACTTTTGGAGAAGCCTGTATTTACAAGAAAGTGAGTGGGAGCTCTGTAGCATTTATGATATTATATGTGGATGACATATTACTAATTGGAAATGATATAGAATTTCTGGATAACATAAAGGGATACTTGAATAAGAGTTTTTCAATGAAAGACCTCAGTGAAGCTGCTTACATATTAGGCATTAAGATCTATAGAGATAGATCAAGACGCTTAATTGGACTTTCACAAAGCACATACCTTGACAAAGTTTTGAAGAAGTTCAAAATGGAAGCAAAGAAAGGGTTCTTGCCTGTGTTACAAGGTGTGAAGTTGAGTCAGACTCAATGCCCGACCACTGCAGAAGATAGAGAGAAAATGAAAGATGTTCCCTATGCTTCAGCCATAGGCTCTATCATGTATGCAATGCTGTGTACCAGACCTGATGTGTGCCTTGCTATAAGTCTAGCAGGGAGGTACCAAAGTAATCCAGGAGTGGATCACTGGACAACGGTCAAGAACATCCTGAAATACCTGAAAAGGACTAAGGATATGTTTCTCATTTATGAAGGTGACAAAGAGCTAATCGTAAATGGTTACGTCGATGCGAGCATTGACACTGATCCGGACTATTCTAAATCGCAAACTGGATATGTATTTACATTAAACGGTGGAGCTGGCAGTTGGTGCAGTTCTAAACAAAGCGTCGTGGCGGGATCTACGTGTGAAGCAGAATACATAACTGCTTCGGAAGCAGCAAATGAAGCAGTCTGGATGAAGGAGTTCATATCCGATCTAGGTGTCATACCTAGTGCATCGGGTCCAATGAAAATCTTTTGTGACAATACTAGTGCAATTGCCTTGGCAAAGGAATCCAGATTTCAAAAGAGAACCAAGCACATCAAGAGACGCTTCAATTCCATCCGGGATCTAGTCCAGGTGGGAGACATAGAGATTTGCAAGATACATACGGATCTAAATGTAGCAGACCCATTGACTAAGCCTCTTCCACGAGCAAAACATGATCAGCACCAAGGCTCCATGGGTGTTAGAATCATTACTGTATAATCTAGATTATTGACTCTAGTGCAAGTGGGAGACTGAAGGAAATATGCCCTAGAGGCAATAATAAAGTTATATTTATTTCCTTATATCATGACTAGCTCGTTAATCAAACATGGTTATGTTTCCTAACCATGGACAAAGAGTTGTTATTTGATTAACGGGATCACATCATTAGGTGAATGATCTGATTGACATGACCCATTCCATTAGCTTAGCACCCGATCGTTTAGTATGTTGCTATTGCTTTCTTCATGACTTATACATGTTCCTATGACTATGAGATTATGCAACTCCCGTTTACCGGAGGAACACTTTGTGTGCTACCAAACGTCACAACGTAACTGGGTGATTATAAAGGTGCTCTAAAGGTGTCTCCAAAGGTACATGTTGGGTTGGCGTATTTCGAGATTAGGATTTGTCACTCCGATTGTCGGAGAGGTATCTCTGGGCCCTCTCGGTAATACACATCACATAAGCCTTGCAAGCATTGCAACTAATGAGTTAGTTGTGAGATGATGTATTACGGAACGAGTAAAGAGACTTGCCAGTAACGATATTGAACTAGGTATTGAGATACCGACGATCGAATCTCGGGCAAGTAACATACCGATGACAAAGGGAACAACGTATGTTGTTATGCGGTCTGACCGATAAAAGATCTTCGTAGAATATGTAGGAGCCAATATGAGCATCCAGGTTCCGCTATTGGTTATTGACCGGAGACATGTCTCGGTCATGTCTACATTGTTCTCGAACCCGTAGGGTCCGCACGCTTAAGGTTTCGATGACAGTTATATTATGAGTTTACGAGTTTTGATGTACCGAAGGAGTTCGGAGTCCCGGATGGGATCGGGGACATGACGAGGAGTCTCGAAATGGTCGAGACATAAAGATTGATATATTGGAAGCCTATATTTGGATATCGGAAGTGTTCCGGGTGAAATCGGGATTTTACCGGAGTACCGGGAGGTTACCGGAACCCCGCGGGAGGTATATGGGCCTTAGTGGGCCTTAGTGGAAGAGAGGAGAGGTGGCCAGGGCTGGGCCGCGCGCCCCTCCCCCCTAGTCCGAATAGGACAAGGAGAAGGGGGCGGCGCCCCCCTTCCTTCTCTCTCTCCTCTTTCCCCCATCCCGAATCCTATTCCAACTAGGAAAGGGGGGAATCCTACTCCCGGAGGGAGTAGGACTCCTCCTGGCGCGCCCTCTCCTGGCCGGCCGCACCCCCCCTTTGATCCTTTATATACAGAGGCAAGGGGCACCCCTAGAGACACAAGTTGATCCACGTGATCATATTCTTAGCCGTGTGCGGTGCCCCCTTCCACCATAGTCCTCGATAATATTGTAGCGGTGCTTAGGCGAAGCCCTGCGACGGTAGTACATCAAGATCGTCACCACGCCATCGTGCTGACGGAACTCTTTCCCGACACTTTGCTGGATCGGAGTCCGGGGATCGTCATCGAGCTGAACGTGTGCTAGAACTCGGAGGTGCCGTAGTTTCGGTGCTTGATCGGTCGGGCCGTGAAGACGTACGACTACATCAACCACGTTGTGCTAACGCTTCCGTTGTCGATCTACAAGGGTACATAGATTACACTCTACCCTCTCGTTGCTATGCATCACCATGATCTTGCGTGTGCGTAGGATTTTTTTTGAAATTACTACGTTACCCAACAGCATCTGATGTGGTAGATTGGTTAAAAGTGACATGGTTAAATGGCAGTTAACCTCTGAAGTTTACTGCAGTAAACTTTGAGGAGCACTGGCGATCCACAGGAGAGGGATTGGAAGCAATGGAGTTGTCTGGTAGATTTAGGGTAAGAAGGACTTACATC
Organism: Triticum dicoccoides; assembly: GCF_002162155.2. Classification (NCBI taxonomy): domain Eukaryota; kingdom Viridiplantae; phylum Streptophyta; class Magnoliopsida; order Poales; family Poaceae; genus Triticum; species Triticum dicoccoides. The sequence goes on along the minus strand of NC_041380.1, from coordinate 555,798,600 downwards.
CTGGTAATTTTGAGAAGAATTGGACCAGTAATAAATATAATTGCTTTACAACTAAGTAATCTGGTCCAGAATGAAGATCATGATGATGCTCTCAAATGGAGAAGCCACTTGAGTGTAACTTTGGCAAGGCATGCTTATTTGGCCATATGAAGATGCTACAAAAGGTTTCATACCAATTGGATAAACCAAAATGGTACTTCCTTCACAAACATTTCCACTGACCAGAAACTTGCAAAAATTCTAGAGGACAAATGGCTTGATGAAACATGCCCAAAATGGGTGGAGGTAGGTTATATGGATAAAAGAAGGCCTAGAAAAATTTGCAGCCATAATGGAGCAAGATACAATATACTTGCTTCACAAACTGAAATTTTGGACAGAATCAAAGAATTTATGGTGATCTCACATGGAGGCATGACATGAGCTCTACTTTGGTATAGTGATGATTAGGTTATATGAAGGGCCATGCAAAATTGCAACTCATTTGGATATGCCTAGCTTGTACATCCTTCACAACCACTTCCCTCATACAGGAACTTTGGAAAATCATAATTAAATAATTACTAGTCAAATGAGGTTGCACTTTGGCATGTGGCAATGATATGGACAGGAAAAGGTGTCCAAGGAGTTTGAGGTCAATTGGGAAAATATAAATGGCACTTGCTTCACATTCTGCCATTTTGGGCAGAATAGGAAATGAATTATTTGAGCATGATGGGGAACATGGCAAATGAAATATTTTTCCATATTTGAGAGAGATGTGACCCAAAAAATTTATGAGAATTACTTGGGAATTTTAGGAGTGATGGAAATAAAGGTTGCTTCACAACCTAGGGCAAATTGGGTTATTCCTTTAATAGAAAAGGAATATTCCCAATAAAAAAGAATATTGGGATTTGGGCTAGGATGAAAATGGCAGGGTCTAGGGAAGGATTTGGGAATGACAAGCCACTCTGGAAGCAAAGAAGAGGGCATCTTCTTCAGTTTCCAGACCACAAAGCCACGGAAAAAGAAAAGTCAAGCAAAAACCTCAGAAAAACAAAAGAAAAAGAAAGGGCCAAAAATCAGGTTGTCGCAAAGGAGTAAAGAACAGGCAACAACAAGTAGAACCTGTCTGCCTCAACCCAGAGATCATGCCAGAATGAAATGAGTTTGCCCGAGCCAAGGATGCATAGTGAGGAGTTGATGACCATGGGGATGCAATCCTTGAAACCACGCCACAGAGCAGTATCCCTCCTGGAAGGCCCAAGAGGCAGAGTAGAGTGACAGTGCTGCAGAGCAAACCATTGATAGCAAGTTATGTCGGAGTGCTGCAGAATCTTGGAAAGAAATTTCCATAACATGGCTTGGTTGTGAGCTTGCAGATTCCTCACACCCAGACCTCCATTCTGGCAGTGGAGGATCACCTTGTACCAAGCCACAAGGCATTGGCCCCCTTTCACTTTGTTCTTTCCTTGCCAGAGAAACGCACGCAGCAGGCTTTCCAGAGATTGCTGTATCTTTTTTTGTGAATACGCAAAGATTGCATATCTTTTCATTGATAGGAGAATAAGAACAACATGAGATTATAATAGCTCACCAAGCCATGTACACGGGGAAGGTGTGGAAGTGAGCTAGGAGCATGGCAGACATGGGGTTGCTCAGCCCCCACGAATCCACCAAGACTAACTCTCGGGGATGATGTTCTGTATTCCGGTAGCGCCGGCCTTAGCCCACATGTGCGCTTCGTCTCTAATGATGTCAGATAGCCGGGAGATAGAGGGCTGCTCGCCATCAAATATGCAAGCGTTCTGATGCTTCCAGAGGCACCATGCGGTAAGGATGGTTAAGGAGGCCAAACCCTTACGCGCCGGGAACGATGAATGGCCGCAAGATGTCTCCCACCAGGTGTAGAAGTCGGTGTCGTCACTCGGTAACTCAGCGGTTGATCGAACCCAGCTCAGAATCTCGTGCCAGATTTGGCGGGAGAAAGGGCAACCCACTAGCAGATGTTGCATTGTCTCCTCCTCTTGATTGCAGAAGGTACAGGAGTCCTCTTGGGGTAGGCCATGATGAGCGAGGCGCTCAGCCGTCCAGCAACGGTCTTACAGAGCAAGCCAAATGAAGAATTTTATACGCAGAGGTGCCCATGCCTTCCAGGTGAGCCACCAGTGTGGGTCCTCAGAGGCACCTAAGAATAGAGCCTGATTGCAAGAGCTCGCAGAATAAGTAGCTGAAGGGGTCCAACGCCATCGCAGAGAGTCTAGTGAGTCGAAGAGAGAAATGTGGCGTACGCAGCGCCAGAGCTCCACATACTAAACCATGGCGGCCGGGCCAAGGGCACCCTAGTTGTCCTGTACCCAAGAGCGTAGGTGAAGACCATCGAGCACGGTGCGGTACTTGCGCCACCGTCGGCTAACGAGCGCGAGGACGAGCGGGGCGATCTCAGCCACAGATCGACCATTGATCCAGTGGTCACTCCAAAACCTGCAGGTGCGCCAAGGGCCCAGGAAGTGGACGCGCGGAAGATGGCCTTGAAGGCCGGGTCCTAGGGGATGTGCAGGTGGCTCCATGGACGCGTGGAGTATGTGTTCTTCAGCCATAGCCAACGAGTCCTCAACACAATGTCGGCACATTGTAGATCACGAACACGGAGTCTGCCAAGGGATAATGGGCGGCACACTCTTTGCCATTTGACCAAGCATTGACCACTATTAGCGTCTTTACTTCCAGCCCAGAGGAAATCGCGGATGATCTAGTTCACCTTCTTAAGAATGGATTGCTTGAAGGCGATGGTGGTGAGGAAGAGCGTGGGGATGGCACTCAAGACATGACGGACGAGGGCGAGACGATCACCTCGGGAGAGGAATGAGGCGCACCACATGGATAACTTCCGCTCAAGCTTGTGGATGATCGGCATGAGACTCGTGGTAGACGACTTGCGGATGGACAGAGGGAGTCCCAAATTTTGGATTGGGAAGTTCTTCACCGGGAATTGCATCTCAGATGCAATGGTCGCGATGTCATCGTTGTTGCATTGAATGGGCGTGGCTGAACACTTGTTATAATTTGTGTGAAGCCATGAGGCCACCCCGAAAACTCGTAGCAGCTCGCGGATGGCCAAGATGTCCTGGCGGTCTGGGTGGCAGAAGATGACAACATCGTCAGCATATAGGGAGATCCTGGAGGCCGCGTGTCATGTGGTCAGCCATTGGATGATGCCAAGCTCCACGGCATGGATGAGCATGGAATTAAGGACGTCAATGACGATGGTGAATAGCATAGGAGATACCGGATCTCCCTGTCGTAGGCCGCATGCATGGCCAATGGGGGGCCCAGGTGGCCGTTGAGCAGGACCAGTGTGGAGGCGGTCGAAAGAAGGATCGAGATCCAGTCGTGCCAACGTTGGCCAAAGCCAAGGTGCTCTAGAGTCTCGAGGAGGAAAGGCCAGGAGACGTTGTCGAAGACCCGCGCTATGTTAAGCTTGAGAAGCATGCGAGGCACCTTGAGGTTGTGCAGAAGACGCGCGTCTGCTGGACAAGCAGAAAGTTGTCGTGAATGCATCGACCGACAATGAAAGCGCTCTGGTTGGGCGAAACCATGGCTCCAAGTTTGGCCGCGAGACGTAGGGACAACACCTTTGCAAAAAGCTTCGCAATGAGGTGGATGAGGCTAATAGGGCGGTAGTCAGAGAGCGCCGCGGCATCTGGACGCTTGGGAAGAAGAGTGAGAAGCGCTTCATTGAGCTTCTGGAAGCCTCTCTAGTTGGCGGTGTAGAACTTGTCAAACGCCTCACAAATGTCATGCTTGATGATGTCCCAGCATGCATGGAGGAACTCGGCCGTGAATCCATCCGGGCCAGGAGCCTTCCCCGTCGGCAGGCATTTGACGGCCCTCCAAATTTAATCCTCCGTGAAGGGCGCCTCAAGATCGGAGAGGTCAAAGGGTGTGTCGCGCAGGAAGGACTGGTCTAGAGAGAAGGCACGCTCGCTGGTCGAGCCGAGGACGTCAGAGAAGTAGTTGAAGGCTGCCTCGGCCATAGCATCATGCTCCGAGACGAGCTAATCATCCACACGGAGAGAGGTGATGAGGTTGCATTGTTTCCGATATGAGGCGTGCATGCTGAGGTAGGAGGTCGGGGAGTCGCGAAGCTAGGAGAGACATGATCGCTGGCGCGTGATGGAGCGCCCAAGAGAGGCCAACCCAAGGTACGTGCTCTTGAACTTGCGCCTAAGCCGTGTCTTATCGATGGAGAGTGGGCGATAGTCTTGCGTAGCATCGAGGCGGGCAATCAACTCCCGCACGACCTTAAGCTGTAGCGAGACGTTGCTAATCGTGTGTGCACACCAACATTGGAGGTGTCGTGCGATGGCCTTTAGACGAGCCACAATACGTCGGAAAGGATCCTCGTCCGAGGGAACCGAGTTCCAGGCCTCTGAGACCACATCGTGGAAGCCTTCTAACTTCGGCCAGAAGCGCTCAAAGTGGAACCTACACGCTCCCGGGGGGCGGGCCACGCAGTCAACTAACGGACAGTGGCCGGACGCGGCGGAGGAGAGGCAGTGGAGTAGATAGTGGAGGTGGGCGATCTCCCATCCGGATGTGCAATGAACTCTGTCATTCCGCACGAGAGTCAGCGTGTCACGCTCACTAGACCAAGTGTAGTGGCGCATGTGCAAGTACATGTCACGGAGCTCCTCGTCAGCGATGAAGCGCTGGAATCTATTCATGACACAATGATTTAGGTTCGAGTTATTCTTGTCGGCCGCCGAGGTGATCATGTTGAAGTATCCACCTAGGAGCCAAGGCTTGATGCATGAATCCGCACGTCGTGAAGGTCAGCAAGGAAGTCGAGTTTGGCCTCGTCGTCTTGGAGGCCGTACACGCCGGTGAGCCACCAATGACCGTCACCGACGGCGGGCGTGACTAGGGAGGTGATATGATGCTCGCCAATCAGGGGGTTGGAGAGGGAGATGTGGGATCTATGCCATGCGAGGAGCACGCCTCCGCGGGTGCCGGTGGCTGGAAGGAAGTAGAAATCCTTGAAAAGGGGGCCAAGGGTGTCGAGGACGGTGGAGCCCGAGATGTGAGCGAGCTTGGTCTCTTGCAGACACATGATGGCGGGGGCGGCAACGGAGATCACGCTTCGAACCGCCGTATGCTTAGCACCAGAATTTAGACCATGCACATTCCAGAAAAGAATTTTAATGTTGCAATCCATAACAAGATTTAGGGGGCGTTAGGTACACAGCAAGGGGCGTCGGCTATTCCTCGATGAGATGAGGCGCTGCCTGGGAGCATGAGGCCTCAGTAGACGCGCGTCCAGGGACTTGCCAGTCGAAGAAGTCAGCGAACGCCTCAACAACATCCTTGGCAAGGGGGCACTCAAACAAGAGAGAATACTTGTCCAGCATCTCATGCAGTATGGGAGCATCGTCGTCTTTGATCAGCCCAAGGCGGCGTAGGAGCACGTGCTTCGCTTTCATCTCGGAGTTGAGGCCCTGGTCAGGTTTGGCAATCTGGAAGCTCCGGCGGGGAGTGAAGTTGGCCGGTAGCTCCCGCCGGCGGCGGAGTGGAGAGAAGAGGCTGGGAACGGATGGAGAGCATGTCCATGAAAGCAGCGAGTGGGTTTGCGTTGTCACAAGTAGCCGCTATTGTGTTGGTGGGGTGATCAGCAGCAAGTAGCGGCAGCGTGCTGGCAAGCGCACACGCATCAGCAGGCGCAGAGGTAGCTGAAGGGGTCTGCATGACCGCGTCACTGGTTAGTGGGCCGTCCCTAGGCGCATTGGTAACCAGTGAGTACGGGCGAGTAGCATGGCTTGTCGAGGGATCCAATGCAGAAAAAACATCGCAGACAGGCCCAGATGAAGTGAGGTGCGGGGTTGGCTCGGGCGTGTGCATGTCACGCACCAGATCCGATGCAACCTCAACATCGTTGGCGGGCCCGGGGGAAGAAATGCAGGGGATTGGTGCAACCAAAGTGGGAGACTCGGGGTGGTTGTCAGCTGCGTCCCGTTGGGCGGGGCACACGAGGAGGAGGAGAGGCGCGTGATACGTCTCCAACGTATCTATAATTTTTTTATTGTTCCATGCTATTATATTATTTATTTTGGATGTTTGATGGGCTTTAATATGCACTTTTATATTATTTTTGGGACTAACCTATTAACCGGGGGCCTAGTGTCAGTTTCTATTTTTTTGCCTATTTCAGTGTTTTGGAGAAAAGGAATATCAAACGGAATCCAAACGGAACGGAACCTTCGCGAGGATCTTTCTTGGAACAAACGCAATCCAGGAGACTTGGAGTGGAAGTCAGAGACGCAACGAGGCGGCCACGAGATAGGAGGGCACGCACAGGGGGTAGGCATGCCCCCACCCTCATGGGCCCCTCGTAGCTCCATCGATGTACTTCTTTCGCCTATATATACTCTTATACCCTAAAAACATCAAGGGGAGCCACGAAACCACTTTTCCACCGCCGCAACCTTCTATACCCATAAGATCCCATCTGGGGACCTTTTCCGGTGATCTGCCGGAGGGGGAATCGATCACGGAGGGATTCTACATCAACACCATAGCCTCTCCGATGACGTGTGAGTAGTTTACTGTAGACCTTCGGGTCCATAGTCATTAGCTAGATGGCTTCTTCTCTCTCTTTGATCTTCAATACAAAGTTCTCCTCGATGTTCTTTGAGATCTATTTGATGTAATATTGTTTTGCGGTGTGTTTGCCGAGATCCGATGAATTGTGGATTTATGATCAAGTTTATCTATGAAAAATATTTGGTTCTTCTCTGAATTCTTATATGCATGATTTGATATCTTTGCAAGTCTCTTCGAATTATCGGTTTAGTTTGGCCTACTAGATTGATCTTTCTTGCAATGTGAGAAGTGCTTAGCTTTGGGTTCAATCTTGCGGTGTCCTTTCCCAATGACAGTAGGGGCAGCAAGGCACATATTGTATTTTTGGCATCAAGGATAAAAAGATGGGGTTTATATCATATTGCTTGAGTTTATCCATCTACATCATGTCATCTTGCCTAAAGCATTACTCTATTCTTATGAACTTAATACTCTAGATGCATGCTGGATAGCGGTCGGTGTGTGGAGTAATAGTAGTAGATGCAGAATCGTTTCGGTCTACTTAACACGGACGTGAGCCTATATTTCATAATCATGCCTAGATATTCTCATAACTATGCACTTTTCTATCAATTGCTCGGCAGTAATTTGTTCACCCACTGTAATACTTGTTATCATGAGAGAAGCCACTAGTGAAACCTATGGCCCCCGGGTCTATTTTATATCATATAAGTTTCCGATCTACAATTCTAGTTTACTATTTATTTTATTTTGCAATCTATACAACAAAAATACCAAAAATATTTATCTTATTATCTTTATCAGATCTCACTTTCGTAAGTGACCGTGAAGGGATTGACAACCTCTTTATCGCGTTGGTTGCGAGGTTCTTGATTGTTTGTGCAGGTACTAGGTGACTTGCGTGTAGTCTCCTACTGGATTGATACCTTGGTTCTCAAAAACAGAGGGAAATACTTATGCCACTTTGTTACATCACCCTTTCCTCTTTAAGGGAAAACCAACGCATGCTCAAGAGGTAGCAGCGCACGGGGTGGGCTTGGAGCGACGTGCAGCTACGGGACCACATGATCGGCGCGATTGATGGCAGACTGGTCGCTATCGCGCGGAATAGGCGAGGCCACGGCAGTGGTGGTCAGCGCGTTCAAATCCCATCCAGACCAGGGCTCCCGAGCGGCCACGCCCAGGGCGACAGCTGGCGGCCGATCACAGGCGGCATCTGTCATGTGGTGGGGCACTGCCTCATCCAAAGCTGCAGTAGCAGCTAATCAGAACCGCATAGGGACTCGCATGACGTCACCCACGGCGCCCGGATGGGGCCCAAGAACGCCCTCCCAAGCACGGCATGGCGGTGGTGCACAGGCACGGTGGCGGCGCCGGCGCCGGCCGCATCGCTCGCCCGATGGGAGAGCAGGGTTGCCATTGGCCGGGGGAACTGATACGTCCATTTTGCATCATGTTTCATATCAATATTTATTGCATTATGGGCTGTTATTACACATTATATCACAATACTTATGCCTATTCACTCTTATTTTACAAGGTTTACATGAAGAGGGGGAATGCCGGCAGCTGGAATTCTGGACTGGAAAAGGAGCAAATATTACAGACCTATTATGCACAACTCCAAAAGTCCTGAAACTTCACGGGAGCACGTTTTAGAATATATAAAAAATATTGGGCGAAAGAAGTACCAGAGGGGGGCCACCCACCATCCACGATGGTGGGAGGGCACGCCCTACCCCCCTGGGCGCGCCCCCTACCTCGTGGGCCCTCTGGCAGCCCTATGATGCCCATCTTCTGCTATATGAGGTCTTTCGCTGAGGAAAAATCATAAGCTAGCTCACGGGACGAAACTCCGTCGCCACCAGGCGGAACCTTGGCGGAACCAATCTAGGGCTCCGGCGGAGCTGTTCTGCCGGGGAAACTTCCCTCCGGGAGGGGGAAATCATCACCAACATCGTCACCATCGATCCTCTCATCGGGAGGGGGTCAATCTCCATCAACATCTTCACTAGCACAATCTCATCTCAGACCCTAGTTCATCTCTTGTCTCCAATCTTTGTCCCAAAGCCTCAGATTGGTACATGTGGTTTGCTAGTAGTGTTGATTACTCCTTGTAGTTGATGCTAGTTGGTTTATTCGATGGAAGATCATATGTTCATATCCTTTATGCATATTAATACCCCTCTGATTTTTAACATGAATATGATTTGTGAGTAGTTACGTTTGTTCCTGAGGACATGGGAGAAGTCTTGCTATAAGTAGTCATGTGAATTTGGTATTCGTTCGATATTTTGATGAGATGTATGTTGTCTCTCCTCTAGTGGTGTCATGTGAGCATCGACTACATGACACTTCACCATTGTTTGGGCCTAGAGGAAGGCATTGGGAAGTAATAAGTAGATGATGGGTTGCTAGAGCGACAGAAGGTTAAACCCTAGTTTATGCGTTGCTTCGTAAGGGGCTGATTTGGATCCATATGTTTCATGCTATGGTTAGGTTTGCCTTAATACTTCTTTTGTAGTTGCGGATGCTTGCAATAGGGGTTAATCATAAGTGGGATTCTTGTACAAGGAAGGACAGTACCCAAGCACCGGTCCACCCACATATCAAATTATCAAAGTACCGAACGCGAATCATATGAGCGTGATGAAAAGTAGCTTGACGATAATTCCCATGTGTCCTCGGGAGCGCTTTCCTTTATATAAGAGTTTGTCCAGGCTTGTCCTTTGATACAAAAAGGATTGGGCCATCTTGCTGCACCATATTTACTTTCATTACTTGTTACCCGTTACAAATTATCTTATCACAAAACTATCTGTTACCGATAATTTCAGTCCTTGCAGAGAATACCTTACTGAAAACTACTTATCATTTCCTTCTGCCCCTCGTTGGGTTCGACACTCTTAATTATCGAAAGGACTACGATAGATCCCCTATACTTGTGGGTCGTCAATACTAATTTTTTGTGCCGTTGCTGGGGATTGAAGCGCCTTTGGTAGGTGGAATTTGGTAAGGAAAAATTTATATAGTGTGCTGAAATTTACTGTCACTTGTTACTATGGAACATAATCCTTTGAGGAGCTTGTTTGGGGTATCTTCACCCCTACCAGTAGAGCAAAGAGTTGCTCCTCAACCTACTGAACCTACTGAAAATATTTACTTTGAAATTCCTTTGGGTATGATAGAGAAACTGCTAGCTAATCCTTTTACAGGAGATGGAACATTACATCCTGATTTGCACCTAATCTATGTGGATGAAGTTTGTGGATTATTTAAGCTTGCAGGTATGCCCGAGGATGTTATCAAGAAGTTCTTCCCTTTATATTTGAAGGGAAAGGCATTGACATGGTTTAGGCTATGTGATGATATGGGATCATGGAACTACAACCGAGGAAATTGGAATTTCATCAGAAGTTTTATCCTATGCATCTTGTTCATCTTGATCGTAATTATATATAGAATTTTTGGCCTCGCGAAGGAGAAAGCATCGCTCTAGCTTGGGGGGGGGGGCTTAATTCAATGTTATATTCATGCCCCAATCATGAGCTCTCAAGAGAAATTATTATTCAAAAAATTTATGCTCGACTTTCGCTCAATAATCGCTCCATGCTCGATACTTCTTGTACTGGTTCCTTTATGATGAAGACTATTGAATTCAAATGGGATTTATTGGAAAGAATTAAACGCAACTCTGAAGATTGGTATCTCGACGGAGGTAAGGAGTCAGGTATAACACCTAAGTTTGATTGTGTTAAATCTTTTATGGATGCAGTTGCTTTCTGTGAATTTAGCACTAAATATGGACTTGACTCTGAGATAGTAGCTTCTTTCTGTGAATCCTTTGCTACTCATGTTGATCTCCCTAAGGAGAAGTGGTTTAAATATAATCCTCCCATTGAAGTAAAAGTAGTTGCACCTATTAAAGTTGAAGAAAAGACTTATAATGATCATGTTGTTCCTACTGCTTATATCGAGAAACCACATTTCCCTGTTAGAATAAAGGATCATGCTAAAGCTTCAACTGTGGTTCGTAATAGTAATACTAGAACACCTACCCCCTCTGAGCAAATTAAAGTTGAACCAAGTGTTGCTATGGTTAAAGATCTCTTGGTCGATAATATTGATGGGCATGTTATCTACTTCTGTGATGAAGCTGCTAGAATTGCTAGGCCCGATACTAAAAATAAACATAGACATGTTGTAGGCATGCCTGTTATTTCTGTTAAAATAGGGGATCATTGCTATCATGGCTTATGTGATATGGGTGCCAGTACAAGTGCAATACCTTCTTGAATATTTGGTAGACCCCCTTGAATATTGTTAATGCTAAGATAGACTGCAATAAGGATATTGTTTCTATTGGTTTAGGGGATATGTCTCATGAATTTAACTTTGCTAAATTTCATAGACAACCCCATGATAAAGAATTGCCTAGTAAAGATGAAATTATTGGTCTTGCTTCTATTGTCATGCCTCCTAGTGATCCTTTAGAAAAGTATTTGCTAGACCATGAAAATGATATGTTTATGAATGGAAGAAGGGAAATAGATGAAGTATTCTTTAAACAAGGACCTATTTTGGAACACACCTTGCCTGCTGAAATCCTAGGGGATCCTCCTCCACCCAAGGGTGATCCCGTGTTTGAGCTTAAACCATTGCATGATACTCTTAAATATGCTTATCTTGATGAGAAAGAGATATATCCTGTTATTATTAGTGCTAACCTTTCAGAGCATGAAGAAAAGAAATTATTGAAAAATCTGAAGAAGCACCGTGCTGCTATTGGATATACTCTTGATGATCTTAAGGGCATTAGTCCCACTCTATGCCAGCACAAAATAAAATTGGAGAAATACGCGAAACCGGTTGTTGATTATCAACGACGGTTAAATCCTAAGATGAAAGAAGTGGTAAGAAAAGAAATACTAAAGCTTCTAGAGGCAGGTATAATTTATCCCGTTGCTGATAGTCAGTGGGTAAGTCTTGTCCATTGTGTCCCTAGGAAGGGAGGAATTACCATTGTTACAAATGATAAAGATGGATTGATCCCACAAAGAATAGTTACAGGTTATAGAATGGTAATTGATTTCCGCAAATTAAATAAAGCTACTAAAAAGGATCATTACCCATTACCTTTTATTGATCAAATTCTAGAAAGATTATCCAAACATACACATTTTTGCTTTCTAGATGGTTATTCTGGTTTCTCTCAAATACCTGTGTCAAAAGAGGATCAAGAAAACACAACTTTTACTTGCCCTTTTGGTACCTTTGCTTATAGACGTATGCCTTTTGGTTTATGCAATGCACCTGCTACCTTTCAAAGATGTATGACTTCTATATTCTCTGACTTTTGTGAAAAGATTGTTGAAGTTTTCATGGATGATTTCTCTGTATATGGAACTTATTTTGATAATTGCTTAAGCAACCTTGATCGAGTTTTGCAGAGATGTGAAGAAACTAATCTTGTCTTGAATTGGGAGAAGTGCCACTTTATGGTTAATGAAGGTATTGTCTTGGGGCATAAAATTTCTAAAAGAGGTATTGAAGTTGATAAAGCTAAAGTTGATGCTATTGAAAAGATGTCGTGTCCTAAGGACATTAAAGGTATAAGAAGTTTCCTTGGCCATGCCGGTTTTTATAGGAGGTTCATTAAGGACTTCTCTAAAATCTCTAGGCCTCTGACTAATCTCTTACAAAAAGATGTTCCATTTGTCTTTGATGATGATTGTGTAAAATCATTTGAAATACTTAAGAAAGCTTTGATTTCTTCACCTATTGTTCAGCCTCCTGATTGGTATTTGCCATTTGAAATCATGTGTGATGCTAGTGATTATGCTGTAGGGGCTGTTTTAGGACAAAGAGTTGATAAGAAATTAAATGTTATCCAATATGCTAGTAAAACTCTAGACAGTGCTCAAAGAACTTATGCTACTACGGAAAAGGAGTTTTTAGCAGTTGTATTTGCTTGTGATAAGTTCAGAACTTATATTGTTGATTCTAATGTAACTCTTCACACTGATCATGTTGCTATTAAATATCTTATGGAAAAGAAAGATACTAAACCTAGACTTATTAGATGGGTTCTCTTGCTTCAAGAATTTGATTTGCATATTATTGATAGAAAGGGAGCTAAGAATCCCGTTGTAGACAACTTGTCTAGGTTAGAGAATGTTCTTGAGGACCCACTACCTATTGATGATAGCTTTCCTGATGAACAATTGGCTATCATAAATGCTTCTCGTACTGCTCCATGGTATGCTGATTATGCTAATTACATTGTTGCTAAATTTATACCACCTAGTTTCACATACCAACAAAAGAAAAAGTTTTTCTATGATTTAAGACATTACTTCTGGGATGACCCACACCTTTATAAAGAAGTAGTAGATGGTATTATTAGACGTTGTGTACCTGAGCATGAACAGGAACAGATCCTATGCAAGTGTCATTCTGAGGCTTATGGAGGACACCATGCTGGAGACAGGACTGCACATAAGGTATTGCAATCCGGTTTTTAATGGCCTACTCTCTTCAAGGATGCCCGTAAGTTTGTCTTGTCTTGTGATGAATGTCAAAGAATTGGTAATATTAGTAGACGTCAAGAAATGCCTATGAATTATTCACTTGTTATTGAACCATTTGATGTTTGGAGCTTTGATTATGTGGGACATTTTCCTTCCTGTAATGGGTATACACATATTTTAGTTGCTGTTGATTATGTTACTAAGTGGGTAGAAGCTATTCCAACTAGTAGTGTTGATCATAACACCTCTATAAGATGCTTAAAGAAGTTATTTTTCCAAGGTTTGGAGTCCCTAAATACTTAATGACTGATGGTGGTTCACATTTTATTCGTGGTGCTTTTCGTAAAATCATAGAATTGCATCTCCTTATCATCCATGGTCTAGTGGTCAAGTAGAATTGAGTAATAGAGAGCTTAAATTGATTTTGCAAAAGACTGTTAATAGATCTATAAAGAATTGGTCCAAGAAACTTGATGATGCATTATGCGCCTATAGAACTGCATATAAGAATCCTATGGGTATGTCTCCATATAAGATGGTTTCTGGAAAAGCATGTCACTCACCTCTTGAACTAGAACATAAGGCATATTGGGCCATTAAAGAGCTCAATTATGATTTCAAACTTGCCGGTGAGAAGAGGCTTTTTGACATTAGCTCACTTGATGAATGGAGAACCCAGGCTTATGAGAATGCCAAACTGTTTAAAGAAAAGGTTAAAAGATGGCATGACAAAATTAAAGGATACAAAAACGTGAGTTTAATGTAGGTGATTATGTATTGTTATACAACTCTCGTTTAAGATTTTTTGCAGGAAAACTCCTCTCTAAATGGGAAGGTCCTTACATCATCAAGGAGGCCTATCGTTTCGGTGCCATAAAAATCAACAACTTCGAAGGCACAAATCCGAGGGTGGTGAAAGGTCAAAGAATCAAACATTATATCTCGGGTAATCCCATAAATATTGAAACTAATGTTATTGAAATCGTAACCCTAGAGAAATACATAAGGGACACTTTCCAGAACATTTCAAACTCTGAAAAGGAATAGGTATGAGGTACAGTAAGTAAACCGACTCCAAAACAGTTCTAATAGCATTTTTTCTCCATTTTAGAATATTGAAGAAAATAGGAAATTAAGAAGCAGTCCGGGAAGGACACGAGGCGTCCACGTGGGTGGAGGGAGCGCCCTACCCCCCTGAGCGTGCCCCTACCTCGTGGGTACCTCGTGTGCCCTCCAGACTCCATTTTGTTGCACTATACTTCTTTTGGTCGGTAAAAATTCATTATATAATCTCCCGAAGGTTTTGACCACCGTATCACGCAAATATCTTCTGTCTTTGTTTCGAGCTGTTTTTCTGACAGATCTAGATCGCCATGGCGTCTTCAAGTGCCCCCAAGGACAAGTTCTTCGAGAAGGTCATCAACCCCTACCTCGCAGAGGTGCTGCAACACCCTCAAACCATTGAGATGCGTGAGGGGTTGCTGCACATCCGCGATGCTGAGGGACCAAGGAGGACCGGAAGCATGGAGACAAGACTGGAAGCAATGGAGCAACAAGTTTTCAAGTGCTAGGAGATGGTGGAACATGGAGTTGACTCCAATCACATAATGATCGCGGAGTTCACACAAGCTGGATGACAAGAACAATGGGGAGGCCATCTTCAAGCTTCACGAGAAAATTGAGCGCCTCCATGCCCAGATCTATGACCTGCAAAACCAAAACTGTGAGTATGAATATAGATTCAAGAGGATGAGTTTGGCTGCAGATTTGAGGGTCCCGGAGACTCGATCATCCTTCTATGATGGTGAGCCTATGCCTTGGAAGATGGACGACAATCCTACATCATCAACAAATCCATCATCACCATCTCCGAGTCAGGAGACATAAACACATGGGTATGGGCACTCCCCTTGGCAACTGCCAAGCTTGGGGGGGGGGGTGCCCAGGTATCGTATCATCATCACACTTTTATCTTTACCATTTTTCTTAGTTTGATCCTTTTGGTAATATCTTGATCTAGTAGAATAAAGCTTTAGTACGATCTAGTCTTGAGTTTTGCTTTATGATCCTTCTATGTAATCGAGTCCGTGAGCTATATATAATAAAGATTAGTGTTGAGTCAAGGGCTTGATTATCTTGCTATGATCTTGAGGGAATAAAATAAAATAGAAAGAATAAAAAAATAAAGAGATCATATGGATCTTATGAAGAGTAATGACTTCACATATAAAGAGTATGATGAATAAAAGTTGTTGAGAGTTGACAAACATAGTTTTGGTCATCGTTGCAATTAATAGGAAGTAATAAAGAAAGAGAGGTTTTCACATATAAATATCCTATCTTGGACAACTTTTATGATTGTGAGCATTCATTAAAATATGACATGCTAAAGAGTTAACGTTGGACAAGGAAGACAACGTAATGGGTTATGTTTTCTTACATCTGAAATAAATTATATTGTCATGGATCATCCAACATGTTGAGCTTGCCTTTCCCTCTCATGCTAGCCAAATTCTTTGCACCAAGTAGAGATACTATTTGTGCTTCCAAATATCCTTAAACTTAGTTTTTCCATGAGAGTCCACCATATCTACCTATGGATTGAGTTGGATCCTTCAAGTAAGTTGTCATCCTTGCAAGCAATAAAAAATTGCTCTCTAAATATGTATGATTTATTAGTGTGTAGAAAATAAGCTTTATACAATCTTGTGATGTGGAAGAAATAAAAGTGACGGACTGCATAATAAAGGTCCATATCACAAGTGGCAATATAAAGTGACGTTCTTTCGCATTAAGATTTTGTGCATCCAACCATAAAAGCACATGACAACCTCTGCTTCCCTCAGCGAAGGGCCTATCTTTTATTCTTGTCTTATACTTCATGCAAGAGTCATGGTGATCTTCACCTTTCCTTTTTACATTTTATCCTTTGGCAAGCACAATGTGTTGGAAAGATCCTGATATATATAGCTAATTGGATGTGATTTTTCATGAACTATTATTGTTGACATTACCCTTGAGGTAAAAGGTTGGGAGGCAAACACTATAAGCCCTATCTTTCTCTGTGTCCGACTAAAACTTCATAACCAAAAATATTGCGTGAGTGTTAGCAATTGTGAAAGACTAAATGATGGTTGAGTATGTGGACTTGCTAAAAAGCTCTTATTGACTCTTTCCTATGTTATGATAAATTGCAATTGCTTCAATGACTGAGATTATAGTTTGTTAGTTTTCAATGAAGTTTCTGATTCATAATTGAAACTGTGAATGAATTGTTACTTTTGCATAAGAGATCATATGACAATATATGTACATGATGTTGTTCTAAGAATGATCATGATGCCCTCATGTCCGTATTTTATTTTATCGATACCTCTATCTCTAAACATGTGGACATATTTTTCGATCTCGGCTTTCACTTGAGGACAAGCGAGGTCTAAGCTTGGGGGAGTTGATATGTCCATTTTGCATCATGCTTTCATATCGATATTTATTGCATTATGGGCTGTTATTACACATTATATAACAATACTTATGCCTATTATCTCTTATTTTACAAGGTTTACATGAAGAGGGGGAATGCCGGTAGCTGGAATTCTGGGCTGGAAAAGGAGCAAATATTAGAGGCCTATTCTGCACAACTCCAAAAGTCCTGAAACTTCACGGGAGCATGTTTCGAAATATATAAAAAATATTGGGCGAAAGAAGTACCAGAGGGGGCCACCCACCATCCATAAGGGTGGGGGGCGCGCCCTACCCCCCTGGGCCCTCTGGCAGCCCTCTGATGCCCATCTTCTGCTATATGAGGTCTTTCGTCGAGGAAAAAAATCATAAGCTAGCTCACGGGACGAAACTCCACCGCCACGAGGCGGAACCAATCTAGGGCTCCGGCGGAGCTGTTCTGTCGGGGAAACTTCCCTCTGGGAGGGGGAAATCATCACCATCGATCCTCTCATCGGGAGGGGGTCAATCTCCATCAATATCTTCACCAGCACCATCTCATCTCAAACCCTAGTTCATCTCTTGTCTCCAATCTTTGTCCCAAAGCCTCAAATTGGTACCTGTGGGTTGCTAGTAGTGTTGATTACTCCTTGTAGTTGATGCTAGTTGGTTTATTCGACGGAAGATCATATGTTCAGATCCTTTATGCATATTAATACCCCTATGATTTTGAACATGAATATGATTTGTGAGTACTTACGTTTGTTCCTGAGGACATGGGAGATGTCTTGTTATCAGTAGTCATGTGAATTTGGTATTCGTTCGATATTTTGATGAGATGTATGTTGTCTCTCCTCTACTGGTGTCATGTGAACATCGACTACATGACACTTCACCATTGTTTGGGCCTAGAGGAAGGCATTGGGAAGTAATAAGTAGATGATGGGTTGCTAGAGTGACAGAAGCTTAAACCCTAGTTTATGCGTTGCTTCGTAAACGGCTGATTTGGATCCATATGTTTCATGCTATGGTTAGGTTTACCTTACTACTTCTTTTGTAGTTGTGGATGCTTGCAATAGGGGTTAATCATAAGTGGGATGCTTGTCAAAATTTATCGTCAAGCTAGTTTTCATCACGCTCATATGATTCGCGTTCGGTACTTTGATAATTTGGTATGTGGGTGGACCGGTGCTTGGGTACTGTCCTTACTTGGACAAGCATCCCACTTATGATTAACCTCTATTGCAAGCATCTGCAACTACAACAAAAGTATTAAGGTAAACCTAAACATAGCATGAAACATATGGATCCACGCATAAACTAGGGTTTAAACTTCTGTCACTCTAGCAACCCATCATCTACTTATTACTTCCCAATGCCTTCCTCTAGTCCCAAATAATGGTGAAGTGTCATGTAGTCGACATTCACATAACACTACTAGAGGAGAGACAACATACATCTCATCAAAATATCGAACGAATACCAAATTCACATGACTACTAATAGCAAGACTTCTCCCATGTCCTCAGGAACAAACGTAACTACTCACAAAGCATAAACATGTTCATAATCATAGGGGTATTAATATGCATATAGGATCTGAACATATGATCTTCCACCAAATAAACCAACTAGCATCAACTACAAGGAGTAATTAACACTACTAGCAACCTACTAGCACCAATCCCGGACTTGAAGACAAGAATTGGATACAAGAGATGAACTAGGGTTTTGAGAGGAGATGGTGCTGATGAAGATGTTGATGGAGATTGCCCTCTCCCGATGAGAGGAGCGTTGGTGAGGACGATGGCAATGATTTCCCCCTTCGGGAGGGAAGTTTCCCCGGTAGAACAGCTCTGCCGGAGCCCTAGATTGGTTCCGCCAAGGTTCCGCCTCGTGGCGGCGGAGTTTCGTCCGAGAAGATGGCTTGTTATTTTTTTCCCATCAAAAGACTTCATATAGAAGAAGATGGCCACCGGAGAGCCACCAGGGGGCCCATGAGGTAGGGGGCGCGCCCAGGGGGTACGGCGCGCCCCCACCCTCGTGGGCAGGGTGTGGCCCCCCTGGTGCATTTCTTCTGCTGAGTATTTTTTATATATTCTTAAAACGTCTTCCGTGAAGTTTCAGGACTTTTGGAGCTGTGCAGAATAGGTCTCTAATATTTGCTCCTTTTCCATCCCAGAATCCCAGCTGCCGGCATTCTCCCTCTTTATGTAAACCTTGTAAAATAAGAGAGAATCTATCTATACCTATACTAATTACAGACTCCCTAGAAATTACCACGTTAATTAGATTTTACGGGCCGTTAATCTGGTGGGACCGAATTATTACGGTCTAGATCGACTCATATAACTCTCGGCTGAAATTTTGGTCAATTGTAAAAAAAAACCAGGGCCCACAATTGTTCATTTGTTGTAACAATAGAATCCAATTAAGACACAATTCTACTACCAATCCACCATTTCTTCTCCTCTAATTAAAGCAATCTCTTTCTTTTTCAGAAAACTCATCTACTCTAGCTCCTTCCGTAAAAACAAAAGGACGAAAGAAAAATTTAAGCTTCTTTCATCCAATCTCACGATGTTGGTGTCCTATCTATTCCTCTTCCATCAACAAAAACAGCAACACATCTGGCATTCTCCTGTTCTTGATTTTTTCTTTCCAATCCAGCCGGAAGCTCGCAACCATGTCCACGTCTTTCATGGACCCTATACAATATTTATGGCCCATGCACAGTTCCTGCTTGAGACGTTTTTACCAGTTGGCTGTATGATTTGGACATCCATTCAGATGCGGATTGTCTGTTTTTAGGAGACTTTAATTACATCCATGGCCCTGAGAACCGCAATAAGCCAGGTGTTGACCCGAATGACATTTCCACTTTCAATGACATCATCCGTAAGCAAAATCTAGTTGAACTCCCCATCAAGGGCCGCCTCTACACTTGGAGTAATATGCAACATGACCCATTGCTCGAACAACTTGACTGGTTTTTTACCTCGCTCCATTGGACTCATGTTTATCCTAACACCTTAGTCAAACCACTTTGTAAGCCCGTCTCGGATCATACTCCATGTGTGGTGACCATTGAAACAAACATTCCACGGGCCAAGCTATTCCGATTTGAGGCCTACTGGCTGCTTCACCCAGGTTTCATGGATGTGGTCCAAAAGGTTTGGGCCCTGCCCATCAACTCCACTAATGCTGCCACGGTCCTTTGTCGGAAATTCAAGTTGCTACGACAAGAGTTAAAAAAGTGGAGTAAAAAAATTTCTCGCCTTTCAGTGGCCATTGAGAATACAAACAAGACTTTGAATGAGCTGAATGACCTTGAGAACAAAAGGCCCTTGACTCTTCCTGAATCCAACTTTCGTAGAATCATCAAGAACCATCTTCTAAGACTGTTGGACTACCAGAAGCAATATTGGAGAAAACGTTGCACGATACGTTGGGTCAAATTTGGTGATGAAAATACAAAATTCTTTCAAGCAATTGCAACCGAGCGGTACAGGAAAAACAACATCGCTACCCTTCAAACCTCGGAAGGTCTTGTTGTGGAGGATCACACAGGGAAAGAAGCCCTTCTCTTTCAAGCTTACACTGAAAGACTTGGTACCTCCACCCCTACGCAAATGGAATTTAATCTCCCTGCTCTGATCAGACCGACAAAAAATCTTGAACACCTCACACTACCTTTTACGCATGAGGAAATTGACGCGGTTATCAAAGAAATGCCGGCGGACAGAGCTCTTGGCCCGGATGGTTTTAGTGCTCTATTCCTCAAGGCTTGCTCGCCAATCATCAAGGAGGATTTCTACTCCCTCTGCTCGCAATTTCATGCTGGGGAACTTAATCTTCAAAGCATTAATGATGGGCTAATTACTCTCATACCAAAGGTGGGATCACCATCCATGGTCAATGACTACCGCCCAACCACCCTACTTAATTGCTGCCTCAAACTCATTACAAAACTTCCAGCTAATCGGTTGCAAAAAGTCATTCTAAGGATCATCCACCGCTACCAGCACGACTTCATTCGTGGGCGAACAATCCAAGATTGCCTTGCTTGGACCTTCCAATACATTCATCAATGCCAGACATCCAGGAGGAAAATTGTTCTCTTAAAACTGGATTTTGCAAAAGCCTTTGACACGATTGAACATGATCCCATGATCAAAATTATGCAGCACATGGGGTTCAATGACAAATGGTTATCATGGATTCAGGCCATCTTTTCCTCTGGGTGATCTTCCATCTTGCTCAACGGTGTCTCGGGTCACCAATTTCACTGCCGCAGAGGTGTCCGCCAGGGAGACCCACTATCGCCTCTCATCTTTGTGCTGGCGGCGGATCTTCTCCAATCTGCCATCAATGATGCCTTCAGGAGGGGTTTAATTGAGCTTCCCTTCCCCTCCAATGGGAACATGGATTATCCGATTGTCCAATATGCTGATGACACGCTCCTTCTCATGCCCGCCTGCCCCTGACAAGCTGCAATCATTAAGACCATCTTGTCCGATTATGCTTCTTCCATTGGGCTGAAAATTAACTTTCACAAGTCAATGCTCATTCCCATTAACTTGGACTCCGACATGACCTCCATCATTGCCTCAATTTTTGGTTGTTCGGTCAGATCTATGCCCTTTACGTACCTTGGGCTTCCCTTGGGCACTTCCCGCCCCACACTTCACGACTTCATGCCTCTCGTCAGCTCCATAGAAAGGAACCTGTCCTCGACACTCTCACTCATGTCATATGCAGGGAAGTTGACCTTGGTTAACACAACAGTCACCCCACTGCTCATCTACGCCATGAGCACGCTCAAGTTCCCTCCCAAGCTCATTGAGATGCTGGACAAAATTAGAAGAAGGTGCCTATGGATCAAAAAGATAGACCAAGGGGAAAAATGTAACTCTCTAGCGGCATGGGACATGGTTTGTAAGCCTAAGAACAAAGGAGGCCTCGGTGTGCTTAACCTCAGAATCCAGAATGAGGCCCTTCTCATGAAATTCCTGCACAAGTTCTATAACAAGTTGGACATCCCCTGGGTACATCTTACCTGGGATGCGTATTATGATCGGAAAATTCCACACGCCGCAGACCCTGTTGGATCCTTTTGGTGGAAAGACGTTCTCAAGCTAACTCCAGAATTCCGCGGGATCTCTCGAGTCAATATTGTTTGTGGAACCACATCCCTCTTTTGGAAAGATCTCTGGACCGACCAATTACTCTTGGAGTCACACCCACGGGCTTACTCATATGTTGTCGACGAGGATGTCTCTATAAAAGATTTCTTGGGGATCACATCATTGGGAGTGGCATTTCATCTACCTCTCTCCCGCAGGCCCATGATGAAGTAAGGAACTTGCAATTAATCACGGCCACTATGCAACCAATGACTACCACATCGGATGTTTGGCACTACGTTTGGGGCAAAACTACTTTCAAATCCACGGATTACTATAAGTTCTTCTTCAGAGAGATTCAATCCCATCAAGTCTTCCAATAGCTCTGGAGATCTAAATGCACAATGAAGCTGAAAGTCTTTGCTTGGTTTTTACTCAATGACAGACTCAACACCCGTAATATGCTCAAGAGACATCACTACAACATAGGAGACGACCATAATTGTCTACTTTGTGGGCTCAACATAGAAGAAACAATTGAACATATGATCTTCACTTGCAACTTTAGTAAGCAATGCTGGCACGCTCTGGACATAAACTGGGAACCTTTTTCTGGGCGCCTACAAGCCATTGAAGATCAGAAAGCCTCCCACCCTACACCTATGTTACTTGAGAAATTTGTTGTGGCAGCGTGGAGTATCTGGAAGGAAAGAAACAACAAACACTTCAGAGCTATTGATCCTTCCTTCAGCTCCTGGCTAGGCAGATTCAAGAAAGACTTTCAGCTTTTGCAACACAGGGTCAAGGAGAATCAAAAGTCATTTGTTCTCAACTTTGTAAACTCGCTACCCTAAAAACCTTAGATCTTATTTATTTTTTCTACTCTTCTGCTTGATCCAAAGTGTTCAAGCTTCTACTCCCCCCCATGTAAATACTCACCTCTGTACAATGCCCCTTATTTTAATATTATAACACAGTAGGAGCCTTTCCTACTGTTTACGGTAAAAAAAAACCATGTCCACATCTTGAACTGCCTCCAGTTGATTCATGGGTGGCATGCCCATGCCTTGAAGTGCCTCCAGTTGATTCGTGGGTGCAACATGAAGAAACCAGGTCTGCCTCATCCACCATGTGATTTCTCAGCGTCATGCAGATTGTTTCCTTGAGTTTTCATGTACGTTTTTTTTCAGGTGGCATACGTGTTCTCATGAAACTCTCGGACCACAAAACCAGCCCCAATCTTCCAAGTATTGATGTTTTTATCTATGGCAGGATCTCCCGCATATCATTGATCCATGCTTTCTCTTGGGGATTTTTTGCGCTGCCATACAGGTACACCTGCTATCTCAACTGATAGAGAGAGGGTGACGTTGTAAAGGGGAGAGTTAGAGCGTTTCCTTCTGCTTGGAACAGTCCCATGTGAGCGAAAGGGGGAAGAAAGATGGGAAGGGAGAGATTTTCTGAGATTTAGCCTCCTTAATAGGGAGAGTGAGATACAAAATATGAGAGGAGAGAGCAGTTTTTAAGAGAGAGAAAGTAGCGGGAGATATAGAATTGGAGAGAGATCTCTCAGATCCGTACGAGAGAGGAGCTTTGAGAGAATAGAAGGGGAGGAGAGAAAGCTGCTCTTAAAAGAGAGAAAGTGGAGGATATATATATATAGAGAGAGAGCCGCGTGAGAGAAAAGAAAGGTCGAAGGGAGAGATAGAGAGAATAGGATTACAGGAGAGAGAGTATTTGTCTTCGTGCTGTGCTGGCTGCTGTACTGTTCTGAACCGAAGTCAAATCACAAGGTCTGATAATGCGTCAGCTAACCTCCAACTCGCTACAGTCAAATGCTTATATGTCCAGGTGCATGCACGGTATAGATAGGTGGTGTACATGCTGCTGATTCTTTCACACGTTACCCAGCTGCCGCCTTGCGAGCGCATCCACAAGATTACTGTCCTGGAGGTTCGTGTCTTGATTTCCACTAAAATCGATGAGCATATGTCCGTTCCGCCCAGATTCATAATATGTGTTCTCCAACTTGGAACTTTGGAGAGTTGGATAATTGTGCGGATTTTATTTTTAGGTCTTGCCAGCGGGGTAGCAAGATGTGTGAAGAGGATTTCAAGTCCAAGATTTTTTTCATGACATGTGTCAACCAAAATCATTACGTAGGAATCTGTGCGGCCTCGCCCCATCCCCAACTTCCGCAATGATCACACCATAACCTACTGACCTTCAGATTATTGGCTACAGGCTAATGGAAATTAATCTGCAATACTTTTCACTTTTCTGCTATATATGGTTTGTCTCCACGGATTGAGTCTCGAACCTCTCACCAGGCTCTCCTCCTCCATTGGCTATCTGCTACAGATTCTTTTGCATGTTACATGGCTGCCGCCTCCCGAGTAACTATGAAGCACCTTGGCATGGCCATTGCCCTATTGCACTCTTACCTCCTGCAACATCTTTTGAGCATGTAATTTAGTGTTTAGCAACGCCCTCATTGGAAGAGCAACGAAAACATGATAACTACCATGAACACGGGCAAGGAAGAGGTAGCTGGTATCCTTCAATTTCTTCTTGGAGTTCTGAACTTCTGATAGATTGATCTTTCCTGTTATCTCATATAAAGCTATGGGTGATTTATTGCATATTTGTCATACAGGTTGATCAAGGAAGGTATGAGATTATGATGCGCGTTAAATGTGAGCATGTCCTGCAACCACAGGAAGATGAGCACGACGCATGTCATTTGCAAGCAGCAACAACTTTACTTTGTCGTCGATCAATACAATAAGAAGGAAGCTCACCCCCATCTGCATGCGTTACTACTCTTGCGGCATAGTACAATAAATGTTGCAGCATATATATACCCCTTTTCTCTCGCCAGTTTCAAAAATCCCTCCTCTGTCTACCGGTTGGACCAGCTTGCCATACATGTCTTTAAGGATTTGAGGTAATGTTCAGAGAAAATAGCTATGAATGCGTCTTTTCTTTTCTGTTGATTGTGGAGATTTAAAATTGAAAAGGACAAATTTATGTATATAAGCGAACGATATATCCTTTGAACCAATGCTCAAGGTCCTAAATTGAGGACACCATGCATTACATGGTATTACTCTAAGAGTAGCTTCTGTTGTGCATGTAGTTTTTCTACATGCTGGCTAGACATGCTATATGCAGATTCTTATCGTTGAAGTGAATCACATATAGTATTTTACAATTATTAAGTAATAGTAACAGTTGTTGTTGAGTCGTGTGTAGATTAAAGAGTTTGTCTACCAGCCATTATTTTCTTATATGTACTTTAGAAAAAGTCAGACCCTCATCTCTCTCATGTTAAATGCTAAAAAAATGGGTGCACGTAAATTATGACCCTCATCTCTCCAAAAACTCCAGCCATTATTTTCTTGCAGCATGTTCATCATCGGCCAAGTAGTGGTAACATTTTTTCTCACCAACTCTACTTGAGTACATTCTAACATTGGCTATTTTTACGAAACGGTCAAGAGCATGCAGCTATATCAGTTCTGTTTTCTCCTATTATACTTGGAACTGATTTCTTCTAGCATGCTGCTCCTAAATAGTTCATGGGTTGGTCAGGTTCATTTTTCTCTTCATAGGTTGTTTTCCTACTAGGTTTTTTCTGACCATGTTTAGACATTGACTTAGCTGTGGACAAAAGCCTGTTATTTGCAAGATGCTCAGCTACAGGTGGTTGTTTAGTTATCAGGTATCTCACACAGTGACCAAATGGATGTTCATGCTGTCAATCTATATCTCCAGGTCGTGTGGTATGAAGGCCAAGATGACTGGAATATGATTAACAAGATTTTGTGTCAATCGAGTACCACTACTGAAATTACATTCGCTTAATAATTAAAATCATTGCCCACATCAGGTTAGAGAAGCTTCCTTCTAAAATTTTACTCTTCTAGATTCTCGAGTTTTTGAAGATGACAAGATGGATGATGCAATTTCTATTTCCTGAATGGTAAATTGGCATAAAAGAATATGTTTCATGTATTGATTTCTTTTGTTTTTCTCACTGGACTCACGGAGTATTCTATTTTTGCATAAAAAAAGATTACGACTCTTTAAATTTTAATACATTTAATCATCATACTCAATGCTGAATTTATACACCATTGTCGAGGTGAAAATACTGACTACATCCCCGGTTAAACAATAAGCAAACTTTCACCATAAAGTTACTCTAACTTTCTAACCCTCGGATTATTTAACCAAATAAGTTAGTGCTAACCAATACATGAGGTTTTGCAAGATATATTTTTCTTTTTCACACATGCAAGTGTGACTAACCATTTTATCCATGTTGTAACTATGTTGTAGATATTTACGTAAATTTAAATGCATATATTTCTTATCAATCCCAAACAGGATTCTGGTATCAAGAGATAAGAGAAGGATGTTCCTACAAGCCTCCTCAGAGATCAGCGATTCTGGGCCGTTGGATCGGTTCTCTTGATGAGTTTTGGTCCATTGGATCGAGAGGTGGGAGGATCTGGGCCGTCGGATCTAGAAGAAACACTGCTGAAATGAATAGTAATGGCAACAGAATGTAAATACCATGCCCCCACTAGGGCATTTCGCTCATTTCGTGTGGTGGGGGTATAAAAGGGTCGGCCGCTCCTGTAACGGAGACCTAGCCGCCTCCTCCCTCGCTCGCTCCTGCAGCCGCCTCCCTCCTCATCCGGCGACGGCGGCGGCGGCTCCCGC
>NC_041380.1:555702065-555771888 GCF_002162155.2 Triticum dicoccoides | reverse complement strand
CGCCTCCTCTCCCCTCCCTGCCCCGCCGCCACGCCTCCCTGCCCTGCCGCCGTGCCTCTCTCCAATCCCCGCCCCGAGCTCCACTGCATCCATACCTGCTCGTTGGCAACAGGTGGGGCTCCACCTCGTCTAGCCCAACACGGGGAGGGCCAGGACGGGAGCGAGGCGACGACGAGGTCTCTCTCTCACCCGTTCTTCTCCTTGCGCATCCTCTCCTCGTCGTCGGACAGCGCAGCCGTTGGCTCTCTCCTTGGGACCGGGCAGGGGCATCCCGGGGAGGGATTGGGCTGACAATGGATTTGGTGTGGCGTGAGGCTGGTTGAGGTTCTCGTTTGGTGCATGATTTTTTTTCTTGGTTTTGATTCTTCGGCTATTCATCTTAGGTGCTCATGTGGTACATGATGCAGGTCTACTGCTGCTGTTGTTTCTTGCTCCCGATGAAGATTCCGACGATTTGTGCTCCGACTCTACTTCGAGCGAGCGCGCTGATTCCTGCTAGGTGAGCTTCTCGTCCTCCTATGTTCCTGATCCTCCCCCGGTCAGCGCACCCACGCCAGCTGCCGTGACCCGTGCACCCATGATTGTTGTGCAGTAGATTAGAATCAAGATTTTGGTTGAGAGAGAGAGATAGAGAGAGGATCATGATCTTCCTTGGCTCATGTAATCAGATTTAAGGACACTCTATTTATAGTAGATAGGCAGATGGTCCATTGCTGGCTTGCTAAACCTGTGTGGCAAATGTCTGTGTGTATTTATGCAAGGTATAGCTTTCTGTATAAGCAATACACCTTTATCTGTACATATAGCAACCTCTTTGAATTTTTCTTCTTCTAGGAGATGATGCTGGAAACGATCACATTTATGAAGTTATGCTCTGCTTTGGCTCATGTTTATATCTTAATCCAAGTAACTGGTTCTCTCTTTTTTTGAACGAGGTCCGTCCTGGTGGAGCTCTAGACAACATTACGATAACCACGTCGGTGTTCCAAGCCTCACATGAGTTATAGTAGTAACTATAAATGTTTAGATATGTTGGAGTGCTCGCCTGGATAATGATGAGAGGTGAAGAGATGCACAAAAGGTAAATATTTGCACATGTATACGGGTACTTAATTTAACATGATCTGCATAATCTGAATATGTAGTTTTGCACTATTCTTTGATGGACTATCCATTTATGTTCACTATTAGTCTGTTGTGGTGAAGTAATCAATTTAAGAATCAAAACTGCACATACCTGGCATCAAGTGTTGTCATCCAAATGGGCGGTTAATCCTGGTCTCTTTACTGCTTTGTAGATGTTGAGATGTGACCTCGAATGCTTCGGTTTGGGTGGTTATGTGGGCGGAAACAATGACCACTGATCATAATTGTAGAAGTTTTGGATATCAGCCATCCTTTTATTGCTATGAGGGATTGCATTTTTTGCTTCTATATATGAGCTAATTCTCTATTGTGAGGAATGAGTGTGTGACCCATGTTACCTGCTACTGTAGCTTGGCGTTCCTTCTACATGATGAAGACGAGAGCATGCTTGTTTTTCAAGTAACTCTCGCTTGCTTTCAATTGATTTTCAGATGCATTGTCACTTTGTCAGGAACCTGTGGTCCGAAAGAGCTAATTTGCAGAAATTTCATCCACCCGTCAAACTGCAAATCAGTGTTTGGTTGTACTAATGCTTCCTGGTATGTGACCTCTGTCTGAGATATAAAACATTTTGTTCGTCTTGTTATTTTCATGCTGATGCTTGGCTTATGAGGTTACAGATCAACTTGAGATATGTTAAGATTTTTTTTCTGTTCATCTTAGTTGAATTTAATATAAGATTTAGCTAATACATAGTGATCTATGTGATACATTAGTTAATAATCGATAACTAATCACTCCACTTTTATTTTAATATAGAAATACATGCAAGCAGATCTACTCAGAAGGGGAAAAGCAGGAGTTGAATCATCAATAGGAATCTGCCATGTAATTGATCTTATTGGCTTAGAAAGAAAATTGGCTATTGGTCACAGTTGTTTACCAAGTATACTATTTTTTTGCCTACAAAAACTTCTATGATAAGCGACATGTGCAGTTGCAGGTGAAACTACTAACTTGATGTTAACACTACTATGCATGCCAAGATCTATGTTTCCGTTCACTTTTGAAAGTAAACCTGTTGTTGCTACAATTTTAGGCTGGAATAGCTGAAACCTGTAGTAGATAAAACAATACTCCCTCCAATTCAAAATGAGTGTCAGGATTTTAGTGCAAATTCGAACTAAAACTACGACACTTATTTTGGATCGGAGGAAGTATTATTTATCAAGTGAAAGATTTTAGATTCTTGCGGGGTTGTTGCCTGCTGAAACATGTATTTCTGAATAGCTTATGAACAATGTATTTGTGAAATAATAAATAATGAAAAACAACTGGTTACTTTACCTGAACCCGTAGAGGTACTTGTATTGTAGTATACATGTTACCTGCGCTATTTTCTCTATTTTTGTTGGGTTGGAGTAGAGTGCGTAGGTTACCGATCCTATATACCAGTGTATAGCAGGCAAAAAAACTTTTGTTGATTTACCTTTTAACCTAAATTTGTTTAGGAAACTTATACTAACCTTTATTCTTTGTTAGTTGCATCAGCCTGCATGTATTAGCCTGCATGTATTTTAGTTGTGGCTCCTTTATTCTCAGTTAGTTGCATCAGCCTGCATTTATTATGTCCTTCCATGCCTACTTACATAAGTGTATCACTTGTATTGTTCATGGTGTCTGGCGGCTGATCATTATACAACCGTTGTGGCCTCTTAATAAATGTTAGGATGATAGAGAGATTGATCAGTCTTTCTCGGATAATATATGGTTTGACTTATTTTTTATATATATTTGCTTCAGATATAGGCCTGCTACCATATCTTTTCTCGCTGGACATACCTTCCGACGGCGAGAGTGATGACTTCTATCCCGCTCCTCTCCCAGCAAGGCATCACTACCTCCCTCCTGCAAAGATACCTGAAGACCTTCTTGGACTCTTCTTTAGTGTTTCTCCTTTTTTACACAACTATGTGGTGCTTAGTGCATATGTCATTCCCTCCTGTCAATTCATTATGAAAGAAAGAGAGGGAGAGAGGATCATGTTCTTGATTGGGTCCAATACTCAGGGTTGGTAGTGTTTATAGGAAATGGTTATATTTTACAGAAAAAATGTGTCTTTGTTGACCAGTTTTCCTCGAGATAAAAAATTCTTGCCTACTATTGGTGTCAAGCTCTTGCATCATAAAATTCGTTGTTATGCCGATTCATAAAATTATTTGCTTTGTTCTAGAACTGCAAGTTAATTCATCCATCCATGGATGTTGCATACTGTGAGTGAATCAAACAGCTGCCTTATTCATTCCTAAAAAGTCAGCCACCTTGTTGGTTTTGCAGGAGCGAATCAGCAACGCTACTATAGCAGCCCAGCACAACCGCCAAGCCAGGGCCGGCCTACTTAACCTGACAGCTTTGCTGGCCGCTTCGTGTCTCAAGCCGCGGCAGAGGGGGAAATCCAGGCGGAGCACGCCATCTCCATCGCCGCGACTCGCCCTCCTGTCCGCATCTCCCCGCCCTTTCTCCTCTAGTAGGAGGAGCACGAGCCAAGGCATGCCACCTCCGATTCTGCAATGCTTCTAACGGCTACCTCCGCAGCATTCCATTCGATCGTCCGTCCGATTGAATCCCTTGCTCCAGCCGCTAGGTACCAGCAGCATTCCATTGGTTTATTTTATGTATAATAGTGTGATAAAACAGTGATGTGTATGCAGATCTAATAGTATATGATACTTTTGATTGTAGTATAGGTAATCAGGCCTTTTTGGTGCATATACCTAGCTCTGATTGGTTATGTGGTTTCTCTAATTATTCAAAATTAACCGAATTAATGTGACCTTGTTTGAAATTTTAATCGAGAGTAAACATTCACAAAGACCTAATTAGGATTGACTAAACTGCTCTTATGTATATATGTTTGTTACTTCCTTTACATGTTGTTCTTATCTCGCTGAACATGGTGGTGCTATTGTGAGGATCTCATGTCTCTCTCACCCTTATGTGTTTATCTCTGTTGGTCCCGTTCCCCTTTTTGCTAATCAGTAATCACTCATGCCTGCTAGATCCACTAAGGTTTTTCTTGGTTTTTTAGTTGTGGATTACTGTTAAGAATGATTGCCCTTATTAATAAGGATTTAAATGTGTTGTTCCAGATCCACATGGGTTGGTTTTGAGTTATTTTTTTGGGTTAGAAAATTGTCAAAGTATGCATATATTAACATTTAGAGAAAACTTTGCATGTGTTTATTCTGGGTTGTAGTTCAGAGAGCGTTTCCATGTCGTCATGAGTGCTGGGTGCTGCTCTGACATGCTTGGGTTGTAGTTCAGAGAGCAATTCTGCCATATTACATTACCATGGATAACATGTATTAATCTGTTAAGCTTTTCTTGCTGCATAGGGCTGCTTGTAGACTCGGTATGATTTAGTTGATTGTTGGTTCTTGTGCCTAGGACCAGATCGGTCCTTTGCTGTTGTCTATGGCTTTAGTAGCTTAATATCACCTATTCCTTTTATGGTGCATGCCCTATGTGGAAGACTTGTGTAAATGTATACCTTGCAAGGTACTGTTTACTCATGGTTCGGTTTAGGGGACTCGGAGCACCGGATTGACTGATGACAGGATTTTGGTTGCACAGATGAGCTGGAGATGTCGGATGTGTCCATGGTGTTGAATGTGCCTCAGGATCTGAATGAACTGCAGGCTAGGCATACCACTCTCTTGTCCAGCGTCATTCTTTGTATGTGTGCCTCTGATTCTTAGGTACGTCCGTAGCCCCACTGTGCCTTCCACTGGCTATTTCAATTTCAATTTTTTTTTGTTTTTGATCTTACAAGTTGACACCATCTTACTGGCCCTTGATTTTGAGAGGGCCAAGGAATTTCCTCGTTACATTGTTAGCATGAGAACCATCTTTAGCAAAACAATTGATGCTTACACTTCTCTGTGAAAAATTTGTTTCAGATCTCGGAAGAACCAAAAGATCCTCTGCACTGCACACTTTGGCCAATGCTTGAAGATGGCAAAAATAGGAAACCTTCAGAAATTATTTTGCTGCAGCAGCTGGTAGGCAATGAGCATTCTACTTTATCTATTTTATACACTTTGATTTGACTAGGTAACTCGGGGCTTCGAAGTTGTCGAGAATAAACAAACCTGACATCATTCATAGTAATTTGGATACTTCAATTCCTACAAATTGTTGCATGATGCATTATTCCAGGTGAACAAACATACAATTGTTACGGTGAATCTACTAATCAGGCTTTTTGTTTGTTGGAGCTAACACTTCCGATGGACAATTATACTAATAGACTGGAACATGAGTGCATGTTCGTCTTGGATAGAATTAATCTCACTTCCTTGCATCCTCTGAGTTCAGAAACAAAACATGGATGTCTCGATAGTGGTCATAGAAACACTCTTAATTTATGTCCAATCTCAAGAGTCATGCATACTCGAGAAGTTTTTCTTAGCAATAACCAAGGAACATTATCATATATTATTGATCTTTTAGTTCCAGTACTGCTTTGCATAGTAGTATGGCTTCATTGCATTTCTATATATTGTTTGTATCCACATATATATTACTGATCTTTTGGTTCCAGTACTGTTCAGTTGTGTATTAGTATGGTGTAGATTGCAATTTAGCTTCCTACACTCATTGCTTTGCTTAGTTAAATTTGTAGGACAACCCAAGTATATTAATGTGCTTATATTTTGTGTACTTTATTTAGACAAATTTTATGGAGGAAGAAATAATATTTTTCTGATAAATTGTTTTATGTGCAGAACAATCACCGCATGTTGTAGCAAGGCCCATGTCGGAGTAAATGACCACGGGTAGCCTAGCTGGCTCCCCCTGGCCCGTCTGAAAAAATTATGAGCCGATCCGGCCCTCAAGAATCCAAGACGTGGGGCCGCCTTCCCCTCGCCGGCTGTCTCCCAGGCCGACTATCGGAAGGCAGCCTGGCTTTAGCCCTCATGAAGAAAGCCGCGGGAGGGTCGGCTCCAAGAAGCCGGCCACGAGAAGGCCGACTCCAAGGGGCCGGCTCCCACAAAGCGGTCAAGATCGTACCCTCGAAGTCTGCATCCACATAACGGCAATGTGGCGGGGCGTGGCTACAGTAAAGCCTGCCACCCCCGAATCCCGGAGCACGCCTGGCACAGTGCGCCGTATGGGGTGGCCATGACCCGTCCGGCGCGGCACTGTTGCCATGTTGATCCTGATGCCACCCACGATGGGCTGTCAACGCGGCCCATGGGCGGTGGGCCCCTTCAGGTAGAGAGACACCCGAAGGCGGCCAGGCCTTCCCCAGTCGGCCCAAGACAGGGCCAGCTCCCCGCAGCCGGCTTGCCTCCTCCCTCGAAGGAGACGCCCCATTAAGGAGACAAGACGCGGTGAGGCTACAGCGATCGCCCGCCGGGCGGCAGCACTGTAGCCACGCCCACCTCGGCGAAGCCCTCGTCACCAGGTTGAGGCAACAGTAACCAGCTACCGACAAGGCCCTGGACAATGGGGCCTGCCTGTCGACCAAGGAGCCGGCAGCCGGCGGACCCTAGCAGCCGGCGCAGAATCCGGCGAGCGCAGACACAGATGGCTGGGGCCCACGCCCAGCCGGATTACCATTGTACCCCCGGGGGGTGGGCCTATATAAACCCCCCGGGGCACCCATGCAAAGGGTTGATCTGAGCTAGTTTTAGACACCACATAGAGAGGGAAGGAGAGCTAGCCATGCCCTTCTTCTTCTTCTCGCCAAACAGCTCGAGGAGCATCTTGTAACCACTCGTTCATCTAGTGATCATGCGGAGACCCCGCAGAGCAGCAGTAGGGGTGTTATCTCCACGGAGAGCCCCGAAGCTGGGTAAGATTCGCCGGCGTGCATGTCTTCGCCTCATCCCGCTTCCAGGCACCGGCGACATCTTACTGGCTCCCACAATGATAAGCCACCCGTTGGCATATGTCGCACCTACCACCCGACATTTGGCGCCCACCATGGGGCCAGGTGCACCGTCGTCCGGAGACCTATTCTGGACGGGAACCCTTTTCCTCCCCAGCGAGCGTAGCCAGCCCGGCACGCCCGATGGCGCTTGCCACGACGCGCTGCAAGGCGTCGCCAACGTCTGCGCAACGAGCGGCCTCGCCGATCTCCTTAACGAGACCCTCATCTCCGACGAGCTCGCCTTTGACGCAGGCACCGACCACCTTGTCAACCTCCTCGGCCAGCTCCACGTCTCCGGCGAGCTTGCTGGGGACTTGGAGTCTGTTGGCTCCACCGATCCGATGCCTGTCGACTCCGACACGGCCTCGCTCGACGCTTTCCCCACCAATGTCGCGATCTACAACGACCCTCTTCCCCGGGCCGATGGCTCCGACGGCGCCACCACTGAGGTGATGGTCATTGGCCACGGCGGCGCTTCTGGCTAGAACGCCCTCGACGCCCCGCATGCAGCGGTCCACGATTTGTCCATCCCCCTCCCGGCCGATGCCGATGTCGAAGCACTGGAGGCTCGCCGCCTCGCCCTCCTCGTGGAGGGCCGGAAGTTGGCCTCCATGAGACGCCTCACCGAGGCCCACCAGCGCGAAGCCGACCGCGCCACCTTTGGCACGCTGCCCCCAGGCGGGCCAAGCCGAGCCGGCATTGTCAGACAGCGCGGCGCTGCCCTCACCGACACGCTAGGAGTTGACCGCCCAGTCTACGCCACTCCGCTCGAGAACCTGCGCGCCGCCCAGGCGGCCGTAGATGAGCTAGACGGACTGGGGGCCGAAGAACTCCCCCACATGACCAGACGCATCCAGCAACTGATTGATGCAGCCGCACAGCGGCATGAAGCCGACGCCCACGCGGAAAGCCCTCCCCCGCGCCAAGAGCACGACGCAACATCCCGGACGCCGACTGCGGGTAAAACCCGCGCGCGACACGAGGAGCCGGCTGCCAGCCGAAGCCGAACCCGGACCTCCATCAAGCGAGACGCAGAAGGCCGTCCCCGGGCCGTGGAGCGGCGGGGCAACCCGCCTCTGCCTCCGCCTCGTGGGGAGAGATATCCCACCCCACCGCCTGTCACACATCCGACTCTCATCGGCCGACTAGGTCTCCGTGAAGGAGTCGGCGAGAACGACGCCCGCCATCGGATCGACCGCCTAGTGCGATCCCTGGCGCTAGAAGAAGAAGATGATGTCGGCCCGCCTTGCTTGGGCCCCCGCATCCGCGACGAGCCTTTCCCCAAAGGGTTCTTGCTCCCAAGAGACACGCCCAAGTACAACGGCTCGGTGAAGCCGGAAGATTGGTTGATCGACTACTCCACAGCGGTTCGCATAGCCAACGGCAACAGGCGCGTTGCCGTGAAGTACGTGCCCCTCAAGCTGCAAGGCACGGCGCGAACCTGGCTCAATAGCCTCAGGCCCTACAGCATCAACAGCTGGCTAGACTTCACGAAGGCCTTCGTCCGCAACTTCACCAGCACCTACAAGCGAGCCCCCAAGCCCAGACAGCTCTCCTTGTGCGTACAAGGCCTCGCCGAATCCACTCGCGACTACCTCACGCGTTGGGCCGAGCTCCGCAACTCTTGCGAAGGGGTGCACGAGGTGCAAGCCATAGAATACTTCACCGCCGAATGCCGAGAAGGCACCCTCCTTAAGCACAAGCTCCTGTGCGAGGAGCCGACTACCCTCGACGAGCTTCTGGTCATAGCGGACAAGTACGCCACTGCCGACTCCTCAATGAAGACTGAACTCCAGGTAGACGCGTCCGGGAAGGTACTCAACCCGGCGCCCAAGACGCCAGCTGGGGACTCCGGCCGACGCCCGTACCAGAACGACCACAAGCGCAAGTGCCCCGTGCCGCTCTCCACCAGCCGGCAGGTGGCCACAATCGAGGACAAGCAGCCCGAAGGGCGGCCCGCACCCAAGAAGCAGAAGGGCGGTAGGCCGGCTTGGCAGTCGGCTTTCTCCTACGAGTAAACTCTCGACGCCCCGTGCAAGTTCCACAGCGGCGCGAAGCCGTCCAACCACACAACCCGAAAGTGCCACTGGCTCACCCAAATCTCCAAAGGTGAAGGGCTCGCGCCACCTCCGCCTGCTGGTCCGCCGCCTCCGGCTCCACAGCTGCCGACCGCTCGGCCAGCAGTCGGAGCTGTGCGCGATGAGTTCCCCGACGAGCATGCCGCCTATGTCGTCTTTACAAGCCAGCCCGAAGGCCGGTGTAGTAGACGTCGAGAGCACCAGGAAGTCAACGTGGTTGCTACCAACCCCGCCGAGCACATGCACTGGTCAGAAAATCCTATCAGCTGGAGCCGGGCCAACCACCCAGAGGTGATGCCATATCCCGGCTCTTATGCGTTGGTTTTGGATGCAACCCTTGCAACGGACAAACGCGCCACCCATTTCTCCCGTGTGCTGATAGACGGCGGGAGCAGCATCAACATCCTGTACCGTGACACCCTGGAGAAGCTGGACGTCAAGACAAAGCAACTCATGCCTACTCGGACTGTGTTCCATGGCATTGTACCTGGCCCGTCCTGCGCTCCCATTGGCAAGATCAAGATTGATGTTCTCTTTGGGGACAAGGACCATTTCCACCGAGAAGCGATCTGGTTTGAAGTGGTGGACCTGGAGAGCCCCTACCACGCATTGCTTGGCCGTCCTGCCTTGGCCAGGTTCATGGCTGTTCCCCACTATGCTTACCTCAAGATGAAGATGCCGAGCGCCAAGGGCATCCTCACCGTAGCCGGCGATTACAAGAAGTCTTCCGTGTGCGCTGCTGCCGGCTGGCCGAGTCCCTTGTGATTGCCGAAGAAAAGAAGATGCTGGACCAAGTCGTGGCCATGGCCGGCAAACAGCTGGCCCTGTCCCTCGATCCCAAGGAGTGTGATGCCCAAGGATCTTTCCAGCCGGCCAAGGAGACGAAGAAGATACCTCTTGACCCCGAGCATCCAGAAAGGTTTGCCGTCATCGGGGCAAACCTAAACAGCAAATAGGAACGCGAGCTCGCCGATTTCCTCCGTGAGAATCGGGACATCTTTTCATGGTCCCCTAAGGACATGACGGGTGTTCTGAAGGAACTCGCCGAGCACAAGCTACATGTCTGAGAAGGCGCAAAACCAGTCAAACAACCCCTCCGCCGACTGTCGAAGGAGAAAAGAAGGATTGTGGGAGAGGAGATAGCCCGGCTTTTGGCAGCCGGCTTCAGTATGGAGGTTTTCTTTCCAGAGTGGCTCGCCAACCCGGTCCTCGTGCTAAAGAAGAACAACGAGTGGAGCATGTGCATAGACTACACGAGCCTCAACAAGGCCTGCCCCAAAGATCCCTTTGCCCTGCCAAGGATTGATCGAGTGATAGACTCCACGGCCGGATGCGAGCTATTGAGTTTCTTGGATGCTTACTCAGGATACCACCAGATAAAGCTAGATCCGGCTGACCGCCTGAAGACCGCCTTCATCACGCCATTCGGAGCTTTCTGCTACCTGACCATGACATTCGGCTTGACAAATGCCGGTGCCACTTTTCAGCGTTGCACGCAGAAGTGCCTCCTCAAGCAGCTCGGTAGAAATGCCCACGTCTATGTAGACGACATTGTGGTGAAGACGGAGAAGCGCGACACCTTGCTGGAGGACCTCAAGGAAACATTTGAGAATCTGCACCGGTTCCAGATCAAGCTCAACCCCGAGAAATGCGTGTTCGGAGTGCCAGCCGGCCAGCTCCTAGGCTTCCTGGTCTCCGAACGCGGCATCGAATGCAACCTAGTAAAGATCAAGGCCATTGAGAGAATGGTGATTCCCACCAAACTTCGAGACGTCCAGAAGTTCACCGGGTGCTTGGCCTCCCTGAACCGCTTCATCAGCCGGCTCGGAGAGAAAGCTCTCCCCCTCTACAGCCTCATGAAGAAGACCACTCACTTCGAGTGGAACGACCAAGCCGACCAAGCTTTTCACGAGCTGAAGAAGATGCTGGCCACGCCGCCTGTCCTGG
Source organism: Triticum dicoccoides (assembly GCF_002162155.2). Lineage (NCBI taxonomy): Eukaryota > Viridiplantae > Streptophyta > Magnoliopsida > Poales > Poaceae > Triticum > Triticum dicoccoides. Next base: position 555,760,839 of record NC_041380.1, on the reverse strand, counting down.
CGGCGCCGACTGAGAAAGATCCCATGCTCCTCTACGTTGCTGCAACCAGCCGGGTGGTCAGCACCGTCATCGTAGTCCAGCGCCCAGAAGAGGGCCGAGCCCAACCGGTCCAGAGGCCGGTGTACTATTTGAGCGAGGTGCTGTCTACCTCGAAGCAGAACTACCCGCACTACCAGAAGATGTGCTATGGCGTGTACCTCGCCACCAAAAAGTTGAAGCCCTACTTCCAAGAGCACCCCATCACGGTCGTATGCACCGCCCCGCTTGCCGAGATCATAGGCACCCGGGATGCATCCGGCCGGGTGGTGAAATGGGCCATCGAGCTGGCCCCCTACACGATCTTCTACCAGCCTCGCACCGCCATCAAGTCCCAAGCATTGGCCGACTTCCTCGTCGACTGGGCCGAGACCCAGTACCTACCGCCAGCTCCTGACTCCACTCATTGGCGCATGCACTTCGACGGGTCCAAGATGCGCACCGGCTTGGGAGCCGGCGTCATCCTCACCTCTCCCAAAGGCGACAAGCTCAGATACACGCTGCAAATTCACTTTGCCACCTCCAACAACGTGGCCGAGTACGAGGCGCTCATACACGGGCTCCGGCTTGCCAAAGAGCTCGGCATACGCCAGATCCTATGTTACGGCGACTCGGACTTGGTAGTCCAGCAATCATCCGGCGACTGGGACGCCAGGGACGCAAATATGGCAAGCTACCGCTTCCTCATTCAGGAGATCAGCGGGTACTTTGAAGGATGCGAGTTCCTCCACGTACCGCGAGCCGACAACGAGCCAGCTGATACCCTGGCTCGAATAGGCTCCACTCGGCAGGCAATACCAACCGGTGTCTCTCTGCAACGCCTCCTCAAGCCGTCTATCAAGCCGTCTCCAGAGTCCGATTCCATCTTCGTGCCGCCTGACCCCGACGCGGCCGGGTCCGGCTCGAAGAACCAAGCAGGTGACCCGGGGACTTCGATAGTCAGCCCGGGGACGTCAGTAGGCGGCTTGGGGACTTCTGTAGTTACGCCCGACCCGGGGACTGCCACACCCGGCTCGGGGACTGCGGTAGTCGGCCCGGGGACTGCACCAACACAACAGGCGGCGGCCGACTCCAGCATTTCACCACCCAGCCCACACGCCCTGGTCGCAGTAGCCGTGTTGGCAATAGAAGAAGTCGCAATTCCATCATGGGCTCAATCCATCCTCAACTTCCTAATAAATCAAGATCTACTAGCTGACGAAACAGAGGCAAGACAAGTCCAATGCCGAGCCGGAGCATACACAATCGTCAATAGAGAGCTCGTCAGGCGCAGTGTCACTGGAGTCTTGCAGCGATGCGTCGAGCAAGAGAAGGGCATTGCAATCCTTAGAGACATCCACCAAGGAGAATGCGGCCACCATGCGGCCTCAAGATCACTCGTCGCCAAAGCTTTCCGCCATGGGTTCTTTTGGCTGACGGCTTTGGATGACGCCAAGGAGTTAGTTAAACATTGCAAAGGGTGCCAAGTCTTCAGCTCCAAGCAACACATGCCGGCTTCGGCACTCAAGACCATTCCCCTCACTTGGCCCTTCGCCGTTTGGGGAATGGACATGGTGGGCCCATTCAAGACGGCGCGCGGCGGCATGACACATCTGCTTGTCGCCGTGGACAAATTCACCAAATGGATTGAGGCAAAGCCGATCAAGAAGCTGAATGGGCCGACTGCCATGACATTCATCGCAGATATAACAACTCGCTACGGCGTGCCACACAGCATCATCACCGACAACGGCACGAATTTCTCCAAGGGAGCTTTGGCACGTTTCTGCGCGACGCAGGGCATCTGGTTGGACTTAGCGTCCGTTGCCCACCCGCAGTCGAACGGCCAAGTCGAGCGAGCCAACGGCCTCATCCTTTCCGGCATCAAGCCCCGACTGGTCGTACCACTGGAACGTTCGGTCGGCTGTTGGCTCGATGAGCTGCCGGCCGTTCTCTGGAGTCTGCGCACTACCCCAAACAAGTCAACCGGCTTCACTCCTTTCTTCCTCGTGTATGGTGCCGAGGCGGTCATCCCAACTGACATCGAGTTTGACTCGCCTCGGGTAACCATGTACACAGAGGCGGAGGCCAAGGAAGCACGAGAAGACGACGTCGACCTGCTGGAAGAAGGCCGGCTGTTAGCCCTCAGCCGGTCCGCCATCTACCAGCAGGGCTTGCGCCGCTACCACAGCTGGAAGGTCAGACCAAGATCTTTCCAAGAAGGCGACCTCGTGCTCCGGCTGATCCAGCGAACAGCCGGCCAGCACAAGCTCTCGGCCCCTTGGGAAGGCCCCTTCGTCATCAGCAGAGCGCTGGGAAATGACTCCTACTACCTGATCGACGCACAGAAGCCGAAGGCACGAAAGAGAGACGACTCCGACAAAAAGTCGGAACGACCATGGAACGCCAACCTCCTCCGAAGATTTTACAGTTGAAATGCAGTATGTATCATGCTAACTTTTGTACTAAGTACGAGACAATAGGCCCCCCCGAGGAGAGCTCGGGGACTGCCATCTTTTATCTATAAATGAAGAGTATCATGCTTATGATCATGTCATTACATTCACTTTTTTCATCCGGCACCGGGTTTGACTAGTCGGCCCGGGGACTGGCCGCCTTGAGTTATATTAGAAGTCCTATCCGCAGTCAGACAAGTAGTGTGCCGGCACCCAAGCCTTCTCTTGCCAAAAGTCGCAGTTCGAAGAACCGGCTGTCCGGCTGGCAGGAGTTAAAGGCAGGAAAGGACGCCCACACGAAAAACGGCTAGGGACTAACGGGCTAATATAACAAAAGCCGGTTTTTCTCCCACCACCGACCGACTACCAGAGTAGCCGGCCGGCCGGCTTCCATTCACCTCGCTTCAATCTAAGAAAGCTCGAGTACTTGCCTTCCCCCAAAAAAATAAAAAAAATATAGCCAAGTCCTTCCTTAGCCGCAGGCTGCAGAGCAGCTGCCGGTTGGGAAGGCAGCAGCTAGGGGAAGGCGGCAAAGGAAACAGCCTAAAGATAAAAAGCATACGTGGATGGAAGCCAAACACACACACGATCATATTTACACAAAAGGCCTTCGAAAGGCCAGCATTCAACATAATTTGAATACACCCCCAGTGGGTGGAACTGCGCAAGTTTAACAAAAATTGTTCAAAGAGTAACAAGCAGGAAAAGCAAGGACGGCAGATTAAGCCAAGGGAACGACTGGCGAGTCGGGCAGGTCGGTAGAGACGGCAGCGCTGGCTGGAGGAGTGGCCGGCTGGCGAACCTCGGCATGATCACCACCTCCCGCAGAGGGCGCGCTAGCACGCGCCTCGTTGCTGGAGGCACGGTCAGGCTGGGGTTGGCTAGCCGCTTCACCGGCCGGCTCGACGTCTTCGCCTTCCTCTCATTCGTCGTCTTCACCTTCATCGCTGGAAGCGATCTCCTCCGCCGAGTCCTCACCCGCTGCTGGGTCCAGCCCAAACCATTCCTCCGGCTGGGCAACGTCGTCGTCATTTATTTCAGGAGCAAAGACGCTGATGTCAGTGCACTCGGCGATCGTCGAGGCATGCTGAGCGATAGCCGGCCGCACCTCCTCCATCTCCTCGTCGGCCTCCAGCCGCCAGGTGCGCAGCTGGTCCAGGTTCAGCCCGGGATACCACGCTCAGCCGAACTCCAGCGCCCCGGCAGTCCGACTCGGGGTGCGGGGAATCGTTTCGCCTGGCCAGAGGGCGGCCAACACCTGCGCCCCGGCGCGCTGGAGGCGGCGGAGCATGTGGTGAGCCGGCTGCAGCCGGGCTTGGACCGCCAAGAGTTGCTCCTCAAGCGTCCGGCTCGCGTCCGATGCGATTTCAGCCCCCGCCTGCCGGCGCGCCTCGCGATGGGCCTCGATGGTCTGGGTGGCGAAGACGGAGTAGTCGGGGAAGTAGTCTGCACAAAGAACAAAAAGCAGCACAAGTCAGAACACAAATCAGGGGGCAAGGGGCAAGCAAGGAGTGAGGAAGGCGGCTTACCATCGATCAGATCCTCAATCTGGCCGAAGCCCTCGCTCAGCGCTTGTTTCGCCTCAGCCCAGCCCGCCGGTTTGGTCTCGAACTCAGCTTTGAGGGCGTCCTTGCTGTCCTGCGCCTTCTTCAGGGCCGCCTTGTGGCTATCCTCCTGGTCAGCCAACTTCTTGGCCAGGCGGTCACGCTCCAGGACCAAGGCGTTGTACTCGGCTTCCTTGGCGCGAAGGGCGGCCTGTGCCCCGCTGAGCTGCCCCCTCAAGTCGGCATTAGCTCCTGCAAGCATGAAGACAAAGGAAAAATCAATAAGGACGAAGTCGTCAGGGAAGATCCGACCCGACTGTTCAGCAGTCGGCCCGAATCTCGGGGACTACACCCAGTGGGTGCGCTGACGCGCCCCCACAGGAAATGAACAAGACAAAGCACGCACTCCGGCTGTTGGTCAGGTCCTCGGTTTTCCGGCCCAACTCCTGAGCCTGGGAGTTGAAGGCAACAGCGCGGAGGTTATGGTATTCCTAGAAGATCAGACAGGATAAAAGAATAAGATAGCTGTCAGGACCTAGTAAGTTCCAAGCCGCCTGCTCAGCAGCCGACTCAGAACTCGGGGACTACACCCAGCGGGTACGCTGACGCGCCCCCACGGAAGAAATCAAAAAAGCAAAACAACCAAGGCCAGAGGGCTCACCCGGATGACGGCCCGCGTCGCGAGGAACTCTTGGGTATATCGCTGCCGCAAAGCGACCTGGGCTTGAAGCCGGCTCCAGACCTCCTGGGCCGCCGTGTTCAGCTCGGTCGTCCCCCCGCTGGGCGTCCACTCGGACGTGCTTGCGCTGGCCGCCTCCAGGGCCTCCGCCGTCTGGCTGGCGCCCGCAGCTCGGTGCGGATCCGGCACGGAGGTAGCTCCCCCTGCGCGCCGGCGAAATGCTGGCTGCACCTCGAGGCCGGCCCCTGCCTTCGGCTCGCCCCCGGCCGGCTGCTCTGGCGCCGTGGCTGGTTGGCCGCTTTGGCCCGCTCCAGTCGGCGCCGTCTACGGCACCTCCTCCATGAAGACCACGTGGTCCTCCCTCCTCTCCATCACCGGTGGGTCTTGGTCAACCTCCTCCGACGGGGGCACGGGGATGTCGGGGGCCACGGCGCGGAGGGGAACGACAAGCAGCGGAGGCTGGTGGTGCGAGGCCTCCGCCTCCGTCTCCGCGGCTGCTGCCTCCGCCCGGGCCTTGGCCACCGCGTCGGCCTGCTCCTTCGCCGCCTGGGCGGTCCTTCACTCCGCCGCCTCCCGCTTCTTCTGCTCCGGTGCGTTCTGCTCCGTGGCCTCCATGAGGTCGACGCGGGGATCCACGCGGCGGGAGCCTGAGGACCCCCCAGTCGGCCCGACTATGGAGCCGCCAGGACCTCGCTCGAGGGAAAGTGGTGCCCTGCCCGGCGAGCAAACAAAGGTTTAGAAGAGCCTCAATCGAAGAGAACAACAAAAAAAATACAAGACGTTTGACGACTTACGCCGAGATCGCCTGCGGCTGTTTCACCGCCTTGCGGAAGCGGGCCGCCTTCACGGCCGCCTCATCCCGCTTGGTCGCCGCCGTGGAACCCTTGGATTTCTTCGGCCGGCTGCTGAAGAAGGTTGACGCGGCCCGGCATTTCTGCGCGCCGCCACGGGCAGCCGGCGCGGCAGACGGGCCCGCGCCTTGATGATCAAGCGCCGGCTGGAGGTGCGGGGCGGCTTCGACCTCGTCATCGTCCGCCTAGTCCTCGAGGCCCGCCCCGAGCCCCGCGCCTCCTGCCTCGTCGCCTTCCCCCACGATGGCATCTTCCATGGCGGCCGCTCCCAGGTCCGGATCATCGACGTCGTCCACCGTGCGGTCGGGGAGGAGCTGGTGCTCTACCCCTGCGGCCCCGACCGTCGGCGGAAGAAGTGGGTTCTGCTGAGGGCAAACCAATTGATCAGAAGCCGGCCATCATGATGTCGGCTACAAAAGGAAGAAAAGAAGAAAAACTTACGGCAGGCGGAGGGTTGGCGCGAGAATACGGCCCCTTGCCGTATTGCCAATCCTCGGCGAGGTTGCAGTTGGAGATGTAGTTCACCATGTAAGACACCTCGGCAGGAGGCATCTCCCTGGTGCTCAGCCGGCACGGGTCGAAGCGGCCACTCATCTGGCAAATCATGTGAGGCCGGCCTTGGAGCGGAAGTACTCGGCGCTCCACGAAGGCGGCCACCAGGTCGGCTCCGGTCAGGCCCTCCGACTGGATCATCACCCGGAGCCGGGAGACGGCTACGTTCCCGGCCTGAGACAACGACCTGGCCCGGTAGCTCCACGAGGGTTGCCTCCCAGCCGGCGGGCCGGCTACGTAAGCCGGCAGGTTGAGGAAGTCGCCTTGCTGGGCGATGTTCTTCACGTAAAAATAGGACTTTTGCCAGAGCTTCACCGACTGGATCAGCGAGATGGGCGGGAACGGATTGTTCTCGCCCGTCCGCCTCATGGCAATGAAGGCTCCGCAGGGGGCGGGCACGCCCGCGACAACGGTGCCGAGATTGCCCTGGAAGAATTCTTCCCAGAGCTCGAGAGTGGGGAGAACCCCAAGAAAGCCCTCGCACAAGGTGACGAAAGCCGACAGCAGCATCACCGCGTTGGGCGTGAGGTGATGCGGCTGGAGGTGGTAAAATTCAAGAAAAGCGCGAAGGAATCCACTCGCCGGGAGGCTGAAGCCGAGCAGGCAGTGGGAGCGGAAGATTACCCGCTCGCCCTCCTCCGGTGCCGGCGAAATCTCCCTTGTCGGTGCACGACGAACCCGCACGTAGTTCTCGCCCGGCAGACGCCGCGTCCGGCAGAGGAACTCAACGTGGTCCTCGTGGACGTTGGAGCCATCCCACGAGCTCGACAACGCCATGGGAACGACGTGGCGAGGAACAAGACGATGCGACGGCGGAGACACGCACGACCCCGCTACGACGGGACCAAAGGAACCGAGAGGTCCGACGGCGGAGCGGCGCAGCAATGGGTCGCTGCGGCGGCGAAGGGAAGAAGAAGGAAGGTGAGAAGGGGCGGAGCGAGGGAGAGCATGCGAGCCTCTACCGCTCCCCCTCCTCCCCCTACTTATAGACCCGCGCAGCGGAGCCGAGGAGGCGTGGTGTGGGGGAACGTGGGATCAACTGCGCCCACTCCCCCACGTCCCGCGATTATTGCGCTCTGATGGCGTAATAAAACCGCCGCGGGAAGGCGAGCGGTCCGTTGTGGGCCATAGAAGATCCGCGCTCGGGCCGAGGCCTAGGAGTGGCGGGCCCGGGCCTGCGGTGGCGTCCCATCACGCGCATGCATTAGCAGGTTTTCCTTGCCACATGGCCCGCGGGATGGCGCGCGGTCAGCTCGCAAGCCGACCCACATTCCCGCCTACAAGAAACGGAGCTTTTCGAAGACGGCGCGCATAAGCAAAGCCGGCTCCTCAGGATAGGAAGCTGACCAAGCTTCTCGTCCCTTTGTCAGCCTTGAAGCTCGATCAGCTTTGGGGACTACTGTCGGAGTAAATGACCACGGGTAGCCTAGCTGGCTCCCCCTGGCCCGTCTGAAAAAATTACGAGCCGATCCGGCCCTCAAGAATCCAAGACGTGGGGCCGCCTTCCAGGCCGACTATCGGAAGGCGGCCCGGCTTTAGCCCTCATGAAGAAAGCCGCGGGAGGGCCGGCTCCAAGAAGCCGGCCACGAGAAGGTCGACTCCAAGGGGTCGGCTCCCACAAAGCGGTCAAGATCGTACCCTCGAAGTTTGCATCCACATAACGGCGATGTGGCGGGGCATGGCTACAGTAAAGCCTGCCACCCCCGAATCCCGGAGCACGCCTAGCACAGTGCGCCGTACGGGGTGGCCATGACCCGTCCGGCGCGGCACTGTTGCCATGTTGACCCTGATGCCACCCACGATGGGCTGTCAGCGCGGCCCACGGGCGGTGGGCCCCTTCAGGTAGAGAGACACCTGAAGGCGACCAGGCCTCCCCTAGTCGGCCCAAGACAGGGCCGGCTCCCCGCAGCCGGCTTGCCTCCTCCCTCGAAGGAGACGCCCCATTAAGGAGACAAGACGCGGTGAGGCTACAGCGATCGCCCGCCGGGCGGCGGCACTGTAGCCACGCCCACCTCGGCGAAGCCCTCGTCACCAGGTTGAGGCAACAGTAACCAGCCACCGACAAGGCCCTGGACAGTGGGGCCTGCCTGTCGACCAAGGAGCTGGCAGCCGGTGGGACCCACCAGCCGGCGGGCCCGAGCAGCCGGCGCAGAAGCCGGCGAGCGCAGACACAGACGGCTGGGGCCCACGCCCAGCCGGATTACCATTGTACCCCCGGGGGATGGGCCTATATAAACCCCCCGGGGCACCCATGCAAAGGGTTGATCTGAGCTAGTTTTAGACACCACATAGAGAGGAGAGGAGAGCTAGCCATGCCCTTCTTCTTCTTCTTGCCAAACAGCTCGAGGAGCATCTTGTAACCACTCGTTCATCTAGTGATCATGCGGAGACCCCGCAGAGCAGCAGTAGGGGTGTTATCTCCACGGAGAGCCCTGAAGCTGGGTAAGATTCGCCGGCGTGCATGTCTTCACCTCATCCCGCTTCCAGGCACCGGCGACGTCTTACTGGCTCCCACAATGATAAGCCACCTGTTGGCATATGTCGCACCTACCACCCGACAGCCCACATAAAGATGATGTAGTCATGCATAGGTAAATGATTCTGCCAAAATGATACTCTAGATATGGTCCCACTTATTTTGGTTCACAAAATGCAGTAGGTAAGGAATTCATTTATTTTAGTTCCTGAATAGGTTACTATTTGTAGTTTCAGTGCAAGGCAAGAAATTATGTAGTTGTCGCCCAGCCGCAGGCGAGAAGAAGGGTGCATCATCTGGGGTCATGTATCTGGCTACAGTTCTTATTCTGTGAAAAAAGTATAACTTTAAGCTTAGTTGTAGTTTTACCATAGTATCCTAGGAGATGATATGCCTCCAGTGTCCAGTTACTACATGTCTCTCATTTTCTTTTCTTGATACAATGTTAGATCCATGATAGTACTCTTTTTAGGTGGATTTGCTTTGTATTAAACCCTAAGAATAGTTAGTGATAGTTGTGCTTTTGCTCGTGTCATCTATAACGATGCCTATCTGTGTGGATGATGTCCTTCTTCTGGGGTGCATGGATAACGAGGCTTCCTACTGCTAGCGTGTTTATAGGTATATTATGATCATGCTATCTCTGCTTGTGTTAAAGGAGCCCTTAATGATACTTAGCTCTAAATTTTATATACTACTTGCTCTTCAATAACTGTATATACTATGAACGGTCTGGTCTTGTTTTGTTCATAGCTTGCTTCACGATAGAGTTGAATTATTTCTGAAAAAAGGTTATTCCATGTAACACCTTGGGTTTCCCATTCTGCATTATTTATCTCTTGTTTCTGATGAGTATTCTGTCTTCTAATCTTTTCTCTGGATGCTATCTAATATTTGATGATTCCTATTTCTACAGATGGAGTTCAATCTTGTGTCCCTGCTTCGTCAGGGAAATACCATTTGGCGTATCCGTGTGTATGTCTCACGACTATGGCAGCATCGGCGGCACACTGCTCTTCTGGCCGCCCCTGAGCCCACGCGGCTCGCCGGATCATGCGCAGCCCCAGAGCAGCACGCAGCTCGCCGGTCCGATTCGTGCCACCCACGCCAACCTGAGATCCGCCTCTGCAGGTATGAACTCCCCTCCAATGTCCTCTTCTCATCCATCCATTATTTCTCTATTTTGTTCAACTTGCTAGCCAAAGGGTTCAGATTCTTGCCATGATTGATTGTTAGTCTTTGTACATGAATGGATTAAGATGTGATGTGAGACGAGAGCTAGCAACAAATGTGCTTGTTCTACATATAGGTGCACTTCTTTAGTTGGTGCTTGTTATAATATTGAAACCATGTTACTCTTTACTACACTATGACGTGATGGCCAGATCGTCGCGAGCCCCTACCCCGACCCCAAGGTTGCTGGCAGCGTCAACCCCGACGGCGAGGTCACCGTCACCCCCAACCTTGACGCCCAGGTCAGCAGAAGGTACATTTGATTGCTGGTACATTTGTTGTCTGAAGGCCCAAAGTTTTTAAATCTAACTGAAACCAAAGCCTTGTGATTTATCCAACTGAAGATCCAAAGCTTGTAGTTAAAATGATAGTTAGGTGGTACAAGGACCGGCATCATGTGTACCTCATTCATGTGGATACTAAAATGTGCTCCCATCCGCTATTTTGCTAGGACTTCTTTGTTCTCTTTCTTAATGCAATCATTGATAAGATAATTTTTATAATGTTGTAAGACCGTAGAGAACATATGTTTCATAGTCAGTAGAATTGAGAACATTGTACATTGTACACCCTGTGACGTTAACAAAGATGTTCTCAGTTCTCCTTAATTTGGTCTGCCTAAGCCATAGAAAATGTGTCCACTGCCTAATCAGGTGTTTAGTAATTCATTTTTAGAGTGTGGATTTTGTTTTGTCACGTTAGTAAAACCAGTAGCACCGTGGATCATTTTGGTACTGCTAAAATTTGGTATTCCATAAGAGAATGGTTTGTGAACAACATTTTATTTTGATGGATCTATGGAATTGATTTTAACAACATTGTGGACCTGAACTGTTGTATGACAGGGTTAGTATTGGTTGCCTATTCTCACCAGCCAAAAACTTGTACAATGTACTAATAAAGGGAAAACATCCGATCAACAATCAAGAGTGTCTCGTGACAAAGTTTTGGATTTGCATCTGTCACCTACTATGTAGAGTATCTATTTGAAACATTACAAACCCCAACATTGGTCTTTCCGTTAACTGTTTCACTAACACCTAGAGTTGGTACTGGTCTTTACATGAAACAAAGAAGTGTTGATCGTATTGTATATTGCAGAAGGTAGATTAAGTGAGGTGACCTACTTTCTCACTACTTATTTGCTATTGACTTTCTTAACCATCATCCTATGCCTTCATGTTTGTTAGGGTTCATATTTTGTTGCATTAACTAAAGCACCGTGTTTTGTTATTTTACCCCTCTGTTCATTTTATAAGGTGTGGATGGAAGAGTGACAATAACTACAGGCTGGTCAAAGATTGAAAGAAATTCTCCTTTAAATTAGGTTGGTCAAAGACATGTATGTTTCCTTGGTCTACAGAATGTCAGTTTACTAATCGTGCTAAACATTTCCAGGAATATGTTGCTTGATGTTAGTTTACTAATCTCACCTTCTTGATAGTTCCTTGGTCACTGTAGATGTCTATTGTTGTAAAAATGTTGAGATATCTTCTCGAGCAATATGGTTTTTTCTTCACTTTCAGGCCAATGCTACTCAACTTTTCTTTGAGCGACCTTTTCTTTGAGCGACGAGGAATTTCAACCATCCTTGGCGAAGGACTGTTATCTGATTGTCACTAGCCTCCTGTCTAAATGCTTCGCTTTCAATATTTGTACTGTCTTGTTGCCTATGTGCTACTATCTATTAAACATTACTTGGCCTATTCCTTTGTGCCAAGCTTGATGTGCCTCAATTGTACTCTATGATATGTACTTTGATTGGAAAATTCACGAGGTTAAAGATTTGCATTGCTTTTGGTGTTGAACCATGCATTGATTACATACTTCAGGGCGTGCTTCTTACTGATTTAGCATTACCTGCTTGACAAAAGGTTAGGACCGGCACCCTCGCGCCAAGGCGCGTTGCTGATCTAGTATATAAGAATGCATCGCCATTTGAAAAAGCTACAGTCACACAAGTGGGCATGCACACCTAAATAGGTTAAACCCATTAAATTGAGAATATGGATTGGGACCCAAAAGGGGCATTTTGCATGCTTTTTTATATTAACAAAAACAATTACATGCTCTCAATAATATCTTTAGGAAAACTATAATTCTGAGTTAGCGTACAAGTTAACAGTCTCATATGAATCATTCATGCATAGAAAAAAATGGGCAACACAAAGCAATTGATATATGATGAAGTAATAATGTTATGTGCAATCGGACTAACCCGTGCGAATGCATGGGTTGACGACTAGTGGGCATAAGTGTTGTGACATAATGTGTAATAACAACCCATAATGCAATAAATATCGATATAAAAGCATGATGCAAAATGGACGTATCAGTGCCCAGAGAACGGGGTGGCCTGCGAAGAGGCAGAGACCGCCAGCGACAGAGTCGGCTGGGTTGGAGCTCGAGCATGGCACCGACAAGATGTCCATCGGCCCGGAGGACACGGGCGTCGGCAGCCCCGAGGAGGTACGAGTTGTGGCCGCAGATACGTCGTAGGCTCTCAGGTCGCCATGCGAGGCCGACGAGGCGGGGAGGGAGTGACCGCAGTCCCACGAAGAGATGCGGAGGCGTTGGGGAGGAGGAACAGACCCATCGGACGAGGAGGAGGCGGGCGAGAGGGGGACGGTGCACTCTTTGGCCTTGTGCCTGAAGAACCGGTAGCGCGCGCAATGGATGTCACGCCGGCTCAGCGGGTGCTTGGTGATGAAGCAGCAGGGGCACTCCCCTTCATGCAGCCAGGACGACCACTGACGGGATGGCACCCCGGTGCCACGACGAGGGGAGGCGCGCTAACGCGGGCGCTTCCTGCCCCGGGCCACCATCCAACTGTCCTGCGGGACATCCACCACGTCCGTCTGGCATATCTCGGAGCGGAGCGTGCGGCGGACAACAGGCGGGGAGGGCGCTAGGGGCGAGGGCGCAGGTGACGAGGGGGCAGGCAACGCGGGTGCGGGGTTGGGCAGCCGAGGAGAGGCGGTCGGCGAAGTCGGAGACGACCGGCAAAGGGCCTGCATGTAGGACAGGGCGGAGCCTGATATGTCTCCAACGTATCTATAATTTTTTTATTGTTCCATGCTATTATATTATTTGTTTGGGATGTTTAATGGGCTTTAATATGCTCTTTTATATTATTTTTGGGACTAACCTATTAACCGGAGGCCCAGTGCCAGGTTCTATTTTTTTGGCCTATTTTAGAGTTTTGCAGAAAAGGAATACCAAACGGAGTCCAAACGGAATGAAACATTCGTGATGATCTTTCTTGGACCGAAAGCAATCTAGAAAACTTGGAGTCGAAGTCTGGAACTCCACGAGGAAGCCACGAGGCAGGAGGGCGCGCCCAGGGTGGTAGGCGCGCCCTTCACCCTCGTGGGCCCCTCCTAGCTCCACCGACGTACTTATTTTGCCTATATATACTCTTATACCCTAGAAACATCGGGGAGAGCCACGAAACCACTTTTCCACCGCCGCAACCTTCTGTACCCATGAGATCCCATCTTGGAGCCTTTTCCGGTGATCTGCCGGGGGGGAATCAATCAGGGAGGGCTTCTACATCAACACCATTGCCTCTCCGATGAAGCGTGAGTAGTTTACCATAGACCTCTGGGTCCATGGTTATTAGCTAGATGGCTTCTTCTCTCTCTTTATTCTCAATACAAAGTTCTCCTTGATGTTCTTGGAGATCTATTCGATGTAATACTCTTTTGCGGTGTGTTTGCCGAGATCCGATGAATTGTGGATTTATGAACAAGATTATCTACGAATATTATTTGGTTCTTCTCTGAATTCTTATATGCATGATTTGATATCTTTGCAAGTCTCTTCGAATTATTGATTTAGTTTGGCCTACTAGATTGATCTTTCTTGCAATGGGAGAAGTGCTTAGCTTTGGGTTCAATCTTGCGGTGTCCTTTCCCAGTGACAGTAGGGGCAGCAAGACACATATTGTATTGTTACCATCGAGGATAAAAAGATGGGGCTTGTATCATGTTGCTTGAGTTTATCCCTCTACATCATGTCATCTTGCTTAATGTGTTACTCCGTTCTTACGAACTTAATACTCTACATGCATGCTGGATAGCGGTCGATGTGTGAAGTAATAGTAGTAGATGCAGAATCATTTCGATCTACTTGACACGGACATGATGCCTATATTCATGATCATTGCCTTAGATATCTTCATAACTATGCGATTTTCTATCAATTGCTCGACAGTAATTTGTTCATCCACCATAATACATGCTATCTTGAGAGAAGCCACTAGTGAAACCTATGGCCCCTGGGTCTCTTTCCTATTATATTACATCTCTTTTATTTACTTCGTATCTCATTTACTATTTTGCAATATTTACTTTCCAATCTATACAACAAAAATACCAAAAATATTTACTTTATTATCTCTATTAGATCTCACTTTTGTGAGTGACCGTGAAGGGATTGACAACTCCTTTATCGCATTGGTTGCAAGGTTCTTGACTGTTTGTGCAGGTACTAGGTGACTTGTGCATTGTCTCCTACTGGATTGATACCTTGGTTCTCAAAACTGAGAGAAATACTTACGCTACTTTGCTGCATCACCCTTTCCTCTTCAAGGGAAAACCAACGCATGCTCAAGAGGTAGCAGAGCCGCCTGAAAAAGGGCTTGACTCCAACCAGCGGACCTCGCGGGAGCATCCCATGGCAGGCGGAGGAGGAGAGGCCATGGCCCGAGAGGTGGACGGCGGGACCGGAGTGGCCGGCGCCTCAGCGGGTGGGCGCCGGGACCGGAGTGGCCGCCGGCGAGGGGGCGTGGGAGCAGATGGGAGCAGGTGGCTTCTCTAGACTTGCCATATCGGATTTGATTGGTAATTATATAAGCAGTAGTACAACAACTTTTGACCATGCACCACCGTCAATGGCACCGGAATGTACTTTGTACTTGGATTGTGGATTTACTGGAATAGTGTACACTTTGACCCAGATACTCTTGACCGAATCGGTCAGAAGCCAAACATTGGCATTTCTGTGAGCAATGCTCGACAATTCTGACCGAACCAGGCATAACATGCCAGTAAGCTTGCCTATGTGGTCGCGCCAATACCGTGATCTCACTTTTGGGGGGCTTATGATGTCCTTGTTCCATTCCCCACTTTCAAGGTCAAAGCAAAATACCCGTGACTGGGTTTTGATATGTTTGTTTTGTTGATGCTAGTACATAAAGTACACCATCAATCACAAGTGGGATATCATACAGGACGACACTGATTGGGGGTGGCCATTCTGTCCTCCACCCTGGACCATCTTTTTCCAAAGCGAGGATTTCGCAAGCCTCATTTTTGTCTTTTTTTTATTTTCGAAAAGGGGTTGATCCCTGGCCTCTGCATCAAAACGTTGCATATGGCCATAATTATTAATAAGCAAAAGGTTCAACACAAGTCTTCATGTCTCAAACAAAGAAGGAAAAAGGCTCACAAAGAGCTAAAAAGTTATAGGAAAGCCACAACCGGCTGGCATAAAAAGATAGGAACACTAATTGCCTATCTTATTACATGACCGCAATCCAAACCGGTTGAAAATAGCCCGTGCTACCATCTCCCATCGGATAGATCCAGTATCATATGCTCCCTGACCTTCGTCGGAGTGAGTAGCGACCACATACAGATCAACGGAGTGGATCGGAAAATAACCTGCAAAAAATGAATATTTGTTGTTTTGTTAAAGACCAAATCATTTCTACAGTTCCAGACTGCCCATAGTAAATCACATACTCCTACACGGATGTGTCTCGCTGTTTCAGAATCTATCTCGTCTAGCCACGTCCCAAATAACGTGTTGATAGTATTCAGAGCAGTAATATTAAATGCTATGTGAACCGTCCACCACAGTTTTTTTTGCCAAAGGGCAGTCAAGAAAGAGGCATTTGATGGATTCATCACGATCGCGAAAACTACATCTTGTAGATCATGTCCAGTTGTGTTTTGCCAAATTATCCTTAGTTAAAATTACTTGTTTATGTACAAACCACATAAACACTTCAATTTTCAAAGGTACTTTGACTTTCCAAACATGTTTCGAACGAGGAATAGAGCTAGAGTTGATGACATCCAAATACATGGATTTAACCGAAAACTCCCCATTCTTAGTTAGTTTCCAGCACAACTGATCAGACTGTTGAGAAAGCTGAACATCCATCAATCTTCTCACGAGATGGAGCCAGGCTTCCCAACGGTTTCCCGCTAGCATACTCCTAAATTGAATATTGAGAGGAGTGGGCTGTAGTACTATTGCAACGTAAGCGTCTCTTCGCTGAACAATGCTATACAGAGAAGGATATTGGAGTGCGAGGGGCATCTTCCCTAGCCATGTATCCTCCCACGTAGTGGTACCATTTCCAACTATAAACTTTGTTCTGTTGAAAAAGATTGATTTAACTCTCATCAGTCCTTTCCAAAAAGGCGAGTCAGTCAGCCTCACTGTCACCTGGGACAAGGTTCCTTGCCCTCTCCCTTAGATGGGGCAAGGTTTCCCCTTTTGGTCCTTGGTGTTCATGGCCCCCGGGGGTCTCGTATTATATATTGATTGGTGGAGCAGTTTTCTTGGCGTTGGGATTCTAAGACCCGTCCCGATCACAATTGATTCTTATAGTTTAGCTATCAGGGAAATTCCAAAAATACCAGGTCGGTTCGCTAACTGCTCGTCCAAGGCACCCAAAATAAAACCATGATTTTATCGGTCTCGCCAGGTGAGTTAAATACTCCATATTTTTTGTCCTGAAAATTCCTGAAAGCAAAATAATAGTAGAAAACAGGAACTAGCTTTTGACATTGTCTTAATAGGTTAGTCCAAATAAAAATAAAATAAATTGTTACCAAAGCAGGTCAAATGATACAAATGTAGCATGAAACAATAAAAAATTATAGATGCGTTTGAGACATATCACCTCTCAATGTTATTTCCGTGCGTAACAGTTGGATTTGGGGGAGCTATAAAAGGAGGAGGTTCTACCTCCTCCCACCTACCTCTTGCTCCTGTCTCTCTCTTCCATTGTTGACCTAACCTTTATCTTATTTGATATCCTTCTTTAGTCACTCAAACTTGTTGATTTGCTAGGGATTGAGAGAGCAGACCTAGATCTACACTTCCATCGAAGGAAATTTGACTCCCCCCATATTTCCTCTGGTGGATCTTATTACTCTTGGGTGTTTGGGCACCCTAGATAGAAGAAGTCACCTTGAAGGCACATTCCATTGTGGTGAAGCTTCATGGTAGAGTTGGAGGCCCCCAATTAAGTTGTGGATATTGCTCCAACCTTGTTTGCAAAGGTTCTAGTTTCCACCTTCAACATCACCGTATAATGGAATCATGACACCTTGCATTGTGCGGGGGAACGAGGAGAATAGTGTGGGCCATTGTGGAGTTTGGGGTGCATTGTGCCTCTACACCCCTTCGACGAAGATGTACCTCCCCAAAGGTGGGAACTTCGGGAACAACATCATCGTCTCCACTTGCGGTTACTTCTATCCTTTACTTGCTTTCTACAAGTTTGTTTATTGTGCTTACTCTCTAACTTGTTGTTGTTGCTGTTCTTGTTCTTGTTGTTGTTGAGCTTTTCATATAGGCTGTCCAACTTTTTGCATATCTAGGCAACCTATTTTTTATTGTTTCCCTAAATTTATAAAAAAAATATCAGTCGCCTATTCGACCCCTCTTGGTAAAAAATTCTTGTCATACCGTTCCTTTCAGCCGGGCTACCCTTTTTATAGTTCAGTGAGATACTTTGTAAAGGGCATTCATTGTCATATTCCAGCTTGAATATCTTTGTAGCATAAAGAACTCTCATAATGAATTAGATTTTTCTAATAAACATCAATTTATGTCTGCACTCATACTTGTTCATGCAAGCATCCGTAAGAATTAGGCTAATCAAATATCATATTTATTATACCAAGTGTTCTATTGTCTTTGTGAAACCTTGTTATTTCTTGTTTCTTATAGTTCTCAAGATAGTCCACATGTTTATAACTATGAAGAGCTCAGACTATGTTGTTGTTGGGGAACGCAATATTTCAAAAAAATTTACCTACGATCACGCAAGATCTATCTAGGAGATGCATATCAACGAGACGGGAGAGTGTGTCCATGTACCCTCGTAGACCGAAAGCGGAAGCGTTTAGTAACGCGGTTGATGTAGTCGAACGTCTTCACGATCCAACCGATCCAAGTACCGAACGTATGGCACCTCCGTGTTCAGCACACGTTCAGCACGATGATGTCCCTCAAGCTCTTGATCCAGTTGAGGACGAGGGAGAGTTCCGTCAGCACGACGGCGTGGCGACAGGGATGATGAAGTTACCGGCGCAGGGCTTCACCTAAGCATTACGACGATATGACCGAGGTGTGTAACTATGGAGGGGGGGCACCGCACACGGCTAAGAAAATCGATGTGTGTTCTAGGGGTGCCCTCCCCATGTATATAAAGGAGGGAGAGGGAGGGAGGCAGCCTAGGGCGCGCCCAAGAAGGAGAAATCCTACTTGGCCCCCTAGTCCAATTCGGTCCCCCTACCATATTTGGACAAGGGGGGAAGGAAGGAGGGGAGGGGAAGGAAGTAGGAGTCCTACTTCATACTTTCCTTTTCCTCCTCTCCTTTCCCTTTCTCCCCACATGGCTGGCCCTATAGGGGGCGCACCAGGGGCTGATGTGTTCCCTTACTTGGCCCATTAAGCCCATATCTTTGCCGGGGGTTGCCCGGAACCCCTTCTGGTGACCCGGTATCACCCGGAACACTTCCGGTGTCCAAATACCATCGTCCTATATATGAATCTTTACCTCTCGACCATTTCGAGCCTCCTCGTCATGTCCGTGATCTCATCCGGGACTCTGAACAAACTTTGGTCATCAAATCACATAACTCATAATACAAATCGTCGTCGAACGCTAAACGTGCGGACCCTATGGGTTCGAGAACTATGTAGACATGACCGAGACACATCTCCAGTCAATAACCAATAGCGGAACCTGGATGCTCATATGGGCTCCTCCATATTCTACAAAGATCTTTATCGGTCAAACCACATAACAACATATGTCATTCCCTTTGTCATCGGTATGTTACTTGCCCGAGATTCGATCGTCAGTATCATCATACCTAGTTTAATCTCATTACCGGCAAGTCTCTTTACTCGTTCCGTAATGCATCATCCCACAACTAACTCATTAGTCACATTGCTTGCAAGGCTTATAGTGATGAGCATTACCGAGAGGGTCCAGAGATACCTCTCTGATACACGGAGTGACAAATCCTAATCTTGATCTATGCCAACTCAACAAACACCATCGGAGACACCTGTAGAGCATCTTCATAATCACCCAGTTACGTTGTGATGTTTGATAGCACAGAAAGTGTTCCTCCGGTATTCGGGAGTTGCATAATCTCATAGTCAGAGGAATATGTATAAGTCATGAAGAAAGCAATAGCAATAAAACTATACGATCACTATGTAAGCTAACGGATGGGTCTTGTCCATCACATCATTCTTGTAATGATGTGATCATGTTCATCAAATGACAAAACATGTCTATGGCCAGGAAACTTAACCATCTTTTATTAACGAGCTAGTCTAGTAGAGGCATACTAGGGACACTTTGTTTTGTCTATGTATTCACACATGTATCAAGTTTCCGGTTAATGCAATTCTAGCATGAATAATAAACATTTATCATGATATAAGGAAATATAAATAACAACTTTATTATTGCCTCTAGGGCATATTTCCTTCAGTCTCCCACTTGCACTAGAGTCAATAATCTAGTTCACATCGCCATGTGATTTAACACCAATAGTTCACATCACCATGTGATTAGTTCACATCGCCATGTGACTAATACCCAAAGGGTTTTACTAGAGTCAATAATCTAGTTCACATCTCTATGTGATTAACAGCCAAAGAGTACTAAGGTGTGATCATGTTTTGCTTGTGAGAGAAGCTTAGTCAATGGGTCTGTCACATTCAGAGTTGTATGTATTTTGCAAATTTTCTATGTCTAGAATGCCCTGCATGGAGCTACTCTAGCTAATTGCTCCCACTTTCAATGTGTATCGAAATTGAGACTCAGAGTCATCGGGATCGATGTACAAGCTTGCATCGACGTAACTCTTTACGACGAACTCTTTATCACCTCCATAACCGGGAAATATCTCCTTAGTCTTCTAAGGATAATTTTGACCGCTGTCAAGTGATCCACTCCTGGATCAATATCGTACCCCCTTGCCAAACTCATGGCAAGGTACACAATAGGTTTGGTACACTGGATAGCATACTTCATAGAACCTATCGCTGAGGCATAGGGAATGACTTTCATTCTCTTTCTATTTTCTGCCATGGTCGTGTTTTGAGTCTTACTCAACTTTACATCTTGCAATACAGGCAAGAACTCCTTCTTTGACTGTTCCATTTTGAACTACATCAAAAACTTTTCAAGGTATGTACTCATTGAAAAATCTTATCAAGCGTCTTGATCTATCTCTATAGATCTTGATGCCCAATAGGTAAGCAGCTTCACCGAGGTATTTTTTGAAAAACTCCACTCAAACACTCCTTTATGCTTTCCAGAAAATTGTACATCATTTCCGATCAACAATATGGCATTCACATATACTTACAAGAAAGGTTGTAGTGCTTCCACTCACTTTCTTGTAAATACAAGCTTCATCGCAAGTCTGTATAA
Organism: Triticum dicoccoides; assembly: GCF_002162155.2. Taxonomy (NCBI): domain Eukaryota; kingdom Viridiplantae; phylum Streptophyta; class Magnoliopsida; order Poales; family Poaceae; genus Triticum; species Triticum dicoccoides. The sequence goes on along the minus strand of NC_041380.1, from coordinate 555,740,328 downwards.
AACTATATGCTTTTATCAACTCATCAAAGTGTATATTCCAACTCCAAGATGCTTGCACCAGTCCATAGATGGATCGCTGGAGCTTGCACATTTTGTTAGCACCTTTAGGATTGAAAAAACCTTCTGGTTGTATCCTATACAACTCTTCTTTAATAAATCCATTAAGGAATGCAATTTTGATATCCATTTGTCAGATTTCATAAAATATGGCAATTGCTAACATGATTCGGATAGACTTTAAGCATCGATACGAGTGAGAAAATCTCATCGTAGTCAACATCTTGAACTTGTCAAAAACCCTTTTTGACAAGTCGAGTTTGTAGATAGTAACACTACTATCAGCGTCCGTCTTCCTCTCTAAGATCCATTTATTCTCAATGGCTTGCCGATCATCGAGCAAGTCAATCAAAGTCCACACTTTGTTCTCATGCATGGATCCCATCTCAAATTTCATGGCCTCAAGCCATTTTTCGGAATCTGGGCTCATCATCGCTTCCTCATAGTTCGTAGGTTCGTCATGGTCAAGTAACATGACCTCCAGAACAAGATTACAGTACCACTCTGGTGCGGACCTTACTCTGGTTGACCTACGAGGTTCGGTAGTAACTTGATCTGAAGTTGCATGATCATCATCATTAGCTTCCTCACTAATTGGTGTAGGAATCACTAGAACTAATTTCTGTGATGAACTACTTTCCAATTTCGGAGAAGGTACAACTACCTTATCAAGTTCTACTTTCCTCCTACTCACTTCTTTCGAGAGAAACTCCTTCTCTAGAAAGGATCCATTCTTAGCAACAAATATCTTGCCTTCGGATCTGTGATAGAAGGTGTACCCAACAGTTTCTTTTGGGTATCCTATGAATATGCACTTCTCCGATTTGGGTTCGAGCTTATCAGTTTGAAACTTTTTCACATAAGCATCTCAACCCCAAACTTTAAGAAATGACAGCTTAGGTTTCTTTCTAAACCACAGTTCATATGGTGTCATCTCAATGGATTTTTAGATGGTGCCCTATTTAACGTGAATGCAACTGTCTCTAATGCATAACTCCAAAACAATAGTGGTAAATCGGTAAGAGACATCATAGGTTGCACCATATCCAATATAGTATGGTTACGACGTTCGGACACACCGTTACTCTGTGGTGTTCCAGGTGGCGTGAGTTGTGAAACTATTCCACTTTGTTTTAAATGAAGGCCAAACTTGTAACTCAAATATTCGCCTCCGCGATCAGATCATAGAAACTTTATTTTCTTGTTATGATGATTCTCAACTTCACTCTGAAATTCTTTGAACTTTTTAAATGTTTCAGACTTGTGTTTCATTAAGTAGATATACCCATATCCTCTCAAATCATCTGTGAAAGTCGGAAAATAACGATACCCGCCGCGAGCCTCAACACTCATCGGACCGCAAACATCGGTATGTATTATTTCCAATAAGTCAGTGGCTCGCTCCATTGTTCCGGAGAATGGAGTCTTAGTCATCTTGCCCATGAGGCATGGTTCACAAGCATCAAATGATTCATAATCAAGTGATTCCAAAAGTCCATCCGCATGCACTTTCTTCATGCGCTTTACACCAATATGACCTAAACGGCAGTGCCACTAGTATGTTGCACTATCATGATCAACTTTGCATCTTTTGGCATCAATATTATGAATATGTGTGTCACTACGATCGAGATTCAATAAACCATTCACATTGGGTGTATGACCACAGAAGGTTTTATTCATGTAAATAGAATAACAATTATTCTTTGACTTAAATGAATAATTGTATTGCAATAAACATGATCCAATCATATTATGCTCAACGCAAACACCGAATAACATTTATTTTAGGTTCAACACTAATCCCGAAGGTAAAGGGAGTGTGCGATGGTGATCTTATCAACCTTGGAATCACTTCCAACACACATCGTCACCTCGCCATTAACTAGTCTATGTTCATTTTGCAACTCCTGTTTCGAGTTACTAATCTTAGCAACTGAACCGGTATCAAATACCCAGGGGTTACTATGAACACTAGTAAAGTACACATCAATAACATGTATATCAAATATACCATTCACTTTGCCATCCTTCTTATCCGCCAAGTATTTGGGCTAGTTCTGCTTCCAGTGACCATTCCCTTTGCAGTAGAAGCACTCAGTTTCAGGCTGAGGTCTAGCTTTGGGTTTCTTCACGGGAGTGGCAACTTGCTTGCCATTCTTTCTTGAAGTCCCCTTTCTTTTCCTTTGCCCCTTTTCTTGAAACTAGTGGTCTTGTTAACCATAAACACTCGATGCTCTTTCTTGATTTACCTTCGCTGATTTTAACATCACGAAGAGCTCGGGAATCGTTTTCGTCATCCCTTGCATATTATAGTTCATTACGAAGTTCTAGTAACTTGGTGATAGTGACTAGAGAACTCTATCAATCACTATCTTATCTGGAAGATTAACTCCCACTTGATTCAAGCAATTGTAGTACTCAGACATTCTGAGCACATGCTCAATGGTTGAGCTATTCTCCTCCATCTTGTAGGCAAAGTATTTGTCAGAGGTCTCATACCTCTTGACTCGGGCATGAGTCTGAAATACCTATTTCATCTCTTGGAACATCTTATATGCTCCGTGGGGTTCAAAACGTTTTTGAAGTCCCGGTTCTAAGCCATAAAGCATGGCGCACTAAACTATCAAGTAGTTATCATACTAAGCTTGCCAAATGTTCATAACGTCTGCATCTGCTCGTGCAATAGGTCCGTCACCTAGCGGTGCATCAAGGACATAATTCTCCTATGCAGCAATGAGGGTAATCCTCATATCACGGATCCAGTCCGCATCATTGCTACTATCACCTTTCAACTTATTTTTCTCTAGGAACATATCAAAAATAAATGGGGAGCTATAACATGAGCTATTGATCTACAACATAATTTGCAAATACTACCACGACTAAGTTCATGATAAAATTAAGTTCAATTAATCATATTACTTAAGAACTCCCCCTTAGATAGACGACCCTCTAGTCATCTAAATGATCACGTGATCCATATCAACTAAACCATGTTCGATCATCACGTGAAATGGAGTAGTTTTCAATGGTGAACATCACTATGTTGATCATATCTACTATATGATTCATGTTCGACCTTTCGGTCTCAGTGTTCCGAGGCCATATCTGCATATGCTAGGTTCGTCAAGTTTAACTTGAGTATTCTGCATGTGCAAAAACAGGCTTGCACTCGTTATATGTGAACGTAGAGCTTATCACACCCGATCATCACATGGTGTCTCGGCACGAAGAACTATCGCAACAGTGCATACTCAGGGAGAACACTTGTACCTTGAAATTTAGTGAGGGATCATCTTATAATGCTACCACCGTACTAAGCAAAATAAGATGCATAAAAGATAAACATCACATATGCAATCAAAATAAGTGATATGATATGGCCATCATCATCTTGTACCTTTGATCTCCATCTCCAAAGCACTGTCATGATCACCATCATCACCGGTTTGACACCTTGACCTCCATCGTAGCATCGTTGTCGTCTCGCCAACTATTGCTTCTACGACTATCGCTACCGCTTAGTGATAAAGTAAAGCAATTACATGGCGATTGCATTTCATACAATAAAGAGACAACCATAAGGCTCCTGCCAGTTGCCGATAACTTTTATAAAACATGATCATCTCATACAACAATTTATATCTCATCATGTCTTGACCATATCACATCACAACATGCCCTGCAAAAACAAGTTAGACGTCCTCTACTTTGTTATTGCAGGTTTTACGTGGCTGCTACGGGCTTCTAGCAAGAAACGTTCTTACCTACGCATCAAAACCACAACGATTTTTCGTCAAGTGTGTTGTTTTAACCTTCAGCAAGGACCGTGAGTAGTCAAACTCGATTCAACTAAAGTTGGAGAAACAGACACCCGCCAGCCACCTGTGTGCAAAGCACGTCGGTAGAACCAGTCCCATGAACATGGTCATTTAATGTCGGTCCGGGCCACTTCATCCAACAATATTGTTGAATCAAAGTAAGACATTGCTGGTAAGCAGTATGACTATTATTGCCCACAACTCAGTGTGTTCTACTCGTGTATATAACATCTACGCATAGACCTGGCTCTAATACCACTGTTGGGGAACATGGCATTTCAAAAAATTTACCTACGATCACGCAAGATCTATCTAGGAGATGCATGGCAACAAGACGGGAGAGTGTGTCCACGTACCCTCGTAGACCAAAAACGGAAGCGTTTAGTAACGCGGTTGATGTAGTCAAACGTCTTCACGATCCAACCGGTCCAAGTACCAAACGTACGGCACCTCCGTGTTCAGCACACGTTCGACACGATGACGCCCCTCGAGCTCTTGATCCAGTTGAGGATAAGGGAGAGTTCCGTCAGCAGGACAGCGTGGCGACAGTGATGATGAAGTTACCGGTGCAGGGCTTCACCTAAGCATTACGACGATATGACCGAGGTGTGTAACTCTGGAGGGGGCACCGCACATGGCTAAGACAATTGATGTGTGTTCTAGGGGTGCCCTCCCCACATATATAAAGAAGGGAGAGGGAGGGAGGCAGCCTAGGGCGCGCCCAAGTAGTCCTACTTGGGCCCCTAGTCCAATTCGGTCCCTCCTAACATATTTGGACAAGGGGGAAAGGAAGGAGGGGGAGGGGGAGGGGAAGGAAGTAGGAGTCCTACTTCATAGTTTCCTTTTCCTCCTCTCCTTTCCCTTTCTCCCCACGTGGCTGGCCCTATAGGGGGGTGCACCAGCCCCTTGTGGGCTGGTGTGTTCCCTTACTTGGCCCATTAAGCCCATATCTTTACCGGGGGTTGCCCGGAACCCCTTCCGGTGACCCGGTATCACCCGGAACACTTCAAGTGTCCAAATACCATTGTCCTATATATGAATCTTTACCTCTCGGCCATTTCGAGACTCCTCGTCATGTATGTGATCTCATCCTAGGACTCTGAACAAACTTTGGTCATCAAATCACATAACTCATAATACAAATCATCATCGAACGTTAAGCGTAAGGACCCTACGGGTTCGAGAACTATGTAGACATGACCAAGACACATCTATGGTCAATAACCAATAGCGGAACCTGGATGATCATATTGTCTCCTACATATTCTATGAAGATCTTTATCGGTCAAACCGCATAACAACATACGTCATTCCCTTTGTCATCGGTATGTTACTTGCCCGAGATTCGATCATCGGTATCATCATACCTAGTTTAATCTCATTACCCGCAAGTCTCTTTACTCATTCCGTAATGCATCATCCCGCAACTAACTCATTAATCACATTTCTTGCAAGGATTATAGTGATGAGCATTATCGAGAGGGCCTAGAGATACCTCTCCGATACACGGAGTGACAAATCCTAATCTTGATCTATGCCAACTCAACAAACAATATCGGAGACACCTGTAGAGCATCTTTATAACCACCCAGTTATGTTGTGACGTTTGATAGCACACAAAGTGTCGTGGAATTGTCACGACAGATGTCCTAGTGTGATGACTTAGTCGTGAGGCCAACGCATCTTTGTAGTAGCTTGAGAGGGGTTGAGAGGAATCGAGAGACGCAACACAAGACAAGGATTTAGACAGCTCCGGGCCCCGGGAAACATCATCCGGTAATAGCCCTACATGTTGTTTGTGACTAGATCTCATTATTCTCATGAGAGAGTCGCCGCATAAGCCGGCACCCCCTTTGGGTCTCGGCCTAGAGATTGTTTCTTGTCCCTCTTGGGGTGCCCTACCCCTCCTTATATATGTTGAAGGGGCGGGTTACAGGACTAGTCCTAGTAGGATTAGGATTACTCTATTACAAGTGGAGTCCTAGTCTTGCTTCCTTTGTAAGGGGATATTCCTTATGCTTTCCTCTTAAGCCGGCCCACCATAACATGAGTCGGCCTTGTCGTCCGTCTGACCCGCCCGCCGGGTTATTAATGAGTCGCCAAGATCGGGCGGTTTACCCCTGAGTTGCCAAGCTCCGAGCGGGTCATACATCCGGCCGGGTTACACTGCGGGGTATATCCCCGACACAAAGTGTTCCTCCGGTATTCGGGAGTTGCATAATCTCATAGTCAGAGGAATATGTATAAGTCATGAAGAAAGTGATAGCAATAAAACTATACGATCACTATGCTAAGCTAACGGATGGGTCTTGTCCATCACATCATTCTCATAATGATGTGATCCCGTTCATCAAATGACAACATATGTCTATGGTCAGGAAACTTAACCATCTTTGATTAACGAGCTAGTCTAGTAGAGGCATACTAGGGACACTTTGTTTTGTCTATGTATTCACACATGTATCAAGTTTCCGATTAATGCAATTCTAGCATGAATAATAAACATTTATCATGATATAAGGAAATATAAATAACAACTTTAGTATTGCCTCTAGGGCATATTTCCTTCAGTTGTGTGTGTACAGATTGTGGTGGTGCAATTATTTGATGCCAGGAGGGGCAATTCTCCTCATCCTTGGGCTTTTTATTGCATTGAAGGCGAGTTACTTTTTCTAGGGCTTGTTTCCTGTGTATAATTTTCTTTAACTAAACTAGAGAGCTTACCGTGACCGAATAAGACAGGCTCCGTGTGAAATATTACAAATTACGACTATATATTTGAAATTTAATGTGTGTGTGTGTGGGAGGGGTGGAAGGGGGATTGCAAGCTTGATGAATTGACAGAGGTGCCTAGTTTGGATCTGTATCTATATCAATATAAAAAGACCCAAAGGGCAGATTAAATTAATCTCGGCCATCAAATGGTCAATCCAAGGATTTAGATTGCTCCAATGATGAACGTTGAACATGTTTAACATTCAATTTAATACCATACCAAATAGTATCATTTCTGTGTAATTGATATCTTACCTAATAATCACGTGCAATTAATTTTCTCTATAATATCAACGTGCATTGCACATATACATTTACTAGTTGGAGAGGAGGCAGTGCATGGAGAAATGCTAAGCATAGTATGATTATAACACAATTGCACACAATTACATGTTTGAAAATCAAAATATGTTGGCTGGGGTGGGTGGAAGGGGGATTACGAGTCAGATGTGTGATTGATAATATGACAATATTGTCTGACATGCTCGTTCTAAATATATATACTATTACCTCCGTCCAAAATTAGTTGTCTTAATTTTGTCTTCATACGGATGTATCTACACTAGAACATGTTTAGTTACATCTGTACACTAGTGCAGAACCGGGCAATAGCACCGGTTCGTAAGGCCCTTTAGTGCCGGTTTGGTAACCGGTGCTAAAGTGTAGGCACTAAAGCCCCTCCCCCCTTTAGTACCGGTTCAGCACGAATCGGTGCTAAAGGGCAACCACGTGGCACGAGCCAGCTTCGGGGGCAGGGAGCCCTTTAGTACCGGTTGGTGTCACCAACCGGTATTAAAAGATTGGGGGGTTTTGGGTTTATGATTTCTTTTTCATTTAATTTTGTGTTTTCCATTTAATTATTTTTCGTTTGCTGATATTTTACGATAGTACATATTGTACACGTTATGCATATATATCATCGAATGTCTCACAACCACCATTAATTAATTCACACATATATACACACATGTATATATATACAATTTCTCCTAATTGGTGCCTTCGGAGCCAGTGGCATTAGCCTAGCTAATTGGTGCCTTCGGAGCACGATAACAATTGGAAGTGGTTCATGGGGGCGGTAGCGGGTAATAGTATTCTCCTTTGGGATCTATGACCTGGTCGAGCAAAAATCCCGATATTTCCTCTTGAATTGCTTCTATGCGGTCCTGTGCTAGGAGCTTGTCCCGCACCTCTTTGAACTGTTAAGAAGGAGATCAATATGGATGTGTATTAGTTGTGTGACTAGATATCGATAATGGTGTAAAATAGTGAATAGTGTTCTGACAATCGATATCGTACACACTCCTGTCTTTGAAATTTGCTCCTTTCGGACGCCATCATGCGAATGTTCTCGCAAACTTAGTATGCACATAGATCATTCCCGGGCGCCTGCTTCAGGGCCTTTACGAGAATGGAATTTGATCAGATGATAATTAATCAAGCATGATAATTAAAGAGATGGTAGCTAGCTAGTACTACTTAATTACTTACCTTGGGTCGATACCATTTCAGATTTTGTTTCCATGGGCCTGGAGTGGCCCTGATGAACTTTGCCCAAGCCCTGCCCGCCGACAAAGAAAATGAATAAATGGGTTATTAAATAGTTGTTATCAGGAAATGACGAACTAATTAAATAGGCCGAGATATAGTTAATAATGATTGAAATTACCTGTTGACTATCCCCTTCACGATGGTGTAGTCACTTGCTTTCTTAAGTAGTGAGTCTAGTACTTCAACTATTCCTTCATCAACTTTAATGATTAACAAGATCCAGTGAAATCTGCATGCACACACGTTTGCATTTCTTAATTAAGCGGGCATATGTAAGCAAAAACATGTAGCTAGCTAGTAGGGAAAAACAGAATTTGTAGTACAAGACAGTGTGACTCACTGGAAGTTGTAAGGAAGTAGTATATCTTCATTGTATTTGAGTTCCTTGAAGAACTGTAGCATGCTTTCCTCTACACTTTTTTCATGATATGGATCTATTTTCCATGTGTATTCATTAATGGTATTTGGGTCTACGAACCCAATGCCATAGCGTCCACCTTTTTTCATTTCATAAATCTTCATCCTGCATAATACCACAGAAAAGAATATAGTGAGGATAATTACAGGTAATGATTAATCAAAATGATCACTATAGCTAGCTTGAGACTTAAATTACAGAAAGAAATCACTTACAAACAATAGCAACTAACGATAGATTTGTCGAGTGCGTCTTTATTGTATAGCTGAAATAGTTCTGAATACTCAACGGTCACAGCTTTCTCATGGTAGTAATGATCCTGGTTGACATTCACCATGAGGGACTCTCGATTGGAAATCTTGGTAATGTCCATGTACCATTGATGCAATTCATACATTCTCGTTGGGAGCTTATTGACCTCCTCTGGCTCGACCAAAGGTTGGCCCCGGGCATATTTCCGTTTTATTTCCTCCTCTCTAGTCGGAGGCATGGGCTCGATATCGAGGAGTTGTCCAACAGTGATCCCGATCGATTCAGCCTGCGCAATATGCTCCTCGGTTATTACCACATCGCCCACCCCGGGAACGTTAACGGTTTGCCCACAATAATATTGGGCGCGCCTACTCTCATGTGTTGTTGGCACAACAAGCGGGGGGATTGATTGCGCCGCCTGTTCTCCCAGCTGGGGAACGGTTTTACCGCTCCTTTTGCCAGCTGATTTGCTCGAGCTCGAGCTCGCCTCTTTCTGTAGACGTGCTCGATTTAACTTCTTGATGTGGCGCTCATAGTCTGTGTCAACAAGGCTTGGGAGCTGGTGCTCTAGCCATACGAATGAAGTGGTCAATCTTTTCCACAGGCACTTTCTCCCTTGGCGGCGGTGGCGGTTTTGGTGCAAAATGGGCTTCCACCTTAGCCTTCGATATGGCTACGTTTTCCTCCTCGGACTTGTCGTAAGGCCTCTACGGAAGAGGCGCGAGGCTTGGACCATATTGAAATCGCTTGCCTCCGCCTATACCTCCAGTACTACCTCGACTTGTACCGCTATGCACCATAGCTGAGGCGGCTCTTCCGTGGTTGCTGAGGCGGCGAAGACGGCTGATGTGGCTGAGTTGGAGGAGGAGGAGTGGTCTGAAGCTGTGCCGGACTTGGAGGAGGAGTGGCCTGAAGCTGTGCCAGACTTGGAGGAGGAGTGGCCTGATGCTTTGCCGGACTTGGAGGAGGAGGAGTGGCCTGAAGCTGTTCCGGACTTGGAGGAGGAGTGGCCTGACGCGTTGGTGGACTTGGAGGAGCGGGAGTCTACTGACTCGGTGGCGGACTGCGACGAGGAGTCGGATGATGCGGTATCGGTGGCCTTCAAAAGATGATGCAATCCTTTCTCCATAGGATGATACGATGGTTGGCCTCTCCTAGTGTGTGCTCATCGTCACCTCCAGGAATGTCAAGCTCTAGCCCCGAATATTGGTCCACCACCTCATCAACCAAGACACGAGCATAGCCCGCTGGAATTGGGTTGCAATGGAAGGTTTCCTCGGGGGGATTTGTAAAAGCAAGGGTGTCCGCCACCTTCATGGATATGTTTTTCATTTTGAAGTGTAGCTCGCAGTTAGTGTTCTCCATGATGTCATCCACTGGGTAGCTATCCAGCAATGCATCGCCCGGGGCGGAACCCACGCTGCTTCTCGGCATGGATGGGACGGTGCTATCCAATGGTGGATCATCCGCTAGCTGCTGAGACCCCCTTTGCTGGCTAAGTGAGTCGATCTGCTCTTGCTGCCGCTGGAATTTGACTGCCAAGTCCGCGTGTGCTGATTCTAGGCCTTGAAGGTGTTCATAGTCTAGCTTCCTCTGCTCCTCCTCCATCTTCCTCTTCTTCTCCTCCGCAATCTTCTTTCTCGCACGGGTTCTGTAGTCGGCGTTCCAGTCCGAAAACCCCTCATACCACGGAATAGCGCCCATGCCTCGTGTTCTTCCCAGGTGTTCAGGATTTCCCAGGGCATGCATAAGCTCGTCATTCTCTCTGTTGGGCTCGAACAACCCCGATCGAGCCTCTTCTATTGCAACAAGTAGCTTATCTTCGGCTCCGTCTAGACATGCCTTCTTCAAAACTTTGCCTGTCTTCGGGTCCAACTCCCCCCATGCGCATAGAACCAAGTCCTGCACCTGGGGGAGCAGCTCAATGTTTCTGGAGTGACACCTGCATCCAGCATCTCTTTCTCAGACTTATCCCACTTAGGCATTCCCACCGCATAGCCACCTGGCCCCAGCTTATGGAACTTATCCTTTTTTGTGGCATTGACCTTGTTTATTCTCGACCGTTCCTTAGATAATTCTGAATCCTTGAATTTCACGAAATCGTCCCAATGAGCACTTTGGTTCTCTAGTGTTCCCTCGAATACTGGAGTCTTCCTTCCTCCATTGACGTACTTGGCCCATTCACGAATCTTGTGGTTCTTGAATGCAACCACCATCTTCCTAAGAGCAGCGTCCTTGACTTTCTCCACATCTGCATCTGTGAAATGATCTGGTAGGGTGAAATGTTCCATGAGCATTTCCCAAAGCAAATGTTTTTGTCTGTCGTCGACAAAAGTAACTCCTGGACGTGGCTTTGCTGGCTCTCTCCATTCTTGAAGGGAGATCGGGAGTTGGTCCTTCACAAGAACTCCGCACTGACGAATGAACTTGTCCGCAATCTTCTTAGGTGCTAATGGTTCGCCATTAGGTCTGATTGCCTCGATATTGTACTTTATGCCCTCCTTCAACTTTTTGTTCGGGCCTCGTTTCGTCCTGTTGCCTAAAGATTTGCTCGATCCGGATGGCTGAAAGAGGAAAGATCAATTCGTTAATATATCTTCAAGTCATTTAAAACATGTGATGATCACCAGATGCCTGCTTATATAAATATATATACCTCGCCGGTCTTTGTTGTTTCAAGATCAACATTTTCTTCGTCATGTTCATAGTTCATGAATTCATCAATTCGGTCGTCGCGATCGAATATCATATCACCCTCCTCGGTGTTGTTTAGATATTCGGAGCCGTCATAATCTTCTTCATTCTGATCATCATGTGGCCCGCGAGGATTGCGTATGATATTGAACAGGGCCTCTTCTCCCTCTCTGCCGGTATTGTCCACCATAGGTTTTGTTTAACTAATCCAAAAGAAATATATTCAAATTACAATGCATGGATGCAATCAATTAATAAGGAAAAACTGAATCAATCATAGTACATAATAAGCATCATCGAATATAATCTTGAATACGTCATCTCGAATAATAGATATAATCTCGAATACATCGTCTCGAATAATAGATATAATCTCGAATACATCGTCTCGAATAATAGATATAATCTCAAATACATCGTCTCAAATAATATATAATCTTGAATACATCGTCTCGAATATTATATATCGAATACATCACTGGCTAGGTAGCTAATAAAGATCGAATACTACAGAAGAATCTAGGACACTCGTGGTTCATGCGGCGCGGGCGGTGGACACCCAAAGAGAAGGAACCCTCACAGGATCATAGCTGAAGTGAGATCCCTGAAGAAACTGCCAGGTATTGGAGAACCTGCCGCCCTGTAATGCAACCATGTAGCGATGGACATGCTCGTCCTCCTCCCTGACACGGTGACGTACCACCTCCGACGGGGCCGGCTCCCTCCGCACCGAAACTGGCCCACGCGAACGCCACCAAACGGGATCAGGGTCGACGACGGGACCCGGGGCCGGGTTCCTCATCAAGCGGCGCGCCCCTCCAGGCAGCACCTCCCAGTGCCAGCCCGGCAGAGCCCAGTCCCGGACATGGGTCAGCCGGACGTCGTTGCGGACGGGTCGACGGCAAGGATGCGGGCTGGGCATCATCGAGAACAAATACTAGCTATATGCCCGCAAAAAGTAACAATTTTTTAATGATTGGATTTTGATAACTAAAATTTCTAACATTTCTATATGACTAACATTCCTATAACATTTCTAACAATGCTATATAACTAACATTTTTATAACATTTCTAATATTTCTATAACTAAAAAACAGAAAAAAAAATTATAACATTTCTATATATATAACTAACATTTGTATAACATTTCTAATATTTCTATAACTAAAAAAAGAAAAATTTCTAACTTTTTATAACTATTTCTATAACTAAAAAACAGAAAAAAAAATTCTAACAATTCTAACTTTTTTATAACTATTTCTATAACTAAAAAACAAAAAAATTCTAACATTTCTAACATTTCTATAACATTTCTAACAATGCTATATAACTAACTATTTCTATAACTAAAAAAGAAAAATTTCTAACATTTTTATAACTATTTCTATAACTAAAAAACTAAAAAAAATGTATGTGTGTGTGTGCTCACCGGCGAGGCGAGAGGCGACGGGGGGCGGCGACGGGGACGGCGACGGGTGCGGCGACGGCGGGGATGGCGACGACGGGGACAGGGATGGGGCGGCGACGACGGGGACGGGGACGTACGGGCCGGGGCGACGACAACGGGGACGGGGCGGCGATGACGGGGATGGGGACGACGCGGGACGGGCCGGGACGGGGCGGCGGTGACGACGGGGACGGGGATAACGGGGCGGCGACGAGGGATATGGAGACGGGGGCGGCGGGCGACGTGGCAGAGGAGAAGAAGCAGATGAGAAACTGAAATTTTTGAAGTGTTTAGTTATATAGGATGGACCTTTAGTACCGGTTGGAGCCACCAACCGGTACTAAAGGCCTGTTTTGGCCAGGCCAAGGGGCGGGAAGCGCACCCCCTTTAGTACCGGGTGGTGGCTCCAACCGGTACTAAAGGCCCCCCCTTTAGTACCGGTTGGTGCCACCACCCGGTACTAAAGGGGGTCCGCTGGCGCAGGTGCGGTGCGGCAAGTTTAGTCCCACCTCACTAGCCGAGAGGCGTCCGCACTGGTTTATAACCCCCCGTGCGGTAGCTCTCTCGAGCTCCTCTCCAAAGCAGGCCTACTGGGCCTACATGTTCTGTGCTGCCCTGTGGGCCTACTGGGCCTTTGCGGGCCTGCATCCTGGCCCAACAACAGGTTGGGGTTCTAGTCGTATGCAGGCCGCTCTGACCCAGTAGGCGGGTTTTTTATATATTTTTTTGCTTTATTTATTTTTGAGTTGTTTTTTGTGTATTTAGAGTTTCTTTGTGAATATTTTTGCTTTAGGTACAAAAAATTACAAACTTTCTGTTAGTGCCCATAGTTTTCAAATTTGAATAGTTTAAATTTTGAATTATTTGAAATTAGTGTGAATCACTAGTTTGTGAATAACTTAACTTTAAAAATCAGTAAAGGCATGAAAGAATTTGTTTGCACATAAAATTCCTTCGCGTTTCAAATGCCAAAACACATAACTACCCTAACTATTATAGAGATTCCCTCCTGGGTGTGAAACACAGAAGAAAGTGATGATAGTGAAGCCGATCACATCCCAGATCTTTGAGTGTGAAACTTTTTCTTCGCGTGTGTCCCTTTGCGTCGTAACCATGGAAAATCTTCATCATTTAACGGGATGCTCGGGTCAATATTCACTGTGAATGGAGCAATTTCATCAAACTTTTCATAATCTTCTGACATGTCTGTCTTGTCATCCACTCCCACGATGTTTCTCTTCCCAGAAAGAACTATGTGCCGCTTTGGCTCATCGTACGATGCATTCGCTTCCTTATCTTTTCTTTTTCTTGGCTTGGTAGACATGTCCTTCACATAGAAAACCTGTGCCACATCATTGGCTAGGACGAATGGTTCGTCTGCATACGCAAGATTGTTGAGATCCACTGTTGTCATTCCGTACTGCGGGTCTTCCGTTACCCCGCCTCATGTCATATTGACCCATTTGCACCGAAACAAAGGGACCTTCAAACCACGTCAATTGTCAAGTTCCCATATGTCCTGTATATAACCATAATATGTTTCCTTTACCGTCTTGGTTTCTGCATCAAAGCGGACACCACTGTTTTGGTTGGTGCTCTTCTTATCTTGGGCGATCATGTAAAATGTATTACCATTTATCTTGTACCCTTTGAAAGTCATTATATTCGAAGATGGTAACTGGGACATCAAGTACAGGTCATCTTCAATAGAGGTGTCATGCATGGTATGTGTCTGCAACCAGCTGGCGAAACTCCTGATTTTTTCACGTGTAATCCAGTTATCAGACCGCTCCAGGTGTTTGGAGCGTAGCAAATTCTTGTGTTCATCCATATACGGAGCCACCAAGGCGGAATTCTGTAGAACTGTGTGTTGGGGAACTTAGTAATTTCAAAAAAAATCCTACACACACGCAAGATCATGGTGATGCATAGCAACAAGAGGGGAGAGTGTTGTCTACGTACCCTCGTAGACCGACAGCGGAAGCGTTATGACAACGCGGTTGATGTAGTCGTACATCTTCACAGCCCGACCGATCAAGCACCGAAACTACGGTACCTCCGAGTTTTAGCACACGTTCAGCTCGATGACGATCCCCGGACACCGATCCAGCAAAGTGTCGGGGAAGAGTTCCATCAGCACGACGGCGTGGTGATGATCTTGATGTTCTACCGTCGCAGGGCTTCGCCTAAGCACCGCTACAATATTATCGAGGAGTATGGTGGAGGGGGGCACCGCACACGGCTAAGAAAACAATCACGAGGATCAACTTGTGTGTCTATGGGGTGCCCCCTGGCCACGTATATAAAGGAGTGGAGGAGGGGAGGGGCCGGCCCTCTCTATGGTGCGCCCTAGGGGAGTCCTACTCCCACCGGGAGTAGGATTCCCCCTTTCCTAGTAGAACTGGGAGCCCTTCCAAGTAGTAGGAGTAGGAGGGAAGGAAAAGCAAGGGAAAAGAAGAAGGAAGAAGGGGGCGCCCCCCCTCCCTAGTCCAATTCGGACCAGACCAAGGGCAGGGGTGCGTCCACCCTTGAGACCCTTTTCCTTCTTTCCCGTATGGCCCAATAAGGCCCAATACGTATTTCCGTAACTCTCCGGTACTCCGAGAAATACCCAAATCACTCGGAACCTTTCCGATGTCCGAATATAGTCGTCCAATATATCGATCTTTACGTCTCGACCATTTCGAGACTTCTCGTCATGTCCCCGATCTCATCCGGGACTCCGAACTCCTTCGGTACATCAAAACTCATAAACTCATAATATAACTGTCATCGAAACCTTAAGCATGCGGACCCTACGGGTTCGAGAACAATGTAGACATGACCGAGACACGTCTCCGGTCAATAACCAATAGCGGAACCTGGATGCTCAGATTGGCTCCCACATATTCTACGAAGATATTTATCGGTCAGACCGCATAACAACATACTTTGTTCCCTTTGTCATCGGTATGTTACTTGCCCGAGATTCGATCATCGGTATCTCAATACCTAGTTCAATCTCGTTACCGGCAAGTCTCTTTACTCGTTTCGTAATACATCATCTCGCAACTAACTCATTAGTTGCAATGCTTGCAAGGCTTATGTGATGTGCATTACCGAGAGGGCTCGGAGATACCTCTCCGACAATCGGAGTGACAAATCCTAATCTCGAAATACGCCAACCCAACATGTACCTTTGGAGACACCTGTAGAGCTCCTTTATAATCATCCAGTTACATTGTGACGTTTGGTAGCACACAAAGTGTTCCTCTGGCAAACGGGAGTTGCATAATCTCATGGTCATAGGAACATGTATAAGTCATGAAGAAAACAATAGCAACATACTAAACGATCGGGTGCTAAGCTAATGGAATGGGTCATGTCAATCACATCATTCTCCTAATGATGTGATCCCGTTAATCAAATGACAACACATGTCTATGGTTAGGAAACATAACCATCTTTGATTAACGAGCTAGTCAAGTAGAGGCATACTAGTGACACTTTGTTTGTCTATGTATTCACACATGTATTATGTTTCCGGTTAATACAATTCTAGCATGAATAATAAAAATTTATCATGAAATAATGAAATAAATAATAACTTTATTATTGCCTCTAGGGCATATTTCCTTCAGTCTCCCACTTGCACTACAGTCAATAATCTAGATCACATCGCCATGTGATTTAACATCAATAGTTTACATCACCATGTGATTAACACCCATAGTTCACATCGTCATGTGACCAACACTCAAAGGGTTTACTAGAGTCAGTAATCTAGTTCACATCTATATGTGATTAACATCCAAAGAGTACTAAGGTGTGATCATGTTTTGCTTGTGAGAGAAGCTTAGTCAACGAGTCTGCCAAAATTCAGATCCGTATGTGTTTTGCAAATTTCTATGTCTACAATGCTCTGCACGGAGCTACTTTAGCTAATTGCTCCCACTTTCAATATGTATCCAGATGAAGACTTAGAGTCATCCGAATCAGTTGTCAAAAACTTGTATCGACGTAATCCTTTTACGACGAACCTTTTGTCACCTCCATAATCGAGAAACATATCCTTATTCCACTAAGGATACTTTTGACCGATGTCCAGTGATCTACTCCTAGATCACTATTGTACTCCCTTGCCAAAATCAGTGTAGGGTATACAATAGATCTGGTACATAGCATGGCATAATTTATAGAACCTATGGCTGAGGCATAGGGAATGACTTTCATTCTCTTTCTATCTTCTGCCGTGGTCGGGCTTTGAGTTTTACTCAATTTCACACCTTGTAACACAGGCAAGAACTCTTTCTTTGACTGTTCCATTTTGAACTACTTCAAAATCTTGTCAAGGTATGTACTCATTGAAAAAAAACTTATCAAGCGTCTTGATCTATCTCTATAGATCTTGATGATCAATATGTAAGCAGCTTCACCGAGGTATTTCTTTGAAAAACTCCTTTCAAACATTCCTTTATGCTTTGCAGAATAATCCTACATTATCTCCGATCAACAATATGTCTTTCACATATACTTATCAGAAATGGTGTAGTGCTCCCACTCACTTTCTTGTAAATACAGGCTTCACCGCAAGTCTGTATAAAACTATATGCTTTGATCAACTTATCAAAGCGTATATTCCAACTCCGAGATGCTTGCACCAGTCCATAGATGGGTCGCTGGAGCTTGCATATTTTGTTAGTACCTTTAGGATTGACAAAACCTTCTGGTTGCATCATATACAACTCTTCTTTAATAAATCCATTAAGGATTGTAGTTTTGTTATCCATTTGCCAGATTCATAAAATGCGGCAATTGCTAACATGATTCGGACAGACTTTAAGCATCGATACGAGTGAGAAAATCTCATCGTAGTCAACACCTTGAACTTTGTCAAAAACCTTTTTCGACAAGTCTAGCTTTGTAGATAGTAACACTACTA
This sequence comes from Triticum dicoccoides, assembly GCF_002162155.2. NCBI lineage: Eukaryota > Viridiplantae > Streptophyta > Magnoliopsida > Poales > Poaceae > Triticum > Triticum dicoccoides. The sequence goes on along the minus strand of NC_041380.1, from coordinate 555,722,387 downwards.
TCAGCGTCCGTCTTCCTCTTGAAGATCTATTTAATCTCAATGGCTTGCCGATCATCGAGAAAGTCAACCAAAGTCCATACTTTGTTCTCATACATGGATCCCATCTCAGATTTCATGGCCTCAAGCCATTTTGCGGAATCTGGGCTCATCATCGCTTCCTCATAGTTCGTAGGTTCGTCATGGTTAAGTAACATGACCTCCAGAACAGGATTACCGTACCACTCTGGTGCAGATCTTACTCTGGTTTACCTACGAGGTTTGGTAGTAACTTGATCTGAAGTTACATGATCATCATCATTAGCTTCCTCACTAATTGGTGTAGTAGTCAGAGGAACAGATTTCTGTGATGAACTAATTTCCAATAAGGGAGCAGGTACAGTTACCTCATCAAGTTCTACTTTCCTCCCGCTCACTTCTTTCGAGAGAAACTCCTTCTCTAGAAAGGATCCATTCTCAGCAATGAATATCTTGCCTTCGGATCTGTGATAGAAGGTGTTCCCAACATTTTCTTTTGGGTATCCTATGAAGACACACTTCTCCGATTTAGGTTTGAGCTTATCAAGTTGAAACTTTTTCACATAAGCATTGCAACCTCAAACTTTAAGAAACGACAGCTTAGGTTTCTTGCCAAACCATAGTTCATACGGTGTCGTCTCAACGGATTTAGATGGTGCCCTATTTAACGTGAATGTAGCTGTCTCTAATGCATAACCCCAAAACGATAGTGGTAATCAGTAAGAGACATCATAGATCACACCATATCTAATAAAGCACGGTTTTGACGTTTGGACATACCATTACATTGTGGTGTTCCAGGTGGCGTGAGTAGTGAAACTATTTCACATTGTTTTAACTGAAGGCCAAACTCGTAACTCACGCGATTATATCGTAGAAACTTTTATTTTTGTTACGATGATTCTCCACTTCACTCTGAAATTCTTTGAACTTTTCCAATATTTCAGACTTGTGTTTCATCAAGTAGATATACTCATATCTGCTCAAATCATCTGTGAAGATCAGAAAATAATGATACCCGTCGCGAGCCTCAATATTCATCGGACCACATACATCAGTATGTATGATTTCCAACAAATCTGTTGCTCGCTCCATTGTTCCGAAGAACGGAGTCTTAGTCATCTTGCCCATGAGACATGGTTCGCAAGCATCAACTGATTCATAATCAAGTGATTCCAAAAGCCCATCAGCATGGAGTTTCTTCATGCGCTTTACACCAATATGACCTAAATGGCAGTGCCACAAATAAGTTGCACTATCATTATTAACTTTGCATCTTTTGGTTTCAATATTATGATTATGTGTATCACTACGATCGAGATCCAATGAACTATTTTCATTGGGTGTGTAACCATATAAGGTTTTATTCATGTAAACAGAACAACAATTTATTCTCTTACTTAAATGAATAACTGTATTGCAATAAACATGATCAAATCATATTCATGCTCAACGCAAACACCAAATAACACTTATTTAGGTTCAACACTAATCCCAAAAGTATAGGGAGTGTGCGATGATGATCATATCAATCTTGGAACCACTTCCAACACACATCGTCACTTCACCCTTAACTAGTCTATGTTCATTCTGCAACTCCCGTTTCGAGTTACTACTCTTAGAAACTGAACCAGTATCAAATACCGAGGGGTTGCTATGAACACTAGTAAAATACACATCAATAATCTGTATATCAAATATACCTTTGTTCACTTCGCCATCCTTCTTATCCGCCAAATACTTGGGGCAGTTCCGCTTCCAGTGACCAGTCCTTTTGCAGTAGAAGCACTTAGTCTCAGGCTTAGGACCAGACTTGGGCTTATTCACTTGAGCAGCAACTTGCTTGCCGTTCTTCTTGAACTTCCCCTTCTTCCCTTTTCCCTTTTCTTGAAACTAGTGGTCTTGTCTACCATCAACACTTGATATTTTTCTTGATTTCTACCTTCGTTGATTTCAGCATTACGAAGAGCTTGGGAATTGTTTCCGTTATCCCTTGCATATCATAGTTCATCATGAAGTTCTACTAACTTGGTGATGGTGACTAGAGAATTATGTCAATCACTATTTTATCTGGAAGATTAACTCCCACTTGATTCAAGCGATTGTAGTACCCAGACAATCTGAGCACATGCTCACTGCTTGAGCTATTCTCCTCCATCTTTTAGCTATAGAACTTGTTGGAGACTTCATATCTCTCAATTTGCTTGAAATATTAACTTCAACTCCTGGAACATCTCATATGGTCCATGACGTTCAAAACGTCTTTGAAGTCCCGATTCTAAGCCGTTAAGCATGGTGCACTAAACTATCAAGTAGTCATCATATTGAGCTAGCCAAATGTTCATAACGTCTGCATCTCCTCCTGCAATAGGTCTATCACCTAGCGGTGCATCAAGTACATAATTCTTCTGTGTAGCAATGAGGATAAACCTCAGATCACGGATCCAATCCGCATCATTGCTACTAACATCTTTCAACACAATTTTCTCTAGGGAACATATCAAAATAAACATATGAAAGCAATAACGCGAGCTATTGATCTACAACATAATTTGCAAAATACTACCACGACTAAGTTCGTAATAAATTTAAGTTCAGTTAATCATATTACTTAAGAACTCCCACTTAGATAGATATCCCTCTAATCATCTAAGTGATCACGTGATCCAAATCAACTAAACCATGTCCGATCATCACGTGAGATGGAGTAGTTTTCAATGGTGAACATCACTATGTTGATCATATCTACTATATGATTCACACTCGACCTTTCGGTCTCCAGTGTTCTGAGGCCATATCTGTATATGCTAGGCTCGTCAAGTTTAACATGAGTATTCCGCGTGTGCAACTGTTTTGCACCCGTTGTATTTGAACGTAGAGCCTATCACACCCGATCATCACGTGGTGTCTCAGCACGAAGAACTTTCGCAACGGTGCATACTCAGGGAGAACACTTATACCTTGAAACTTAGTGAGAGATCATCTTATAAAGCTACTGTCGAACTAAGCAAAATAAGATGTATAAAAGATAAACATCATATGCAATCAAAATATGTGACATGATATGGCCATGATCATCTTGCGCCTTTGATCTCCATCTCCAAAGTACTGTCATGATCTCTATCGTCACCGGCATAGCGATAAAGTAAAGCAATTATTTGGCGCTTGCATCTTATGCAATAGAGAGACAACCATAAGGATTTTGCCAGTTGCTAAGAACTTCAACAAAACATGATCATCTTATACAACAACTTATATCTCATCACGTCTTGACCATATCACATCACAACATGCCCTGCAAAAACAAGTTGGACGTCCTCTACTTTGTTGTTGCAAGTTTTACGTGGCTGCTACGGGCTGAGCAAGAACTGTTCTTACCTACGCATCAAAACCACAACGATAGTTTGTAAAGTTGGTGCTGTTTTAACCTTTGCAAGGACCGGGCGTAGCCACACTCGGTTCAACTAAAGTTGGAGAAACTGACACCCGCCAGCCACCTGTGTGCAAAGCACGTCGGTAGAACCAGTCTCGCGTAAGCGTACGCGTAATGTCGGTTCGGGCCGCTTCATCCAACAATACCGCCGAACCAAAGTATGACATGCTGGTAAGCAGTATGACTTATATCGCCCACAACTCACTTGTGTTCTACTCGTGCACAACATCAACGCATAAAACCAGGCTCTGATACCACTGTTGGGGAACGTAGTAATTTCAAAAAATTTCCTACGCACACGCAAGATCATGGTGATGCATAGCAACGAGAGGGGAGAGTGTTGTCTACGTACCCTCGTAGACCGACAGCGGAAGCATTATGACAACGCGGTTGATGTAGTCATACGTCTTCACAGCCCGACCGATCAAGCACCGAAACTACGGTACCTCTGAGTTTTAGCACACGTTCAGCTCGATGACGATCCCCGGACTCCGATCCAGCAAAGTGTCGGGGAAGAGTTCCGTCAGCACGACAGCGTGGTGACGATCTTGATGTTCTACCATCCCAGGGCTTCGCCTAAGCACCGCTACAATATTATCGAGGGGTATGGTGAAGGGGGCACCGCACACGGCTAAGAAAACGATCACGAGGATCAACTTGTGTGTCTATGGGGTGCCCCCTGGCCACGTATATAAAGGAGTGGAGGAGGGGAGGGGCCGGCGCTCTCTATGGCGCGCCCTAGGGGAGTCCTACTCCCACCGGGAGTAGGATTCCCCCTGTCCTAGTAGAACTAGGAGCCCTTCCAAGTAGTAGGAGTAGGAGGGAAGGGAAAAGAAGAAGGAAGGAAGGGGGCGCCCCCCTCCCTAGTCCAATTCGGACCAGACCAAGGGGAGGGGTGCGGCCACCCTTGAGACCCTTTTCCTTCTTTCCCGTATGGCCCAATAAGGCCCAATACATATTCTCGTAACTCTCCGGTACTCCGAAAAATACCCGAATCACTCGGAACCTTTCCGATGTCCGAATATAGTCGTCCAATATATCGATCTTTATGTATCGACCATTTCGAGACTCCTCGTCATGTCTCCGATCTCATCCAGGACTCCGAACTCCTTCGGTACATCAAAACTCATAAACTCATAATATAACTGTCATCGAAACCTTAAGCGTGCGGACCCTACGGGTTCGAGAACAATGTAGACATGACCGAGACACGTCTCCGGTCAATAACCAATAGCGGAACCTGGATGCTCATATTGGCTCCCACATATTCTACGAAGATCTTTATCGGTCAGACCGCATAACAACATACTTTGTTCCCTTTGTCGTCGGTATGTTACTTGCCCGAGATTCGATCGTCGGTATTTCAATACCTAGTTCAATCTCGTTACCGGCAAGTCTCTTTACTCGTTTCGTAATACATCATCTCGCAACTAACTCATTAGTTGCAATGCTTGCAAGGCTTATGTGATGTGCATTACCGAGAGGGCCCGGAGATACCTCTCCGACAATCGGAGTGACAAATCCTAATCTCGAAATACGCCAACCCAACATGTGCCTTTGGAGACACCTGTAGAGCTCCTTTATAATCACCCAGTTATGTTGTGACGTTTGGTAGCACACAAAGTTTTCCTCCGGCAAACGGGAGTTGCATAATCTCATAGTCATAGGAACATGTATAAGTCATGAAGAAAGCAATAGCAACACACTAAACGATCGGGTGCTAAGCTAATGGAATGGGTCATGTCAATCACATCATTCTCCTAATGATGTGATTCCGTTAATCAAATGACAACACATGTCTATGGTTAGGAAACATAACCATCTTTGATTAACGAGCTAGTCAAGTAGAGGCATACTAGTGACACTTTGTTTGTCTATGTATTCACACATGTATTATGTTTCCGGTTAATACAATTCTAGCATGAATAATAAACATTTATCATGAAATAAGGAAATAAATAATAACTTTATTATTGTCTCTAGGGCATATTTCCTTCACTGTGTAGTGTGCTTCAGTGAGAGAATGTCTGTCCATACATATTATTTGTTCCCCTCCTAGCGTGCCTTTTCCATCCAGTCTGCCCTTATGCCACGATTCAGGAACACCAATTGGCTTAAGGTCAGGAATAAAGTCAATACAAAACTCATTGACCTCCTCATTTTCATGGCCCTTGCAGATGCTTCCTTCTGGCCTAGCACGGTTATGAACATATTTCTTTAAGACTCCCATGAACCTCTCAAAGGGGAACATATTGTGTAGAAATACAGGACCCAAAATGTTAATCTCTTCGCATAGGTGAACTAGGACGTGCGTCATGATGTTGAAGAAGGATGGTGGGAACACCAACTCGAAACTGACAAGACATTGCACCAAATCATTCTCTAACCTTGGTATGATTTCTAGATTGATTACCTTCTGAGAGATTGCATTGAGAAATGCACATAGCTTCACAATGGCTAATCGAACGTTTTCCGGTAGAAGCCCCCTCAATGCAACCGGAAGTAGTTGCATCATAATCACGTGGCAGTCATGAGACTTTAGGTTCTGGAACTTTTTCTCTGCCATGTTTATTATTCCCTTTATATTCGACGAGAAGCCAGACGGTACCTTAATACTGAGCAGGCATTCAAAGAAGATTTCCTTCTCTTCTTTGGTAAGAGCGTAGCTTGCATGACCCTGATGTATGCCGTCTTTTCCGTGCATACGTTGCTAGTTCTCCCGTGCCTCAGGTGTATCTTTTGTCTTCCCATACACGCCCAAGAAGCCAAGCAGGGTCACACAAAGATTCTTCATCACGTGCATCACGTCGATTGCGGAGCGGACCTCTAGGTCTTTCCAATAGGGCAGGTCCCAAAATATAGATTTCTTCTTCCACATGGGTGCGTGTCCGTCAGCGTCATTCGGAACAGGTTCTCCACCAGGACCCTTTCCAAAGACCACCTTCAAATCCTTGACCATATCATGTACATCAGCACCAGTACGGTGGCGAGGCTTCGTCCGGTGATCCGCCTCACCTTTCAAATGCTTGCCTTTCTTTCTTACGGGATGCCTGCTCGGAAAAATCGACGATGTCCCAGGTACACATTCTTCTTACAATTAGCCAAATATATACTGTCGGTATCGTCCAAACAGTGCGTGCATGCGTTGTATCCCTTGTTTGTCTGTCCTGAAAGGTTACTGAGAGCAGGCCAATCATTGATGGTCACGAACAGCAACGCCTTTAGGTCAAATTCTTCCCCCATGTGCTCACCCATGCACGTACACACGTTCCATTCCACAGTTGTAAGAGTTCTTCAACTAATGGCCTTAGGTACACATCAATGTCGTTGCCGGGTTGCTTAGGGCCTTGGATGAGCACTGACATCATAATGAACTTCCGCTTCATGCACAACCAAGGAGGAAGGTTATACAAACATAGAGTCACAGGCCAGGTGCTATGGTTGCTGCTCTACTCCCTAAAAGGATTAATGCTATCTGCGCTTAGACCAAACCATACGTTCCTTGCGTCATCTGCAAACTCCTTCCTGTACTTTCTTTCGATTTTTCTCCACTGCGACCCGTCAGCGGGTACTCTCAACTTTCCGTCTTTCTTACGGTCTTCTCTGTGCCATCGCATCGCCTTGGCATGCTCTTTGTTTTGGAACAAACATTTCAACCGTGGTATTATAGGAGCATACCACATCACCTTGGCAGGAATCTTCTTCCTGGGGCGCTCGCCCTCGACATCACCAGGGTCATCGCGGCTGATCTTATAGCGCAATGCACCGCATACCGGGCAAGCGTTCAAATCCTCATACTCACCGCGGTAGAGGATGCAATCATTAGGGCATGCATGTATCTTCTGCACCTCTAACCCTAGAGGGCAGACATCCTTCTTTGCTTCGTACGTACTCTCGGGCAATTCGTTGTCCTTTGGAAGCATATCCTTTATCATTACCAGCAACTTTTCAAATCCCTTGTCAGATACACCATTCTCTGCCTTCCATTGCAGCAATTCCAGTGTGGTGCCCAGCTTTTTCTTGTCACCTACGCAATTCAAGTACAACATTTTTTTGTGATCCTCTAACATGCGCTGCAACTTTTTCTTCTCCAAATCACTTGCGCAGTTTCTCTTTGCATCGGCAATGGCCCGACCTAGATCATCAACGGGCTCATCCGATGCCTCTTCTTCAGCTTCTTCCCGCATTGCCGGCTCAGCTTCTTCCCGCATTACCGGCTCAACTTCTTCCCTCATTGTTGTGTCATCGTATTCAGGGAACCCATGGCCAGGATAGCTGTCGTCGTCCTCTTCTTCTTCATTGTCTTCCATCATAACCCCTCTTTCTCCATGCTTGGTCCAAACATTATAGTGGGGCATGAAACCGGACTCAAACAGGTGGACGTGAATGGTTCTTGACGTAGAGTAATTGTGACCATTCTTACAGCCAGCACATGGACAAGGCATAAAACCATCCGCTCGCTTGTTTGCCTCAGCCGCAAGCAGAAAAGTACGCACGCCATTAATGAACTCGGGAGAGCATCGGTCATCGTACATCCATTGCCGGCTCATCTTCAATACACAGCACCGAAAACATCAAATTAATACAATACATAAAGTTCATACATAAAGATCATACAACACTTAAATGCAACAAACAAATAACTCTCTAGCTAAAGAATTTAAATGCAACAACAAATGCGATCAAGATCGCAACTAAGGTAACAATTGATCCAACAGCATAATGATACCAAGCCTCACTATGAATGGCATATTTTCTAATCTTTCTAATCTTCAAGCGCATTTTCTCCATCTTAATCTTGTAATCATCGACGACATCGGCAACATGCAACTCCTATTCCATCTTCTCCCCCTCAATTCTTTTCAATTTTTCCTTCAAATCCTCGTTTTCTCTTTCAACTAAATTTAACCTCTCGACAATAGGGTCGGTTGGAATTTCTGGTTCAACTACCTCCTACATACAAATATCTATGTCAACTTGATGGGCATAATTTGTCATAAACACGAAATGCAATGAATAGTTTTAAAAGAAAATATACCACATCCGAATCATAACCCGGACGAGGGCCGACGGGGACGGATATCAAAACCATGGCACTATGTATAACAAACAACGTATGGGTAAGATAATTATACGAGTAACTATATATCTAAATCACACAAACATCAATTTTTTATATAAAACTTCATGAACAAGAGGCTCACCACAAGGTGGTGCCGGCGACGGGACGTTGCGAGCGATCGACGGTGGTTACGACGGAGATTTAGAAGGTACTAAGTAAACCACACCTACATATGCAAACTAAGTGTTATTTTTTACCTCAAATTGCATATAAATCAAATACTAGCACATATATATAATTTCTCCCAAATTACTAAACTCAAAAATCAATCACTATATAAAGCATTGCACGAGCTAATCTAACAATGAGAGATGAAAGGAAAAAGTTGCTAACCTTTGTGATCATTTGAATGGATGGGGGCCTTCAAATCTTGACAAATTTTGGGTAAAATGTGTGATGAGCTTGAGAGGAAGAGGGAAAAGAACAGAGAGGAGAGGGGAAAGAGGAAGAACATAGCGAGCTCGGGTGGACGAAGGGTCTATGTAGGACGACCTTTAGTAACGGTTCGTGATACGGCCCGGTACTAAAGGTGCTGGAGGGGCCCCGGATTGACAACATCCTGCCACCACTCACTTTAGTACCGGTTCGTGGCACGAACCGGTGCTAAAGGTTCGCCACGAACCGGTACTAATGAGAGCGGCCCGGCTAGCCGTTGGAACCGGCACTAATGTACACATTAGTGCCGGCTCAAATTCAAACCGGCACTAATGTGCTTCACGTTTGACCCTTTTTCTACTAGTGGTATCTGGACAAATTTGAGTCAACTATTTTTTTATGGAGGGAGTATATGTTAAACATAATTGATGTTGAACCATCAGAATATGTATACCCGTGTTAACCACGGGCAATTAGCTAGTACTCCCTGTGTTTTCATTTAATCTGCGTATTAACTTTGGTCAAAGTCAAGCTTTGTAAACTTTGACAAAGTTTATAAACAAAAATATTAACATATGCAATAACAAATCAATACCACTAGATTCATTGTTGAATGTACTTTTACATCATATACATTTGTTGTGGTAAATGTTTTTGTTGTTTTCTATAAACTTGGTCAAACTTTACGAAGTTTGACTTCTCTCAAATCTAATATGCAGAGTAAATAAAAACGGAGGGAGTAAGAAAATAAAGCATTACATTTCAGAATTCAGATTGTTCATATTATTTCCATTGCATTTTCGTATTGTGTTAGAATGAAGTAACATTCCACCCTTTTCGGAAAAAAAACATTCAATATGTTTCAGACTACGTCGTTAAGCAAAAGAATTCCTCTACTAATCTTATTTGACCTCAAATAAGTTCAAATTACTGTGACTAAATTTTCGACAGGATCACTAATCTGCTTTAATTAACGTGCTGCTCTAATAATCCTTACGCGGAAAATTTGACGACAGTCCAGGGTGATAAGTGCGTGGGTGAAAATAAAGCATTACATTTCCAGCCCACCAAGAGTGATAGAACCAGCACGATGGTCCACACCGTCTCAAACGCACGGCGGAATTGGCGGTCACGATCGACTCTGCGGTCTATTGACGTTCGGCAACGGCTCCAACCACACGGCGCCACGGTGAAGACGATAACTATGACCAACGACCGCAGGCGAGCCAGAATCGTCACATCGCACAAATCAGTTGAGCATGAGCTGGTCAATATTCATCGGGCATACACTGTAACATCGTCATCAGCGGCTTGACTAGCTGCTTGTGCGGTCATCTTAAGTTAAGACTGTGCTATGCATTGGGATTGGAAAAAGTAATAGCGACGTTACTTGATGAATTTGATTTGGTGGTGCTTTCCAAGTATCTGGTCTCGAGTGAAAGCCTTCAGTCTAACTTAAATTTTTTTGTTGATGGTAGATCTGACCTTAACTGGTTAGGGCATCTACAATGCCAGCCGCCTGACCGGGCGTTTATGGAGGGAAAAATTAATATTACTCCCTCCATTCCAAAATATAGTGCGCCCGCATTTTCTGAAGTCCAACTTTGACCATAAATTTAACAAACGAGACCAACTGCGGCGGGAGAAAAAATTATATAATTGAAAACTTCTTTCGAATACGAATTCACTAATATAATTTTTGCTCCCGCCGCAATCGGTCTTGGTAGTTAAATTTACGGTCAAATTTGAAGCACGGAGATAGAGGAAGCACTATATTGTGGAATGGAGGGAGTATTAAATAAAAAAATCTAAGGCTGGTCACAATGGGCAAGAACATAGTCTAGTAACTTACATACTTCCCTAGACTATGTTACTACCTCCACAGTGGGCAGGAACATCTATGTAGTGTCATGCAACAATGTATTTATTAGGTTATAAACTCATTGTTTCTTGGAGTGTGTGATGTTCCGGTAACTTAGCTAGTTGCCATAAGCACCTCTCTCTTCATTAAATATGTGACACATAAACAAAGTTGTATTGGAGTGTGTGATGTTACTCCTAAATTCCTCCCCATTGTGACCAGCCTAAGAGTGCTACTCTCCGACGGCAGGCGCTAATCTTGGGCACTAATTCCACGGCAATTAAACTATCTACGCGTCTCATGCGGGGTAAAAAGGAAGGAAGCGCCCGACGCACATCTTTGCGCCCCGCGGCGTCCGATGCCAGGATTTAATTGCCTTAACTGCCAATCGATCGGGAGATTGATAGGAAAGTAATCCTGGCGTCTTCCTAAGCGCCCCGCATTGGACATGCCCTTATACCTGACCATGGCAATGTTTTTTTTGCCGTTAATTTTCTTAAGACATTGCTTGTAGTTGCTCAGCCTTTATCTTTAAGGTGAAAATTCGAGATTTAACCATTGGTGGTTACATCTGAAGACAATGATGCTTGAGCATTGCTCCCTTTCTGAAGACATAGTTGCTGAAGAATCTTTCTTGTTGTCTCTGTAATGTCAAATGGTGGGCCGATGGTCGTTGTTATAGTTCATCGATTGTTGTTTTGATGCTCAATCCCCCCCCCCCTCTTCCTTTTCTTTCATGAAGGCAGAGTTTCGATCTTGTATAATTTTGCCCTTTGTCAGCGTGATATTTTATGTGTATATTGATGTTTTTTCTTGCGAATATATAGATGTTTGCATAGGGGTATGTGTACCATTGTTGAGAAAATCGTTAACTGATAGCTACTCGGTTGGCTGGCGAGTATGGGATTAATAGGCTAATCGGCAAGTTAATCGGCCATTTAATCAATTATTCGGATGATTTATCGGCTACTCGGTGATCCTACGAGTAAGGATTAATCGGCAAGTTAATTGGTTAATCAGACGAATTCTTGAACAGAGATGTGTATATTGTTGTTGGCTGTGTCCATTCTAATAGTCGTATAAAGTTTGGATGTGTGCTCATTATATTTGCACCACCTTGATGCTATATTTTGAATCAATAAAATCTCCAAAAATCACCAATCAATTTGGCACAGTGAGCGAACCAATCTGTGGTTGGATGATTAGAGGGACAGTGGTATCCTCAGTTCACAAGGGTTCAAATCCTGGTGCTTGCATTATTCCTAAATTTATTTCAGGAATTCCGGCGATGCGTTTTCAGTAGGAGGAGATGTTCCCGTCAACGACGAGGCGCCTACGATGACTTCGTAAATTTTAATATGACATGTCGGCTCGGTCTCTCGAAGATGCTCATAGAGACATGGTGTGTGTGTGCGTTCATTAAGATGAGTGCATGGACGTATGTATGAGCGCTTGCGTCTCTACTGATGTAAAAAAATTTGGCACAGTGCCCGGATCAGTTGTCGTGCCGGTATGCGCGTGTCGAGACTAAACATGGACCAGGTGTGGTGCCGGTATGCGCGTGTGAAGACTAACGAACCATATATAGCGACCGCTAGGCGGCTGATCGGTCCATCATAGTACAGCATCGATCGATTTGAGTCCATGGCGAGCTGGTTTCCTCCTTCCTGCTCCCTCCTCCTGCACTTGCTCGTCGTCGCGGCACTGCTGGCCCTGTCACATGGGTCGTCCTCGAATGCCACCGACACGATCACGGCGAGCCGGCCGCTCTCCGGGGACCAGAAGTTGATCTCGCAGCGCGGCAAATTCGCGCTCGGGTTCTTCCAGCCTCAAGGTAACATCCACAATCGTACGTCCCTCCCTCCTCCTGAATAGTGTTAGTCGCCGTGTACACTGTCCCAGTCGTGCTTATGTTTGCTAGCGCTTCAGGATTTTTTTGCGGGGTTTGCTAGCGTTTCGTTGTGCTTGTGCCCCTTATGTTTTTGGGTTGCATAGATTTTATTTTTCGCAATAGCTATAGGTAAGTTGGCTGAATTTGGAATTTGGATAAGTCGATTTTTACGTTAAGGAAGGTAGAGTGGAAGGAAAGAAAGAGCTTACCAGAGAAGGTTACCTCATTATCTATCTTAGGGGTGTGGGGGGCGGTGAGCGAGAAGGCCATCCCATTATCTATCTTATGGGTGTGGGGGTGGTGCAAGTCGCCAGAAAAAATCGATCATCGCTGGGGTTAGAGGGATAGTCGGGGGCAGCGCCAGCACAACGGTGGGCTGCGGTTGAGGGGAGGGCGGGGCGGCGAGCCAGTCGCGGGAGCGCTGCTAGCTGTAGGCGGCAGGTGATTAGGTCGATCGATGGCAGTTGGTAGCTCGATCGGGGGTAGAAGATGAACATGAGAGCGGTGGAGAGGTAGAAGACGGTGTCTCGGCCGTTGGATCTACATCAGAAAGCTGAAAACGATTCGACCGGCCCTAATTTCATTTCCAGTTGACATGGTATATAGACAGTCCCTTTATTTTTACATGCAATTATTTTGAAGTTGTAAAAATTACTTACCTACTAGTTGGTTTGGCGGGGAAACAACAAAATATTTTTTTTATTGTGGTCTTTGGATGAGTCTTTTCTCGTCGTGTGACTGGAAGTGGCTTTTTCTAACACAGTACAATCACAAGTACTCATATACATGACTCTACATACACATCTCTATAAACGCACACACGTACATTCTACCCTATGAGCACTTCTGAGATATTGAGCCGGCAGAACTTCTTGAGATCGACGAAATTATCATAGACGCCTCGTCGACGGGAACGTCTCCTCCATTGAACGAACATAACTGAAAATACTAAAATAAATATAGAAAAATGTGAGCACTAGTGCTAAATCTAGGACTTCAACCTTGATGGACTGGTTCCAATCAATCTTTGGTGGGAGCTTCTGGGCAGATTTTCTACGTCTTAGGAAATGTGGAGTTGACTAGCATCATTTAGAAAATAATAGTAACGGAAATATATGCAAGCTCCTATAATTTAACAAGACTTACTATCGACGTGTTAGGACTTAGGAGATACCAGGGAATTAATTCTAGATACTAGCAAAAATTATAGTATTTTGGAAGTGCCTCTTATGAATAATAGAGGCACTATCTGTGTGTGTGTGTGTGTGTTCTGAAACAATCTTGTATTGCCAGTAATACTGCAGTTTGAAACATCATCTTATTTATATGAGGACTTAAAACCACATGTTCTCCATTTTTTCATTTATAATTATATATATTTCTGTGTGGATCAATCAATTATACTGACTTCGCTGATCTTTTTATACATGGATAGCTGAAGGATCTGGAGGCAGGTGGTACGTGGGTATTTGGTACAACAAAATCCCGGTGCAAACTATTGTATGGGTAGCCAACAGGGAGAAACCAATATCTGATCCAGCCTCATCAAGCCTGACGATCTCTGCCGACGGAAATATTGTCCTCCGTCAGTCCAAATCGATTGTCTGGTCAAGCAATTCAACCAATGAAGCTTTTAATTCCACCATTGCCGTGCTCCTCGACACAGGGAACCTAGTGGTTAGACACAAGTCCAACAGCTCCCATGTGGGCTGGCAAAGTTTCGATGATATGACAGACACATGGCTCCCAGGTAATAAGCTCAGTTTTAACAAGGTGACTGGTGTGTCCAACCGGATCATTTCTTGGAAAAACAATGGTGATCCAGCACCAGGAATGTTCACCGTGGAGATGGACCCAAATGGCTCAAAGCAATACATCATCCTATGGAATAGCTCCATGGTGTACTGGGAAACTGGCAACTGGACCGGCAGCTCATTTCCTAACATGCCGGAGTTGTCGCGTGCAAATACCTATCCCAACACCCCATACACTTATCAGTTTGTTGACAATGAGCAGGAAACATACTTCACCTACAATGTCACCGATGACAGAATATTGTCAAGGCATGTCATTAGCGTGTCGGGTCAAACTCAGTCTTCTGTATGGGTGGAGGCTGCACAGGCCTGGGTGGTCTATTTTTCACAACCAAAAGCCAACTGCGATGTGTATGGATTTTGTGGAGCTTACAGCAAGTGCAGTGGGAGTGCCCTGTCATCATCGTGTAGCTGCCTCAAGGGCTTCAGTGAGCGTGATCCAACTAGTTGGAATCTGGGTGATCCAACCGCAGGTTGTAGGAGAAATGTCCAATTGCAGTGTAGCAGCAAGGGCTTGGAGAAAGAAAAGCAGGATAGGTTCTATACAATCAATAGTGTGAAACTGCCTGACAAAGCATACACTAGTATTGAGGGTACCAGCAATCAGAACTGCCAATCAGCTTGCCTGAACAATTGTTCATGTACCGCCTACTCTTATAACGGCACATGCTCACTTTGGTATGTGGAACTTCTGAATTTGCAAGACACCATTGACGGTTCTCCGGATAACATTCATATAAGGGTGGGAGCCTCTGAGTTACCAGATTCAAGAACCAAGAGACGGTGGATTGCTGGAGTTGCCGTTGGTGGAGTTGCTGCTCTTGGTTGTGCAGTGATCGCTTTATATTTCCTTCTCCGCAGGATGAGAAGAATTAATAGTATGAATCTTGCTAAGGGATCTCTGATCAGCTTTAAATACAATGATCTGCAGTTCCTTACCAAAAATTTCTCTGAGATATTGGGCGTGGGAGCTTTTGGCTCTGTGTTCAAAGGAGTTCTACCAGACGCAACTATAATGGCGGTGAAGAAGCTGGAGGGCCTCCGTCAAGGGGAGAAGCAATTCCGGGCTGAAGTGAGTACTATTGGAACAATTCAGCATGTCAACTTGATTCAACTACTTGGTTTTTGTTCTGAAGGAACGAAGCGGTTGCTTGTCTATGAGTATATGCCCAATGGTTCATTGGATCATCATCTGTTTAGGAGCAGCGGTGCGCCTTTAAGTTGGAGCACAAGATACCAAATCGCGACCGGAGTTGCACGGGGATTAACTTACCTGCACGAGGAGTGCAGGGATTGCATCATACATTGTGATATCAAGCCAGAAAATATATTATTGGGTGAATCACTAATTCCAAAGGTGGCAGACTTTGGATTGGCAAAGCTCCTTGGCCGAGATTTTAGTAGGGTTTTAACATCAATGAGAGGCACCATAGGCTATCTTGCACCTGAGTGGATAAGTGGTGAGGCTATCACAACAAAGGCTGATGTTTTCAGCTATGGAATGATGCTTTTTGAGATTATATCTGGCAAGAGGAACAATATGCATACTGCCACAAGTAGATATACATTTTTTCCTATGTTGGTAGTGAGGAAGCTAGTGGAAGGAGATGTGCAAACATTGATTGATTCTGAACTTGTCAGTGATGTGGACCTAAGGGAGCTTGAAAGGGCATGCATGGTTGCCTGTTGGTGTGTGCAAGACAGTGAGAGCTCCAGGCCAACGATGGGGGAAATTGTTCAGATCCTAGAAGGGTTGGTTAATGTTGAAATGCCGCCTGTTCCAAGGTATCTTCAAGTTCTTGCTGAAGGTGTAAAACCGTCTGAAGTTTCTGATCTTTCATGAGTTCTATCTACCAACTATAGATCAGGACTCACCGATGTGAACTATGGCTATCTGTATTCCCTGTATGAGTGTATGGTCTCTTGTAGTGCGTATTGTTGGCATACTACTTATGTGACGTTGTATCGGGCTGTATAATATTTTGTTTTGCAATAAATCTGTTCCAAGTTGCTACTCGGAGGACTTTGTTTTTTTAATTTCAGAAGGTGGCCAAATCTTGAAATATCTGAGGAAGAAAATAATCATATGAAGAGCTATCGGCTATTTACTTTTTCATGTGTGGTTTCCCTTTTCTGAAAGCAGCCCCTACAGGTCTAGCCGTTGGCTAGAATCAGTCCAACAGCTTACTGGCTTGTTCATCTGTGTGTTGTTGTGTACTTATGCATGAGCCAGTGTAGTTGGTGAGAGCAGTGGTTATAATCTTGAACAAAATTGATAATTTTCCTACCGTGCCAAACTGGTCTAGACTCTAGACAGGTCACAATGTTACATGATGGTATAAGCCGAGTCTATGAACCACGATCCCCTCACCTGCCCGTCCTCATCCTCGAGCCACCTCGCGAGCCCCGCATCCAACACCACCGGGTAAACTCGGCGCCAGGAACAGATTGAGAGGCAGACATCTCGACACACACACCCATAGAAATGAGAGAACTAAGGACCATTGCCGCCCGATCAGATTTTTTTCTGAACCTGTGTTCCATACTAAGGTTATCTAGATTGAAATTAAGTGAGATTAACTGAGTCTACTGAAGAACAACATTGGATTGTTTTTTTTCTCCGTTCTTTAATAAACATGTTGAGTGCTTTTACTACTTCAGAAACTCGGTCTTGTCAGGCGTGGTTCCACTAGATGAAACTCTCCTCCTCTAGCGGCAACTTCATGACAATCCCCATGGCTCCCTCGTAGATCTGCTGATGACAATCTATTATACTGATTATGGTTCCTACTTTTTACTGTTTGTGAGAAATAGTTTTTTTTTTGCGTGAAATGTTATACGAAAAAGGATTTGGAGGACCAACTCACAAGCTTGTCGAGGGAGGATTCGGCCCTGATCGATGATTTGGCCATCAATTTGGCAGCCTGTCGCCGGCGACTGGTCCTCGCCATTGCTGGTCAATCTTCTTCTGAAAACTGATGTCTATAGTTGTTGTTGTGCGTCTCCTCCGAGGATTGGCGGTTCCCGCCACCAATGGAAGCTCGGAGACTGAATTTGAAACAGAGCCTGTTTCTGATTCCGGGGTGGAGCCGCTTGCTTGCTTCGATTGCCGGTTGCGGCTCGGGAAGGAGGAGCTGCTGCTTGGATTGGGGAGCTGCTTATTTGGGCACCACTAGATCCTCATTCGAGGCCTCCGCCGGCGACGGCGCAGGGCAGGCGGCGGCGCATAACTGACTCCCGATCCCCTCTTTCCTCTCTCGATGGAGTGGCGATCCTGTACGGCTGTACGAGCGCTCGCCTGAAGCGCGCCAGAATGGGCCGGCCCAGCGGACACCAGACCTTCAACGCTTTCTTTTTCTTCCGTTTCTTTTCAGTGCATTCGTTTATTTCTTTATTATTATTTTTCGTACACAGACATGTGTTAGTTTGATTCAAAACTACCTAAGCACGTGGCAGAAAAAAATGGATTGGTAGAATTCTAATTTGCGGTTAGGATTACATAATCACAAAAGTTGTATCAGTGGTAACAGCCCATACTTCTTAAGGAGTTGGAAACTAATCCACAAGTTGATTTGTATTAATCAATATTAATAAAAAATCATAACCATCATATTTTTTCCTAGATTAGGCGTTCAAAAACTTTATATAACTATTTATTTTGGACGATGCACTCAAATTCACATGTATTATTTTCATTTGAGAACTATTGAATTTTCCATGTTGATTTATAAGAAAATAAAGCTTTTACGAACTTTGGTATTAATGAAAAATATGAACATTCTGTTATTTTTTATATTAGGTATTTGGTCCATATGGTCAACATCTCAGCATATTCATTCATTCACGGTTATTCTGAAATATGTACGATAGATTTACTCGATTCCATGTTCTTGACGGCAAACAATTAAATAGAGGCAAACTACACAAAGCACAAATAGGTGGCTATCCAGTTGTTCTAGACTACTATATGAAGCACACCCATTCTTATAGTTAGAGAAAATAGCTACAAATTTCACGTTGATCTAACATGGTCTAGAAATTCTTGGATCTATTTATTCGATACAAAGACATAGCACAACAAATGAGGGATATATTGCGAATCGATCAAGGAAAACATCCAGCTATCGGCATGTGGTAGACTATTTTTTAGTGATGTATCACTTGCTCCTGTGGAACCTAGGTCAAATGGATTAGAGAAGGTAACAAATCATGTATTGTATACCATAAAAAGCATGTCATTGGATTTGTAATTGAACAAAGTTTCTAAACATATAATTTTGGTGGTATATAACATGTATTTTGTTAGTCAAATTGATGACCTAGGAACACGCGCATGTCATATGCACCCGTTTGGAGGGAGCAATAAATATTAATATGTTATTATTATTATTATTATTATTATTATTATTATTATTAAGAGTTTATGATCGAAATAGAAAAATATCATCGTAATTCTCACACACAGAAAAAACGCCCAATCACATGTCTGGTGCACACTTCTTTGGGGGCCAGGCCACATGCGTAATGAGTGCAGCAGGTCCCAATTAATGGACTGTTCCAAAACCCAGCTAGGTGAAGCTTTGCACCGATGGTTCCTACGTGGATGATGGGTCGGCGGGTGCTGGAATGGTGCTAAGAGATGACAACGGTGCCATCATTTTCTCTTCTTGCAGGCAGCTATTTTCTTGTCGAGAAGCACTTGAAGCCGAATTATGTGCATGCATGGAAGGTTTGTTTTTCTCCATCGAGAGAAGTGAGCTACCATTGGAGATGGAGACGGATTCAATTGTTGCAGTGAAATTGATCCAAGCTACAGAGGTTGATAGACCGGTTTACTTATCCCTCATGGCCTCATCAAGGAGATTAGAGCATCTCCAGCCGTTGAGTCCTTCGGGAGGCTTTTTTTTGCCGCTTGGGGGGCTGCCGGCGGAATTTTTGGCCTGGGGGTGGAAAAGTTTCCAGCCCGCGTCCACCCCCAAGCCGTGCCCAGGCCGCGCCCGCCCCAGGCCACGGCCGGCCCGGCCTCGCCGCCAAGGTCGAGCAGAGCGACATGAGCGCGAGCGCGAGCCCGACGCCGTCTCCGTTGTGCTCTGTACAGAGGTCCAAGCCGCTGCGCCGCGCCATCCTCGACCGGGGCTTCCGCCGCCTGCTGGACCGCCCTCGCTCCAAGCCGCCCTCGCTCACGCGGCCTCGCCAAGCCACCTCCGGCGCTCCTCGACCGGGTTCCACGCCACGCCGCGCCGCCCGCCTCCCTCCTCCGGCGCCCCTTGATCGGGGCTTCCACGCAACCCCACGCCGGCGATGCTTACCGGCTGCTCCAACTGCTCCTTGTGGCTGCCGTATGATCAAACGCAGTTCCACACCACACGCGCCATTGACGAGGGATATGTGCTTTTGCTACCTCGATGCGGATGATGCCGGAGGAGGACACCGGCGGGTCGGCGTTAAGCGCGGCGACGGCGGCCCTGAGCTGCCCCACGGCCTCCTGCGATGCCGACGCGGCCGGCAGGGCCCTCGTCTCGCACATGGTCACCGCGCCGAAGTCGCTGGCGCCGGCTGCGCAGCCATTCATATACAGGGAGCACGACGGCCTGACCGAGGAGACGACATACGAGCCCCTTGGACGCCGGGCGGGAGGAGAGGAGGTGGTCGGAGTAGAGCGACGAGGACGGCGGCGACATTGCTGACGCTGCGGCCGTGAGGCGCCGATGCATGTTTCGTCGCGAGGGAAACGAGAGGAGGCGAGCGCGAGGCGGCGAGCGCGAGGAGGCGGGGCGGTGAACTCGGCGGGGCGGGGCGGAGGAGGCGGGG
>NC_041380.1:555640486-555701600 GCF_002162155.2 Triticum dicoccoides | reverse complement strand
AGTTGGGGCCCCGAGTGGGCGATTTTTGCTCACCGGCGCCCAAAAAATGGCTTAGGAAGGCTTTTTGGGGGCACTAGTAAAGATGCTCTTAGCTGTCTTATGTCTCTTCGTCTAAGTTGTATTACATGTTAATTGTAGCCAAAATAAGATTAGTGATATCTAACTAAATTTGCCCGTTACTAGCAGGTCTGACCTCCAGATGCCTTGGAACTAGTTGCGATTGACTATATGAACTTTGATGATGAGCAATACAATATTTTCATCCGAAAAAAAGAAAAGAAAAAACGTACACATACATGCTCGTGCGTACATATCGGTCCATCGTCTAGGCGATCGACTACGCGCGAGAAAAGAAAAGGAACGAGAAAACCGATCGATCATATCAGCTGCCATGCAAACGTAAGGCTCCGTTTCTGGAATTAATACTTCACGCCGTTCCAGCACGCAAACGCATCACCAAACCGCCGAGCCAAGTTGCGCCTGCCTGCGTCGATCCATCCCGTCGTCACCTCTCACATGGCGTTTGACATGTGCACTTCATCCCAGCAGAAATTCAGCCTACGCCGCTCATCATCTGACCTGACAGGCTGACCTTATCGTTTTCTTCTTCTTCCTCTGTACCCGATCTGGACTTTTCTCACGGTCAAATCAAGCTACGCCTTCGCTTCTCCGGCGGCCTTCCCGGGTGACGCACTCGTCGGCGGCCGAGTTTGTTTACGTCCGGACGCGGTGGCGGCGGCCAATCGAAAGTCGCACCGCCACCGCCACGTAAAGCCGGCGAAGGTTCAGGGAGAGAGAGGAAGAGGAGAATCGAGAGGGTGCATGTGAGGAGCAATCACGTACACGGGGGCTTTGGTCAGTCAGAGGGTGGTCTCCTCCTCACTTTGGCGCCGAACGAGGCGGGCGGCGATGCACAGGGGAATGTCTTTTTGGCATCGGGCAGCCAGCCAGCCAGCCCCAAAGTGCGCAGTTGTACCAAGACAGCAATGCCGCTACAGTGCCATGCTCGATTGTAGTAGTACACCCTCCGGTTTTCTAGTCTGCATATAAATTTTGAACGAGTCAAAGTATCTATACCTTGATCAAACTTATAGAAAGAATATCAACATTGATAATCCTAAATCAACATTGTTAGATTCAGTACGAAATGTAGTCTCATAGTATATATATTTGATATTGTATATGTTAATAATTTTTAATATATATTTGATCAAATTTTAGAAAGTTTGATTTGACACAAATTTAATATGCGGAGTAAAAAATACCGGAGGGAGTATTTGTAAGTCCGATGCAAACCGCAAACGGTCAGATGGCATTCTTCAACCTTCAGCTCTCCACAATGTCCATCTTCTGCCCCAAAACCGCACACCGGCCGAACCGTCTGCCTTTACAATCTGTGGCTGGTGGCGCCGGCCTCGCCGCCCGCCCTGCCCTTTCCTCACCGCCGTGCTAGCGCCACCCCTGGCAATCCCTGTAGACCGATGAACCACCCAAATTTCCCGGCAAACCTGCAAACCCAGACCCCAAGCCGTTACCAAGATTTGCATTTCTTCGACATGAAAGACTTGTATTTCACATTTCCATGGCGTGATCACGTTGTCAATTATGGATTTATGGTCCAAATGTTCAGAAACTAAAATCCATGCCCTGGTCATAGTACACACATCTACATGCATGCGATTAGCTCTATCTTTTAGCGCATTAGTAGGAGTACTAATTAATCATCATGATGCATAGTTTAGTGTGCACATACATGCAGTGGAGAAAGTTTTCGGGGGTTGGACAAGAAAAGTGAACTTTCAGTGCTGTGCTGTGCATGCATGCAGCATCGTTACTAGTAGCATGCATGCAAAAAGTTCGGTGATGTCAGAATTCAGATAGACAAAAGCTCACACCTTCCCTTCATTTTCTTTTCTTTTAACACAGTACACGCGCAAGTGCTAACATACATGCGCATACACTCATCCCTATGAACGCATACACGCATACTCTATCCGTATGAACATCTTCAAAATACTGAGCCGACATATCAACTTGAAATTTACGAAGTCACCGCAGGCACCTCGTCATCGACGGAAACATCTGCTCTCACTGAATGCGCATTGCCGGAAATCCTGAAATAAATTCAGAAATAAATGCGAGCACCACAGTCCCTCTAACCATCCAACCACAGGTTGGTTCACTCGGTCATTTTCTTGTATTATTAAGCTTTACGCATCATCTCCGAAACAAGGTGATTAGCAAGCCATCAATCTTAGTACATGAACTGCATGCACACACTAGCTAGCTACCTAGATAGAATTCATCCATGATTGCAAGTTACAGTGCTTTTCATCAATTCCTAAGTGTACAAATCACACATTTTTATTCCTGTCAACGTATGGTAAATCTGAACACTTTACTATCAATCAATCCATCCTTCATGAAACGCCAGATCGATCGAGGCATCTGGATGGATATACTTCGATCTCATGTCACCACACAGTGACATCAACACAGCAACTTGTGTTCTTGTTACAACTGCATGTTCAGTTCCTACTGGATCTCACGTAGCCAGCGACGCCGTCTCTCCCGAAGGAGAGTACGGTGCTGCCGCCGCCGCCGATGCCACGGGCCGAAGGGTTGAAATTCCTTCCCGTGTACCGTTGCACCGACGAGTACCGGCCGTCGTCGTCACCGCCGGCGCCGCCCCCGCCGCCTAGGCTTTCCAGGGCCGCGACCTGCGACTTGAGGAACTTGAGGTAGCTGGCCGCCTCGTCGAGCATGGACGCCGTGTCCATCTTGCTCCCTCCCGGCACCAGCCTCTGCAGCGCCCGCAGCCGCTCGCTCACCTTCTCCCGCCGCAGCCGCGCCGCCACCGTCTGCGGGTCGCTCGATATCCGCACGTTCTTGCGCCGCCGGGGCTTCGACGACGACGGCTCATGCGGCGTCTCTCCGGCGGTGGCGTCGGTCAAGCTGGGCAAGGGGCGCATCGCCGCCGCGCGGTAGATCATCTCCTTGACCTGCGCTATCGCCTCCTTGTCCGGCTCGTACCCGCGCCGGCCGCCGCTGTGCCCGAACGTGATGCTGGTCGTCGGCGCGGCGGCTCGGTTCGTGCCCCAGCGTTCTCTGCCCTCCACCGTCGTCGCCGCCGCTGCCGGGAGCTTGTCCGGCATCTTGTTCCCATTCGTTGGGGGCGGGGCCACCTGACTAATCTGCTGCACCCGCCGCGACGACACGGCGCATGGCGGCGACGCAACCTCCGTATCGTGCCCGCCACCGCCGTACGTGTTGGACTCGCCGGAGGAGACGTTCCCACCGCCGACGCCTCCGGTGGTGGTGCTGTACCCGGAGAAGGCGGTGTTGGAGCCGGCAGCCTGCGCGGGATCATCAGGGACGAACGCGAACCTGTCATGGAGCCCATCATGCGCGCCGGCGATAGCCGGGAGGAAACAACCCGCCGAGTCGAGAAAGACGTTGGACGACGCGTCGCCGTCGCCGTGGCCGGGAAGCGCCACGCCGTCCTGGCACCGCAGGAGGCTGAGGTCGCTCTGGCACGACGGCAGGTCGAGGCCGCCGTGGTAGGCGTCGGAGCACACGGTGCCGTCGCCGGCGCCGGCGGAGTGGAGCTCCTCGAAGCTGCCCGCGCCCAGGAAGGCGGCGAGGAGGGCGTCGTCGGTCGGGCAGCTCGGCACGGTCGTCACAGGAGGCTGCGTGCTCCAGCCGAAGGCGTCCATGTACTGCACGTGTGCCGCTGCCTCCGGCCGGCAAGCCTCTCAGCTCGATTCTCTAGTTGTGCTGCGAATCGCACTGCCCTTGCTGGTTATGTTGCTAGTTGCTATCAAGCTAGCGGTAGATGCTCATGCTACTGGTGCAGCACTGCAAGCAAATAAGTAGTTCATTGAAGTGAGCTTGATTGCACCGGTAGATAATCGATGAGAAACAATTAAGCTGGCATGCATATCAGCATCGAATTCCTCCAAGCAATTAACGACGATTAATAAGCTCGAAGCTAACACGAACACAGCTGCAAAGCCTCCTTTTCCGACCAAATGAACACAGCAAGATGAACACAGATTAAGCCCTAAGCATGGCAACTAGCAAACCAACATCAAGAAAAGCAAGCCATGAATTCATTCATGGTGGTAGGGGCACACACACGGCTACAGTACCTGAATTAACTTGGGCTGGCTGCACCGGCCGGTGGATCGGTCGATCTGCGAAAGATTCTCGATTGCTGGGGACGACGAAGTGCAAGTGTGCCGCGCAGCTAGCTGCTGGGAATAGGATGGTCCTCCTCCTGCGGACGGATGGGCGTCGTCTTTTTATAGCCGGCCTCAACCGCGTAGCTGGCCTGCAGATTTGTTTCTTTTTCCGTCGGGGAAAAAGGAAGAGAAGCCGTTTTCTCTCTCTTTTCTTTCCTGCATTCTGTAGGGGGCGGTTTCGGTTGGCGGACAGCAGAGTGCTTAGCGTGCACCGGCGATCGATGCGCGTCACACGTACGTGCACATTCACATGTACTACGTTTTTTTTTCTTTATATAAAGGTTCATCAGAAATACAAGCATCTAAGAGATAGTTAAAAAGTTGCATCAAGGTTCCTGAAACGCCGAACGATCGCTACTGACGCGTCGTTGTTGTCGTTCCCCTA
The DNA here is from genome assembly GCF_002162155.2 of Triticum dicoccoides. NCBI lineage: Eukaryota > Viridiplantae > Streptophyta > Magnoliopsida > Poales > Poaceae > Triticum > Triticum dicoccoides. The sequence continues at coordinate 555,696,971 of NC_041380.1, read as the reverse complement.
TCAGAGCCGGTCTGACCTTGTTGATGGCAGCCAGGAAGCCTTCGTGCACGTACTCTAAGGACCGGCGTCACAGAGATGCAATCGTTGCCATTGAACCCTTGAAACAATCCAAGGCATCTGACACCAAATCTCATCGTTGTGCATGCACGAAGAGAAACCCAAGAAGACGGTGGGAATCTATGCCGAAGCTCCGTCAACTTCGTCATGAAGGACGAATTCGAGGAGGATCAGAGCCCAAAAATCAGCTCGAAGATGAAGTGTCGCCTCTAAGAGGAAAAAAAACTAACCTGAACTACTAGGCAGAGCCGAGGCACCGTGATTTCTTCCCCGACATCGTTTGTTGGAGTGACATGCAAAGAGAGGCGGATCCACGGGCTTGCGGATCCACGGGCTTGCGAATGAAAATTGGAGGGGACGAGTTTGTCCTAGCCGCCACGAAATACAGGAACAGATATTCTCTGTCCACACTAATCGTGTGTTAAAAATCTGGAAAATGAATATGGCTGCGCTTTCAATTGGGTATAAACTGTTTCAACACTTCGCCAAATGTACTGGGTATAGAACCGAGGTTGTCAATTGAAAGCGCTTTTTTTACATGGAACTATTTTCAAATACTACCAAATAAAGGAAGGGATTAAAAACAAGTTTTTGAAGTTTTCATTAAAAAATACTAGGTAATTCAAATAAGTATGTGAAATATGTTAAAAAGTTCGTGTTTTTTTAAATACATATGAGAAAATAAATTTTTAGATAATTAAATTTGTACAAAATTTTGGAACATAATTTATCATAGAAACTAATAAAAATAGAACATTCCTGCAAGAAAAAAAATAGTAGGAAATTTAAATATGAATATTCCATAAGATTACTAAAGAATCAAGACATTTCTAAAAGAAATCATCTCAAATTTTATAAAGATGAAGCCTTCATTGAAATCCATGTGTTTTCCACATTATTTTTGGATAATGTTCAGCAAATTGGAGTAATTATGTTTTCTCCTAATTTTCATCCTATATTATCGCTTTTCCTTCTTGGCCATTACCTATAGTTTATGTGATGATTGGGCTTCCATGTGTGCTAAAGAATCCGACACATCATTAAAATGGGGGTCTCTATTCGAGTTATGTGAGGATTTTGACACTTGATAGACCAACAATATATACCTCAATATATTTATTTATTTTGCATAATATCACATTATGGAGTTAAGGGACAAAAACTAGACTTTACCGCTAGTTGAGAGACCAAACAAATAGTTCCGCTAATCAAGAGACCAAACAAATAGTTCCGCTAGTCAAGAGACCAAATAGATGTAGATGGACATGAATAGTTTGCAGAGTCACTCCCCTGTACAAGAGGAACATTCTAGCTACCCAAGCAAAAAAAAGAAGATTCTTTTGCGAGAAAAAAAAAAGATGACAGAGTACTAGAGGGAAGCCAAAACCTTTTTGTAAGATTTGTAAAACAGTTAATATTACAATTCTGTACTTGGGAACTTTTCATATGGAGATTTTTAGATATTGCAAAACGTTTTTTTACGGGCCATTTCGCACACTATTCTTGCGTGTCCATAACACACACACATAATCTCTACAGAGAATTCCTTCGTTATAAATTCTGTAATGCACTGTTAAATACAGTATAAATTGTTCTACCGTTGCATTGTTGCACAATCACAAGGGGAAAAGGTAAATGATGGATGCCACACCCTCCAATTATCCGTTGTCTTCTTCGGATGTAACTTTGGCTGATTCTCCTTTTGTCAACTTCACAGGTAAGATCTCTGTACCTAGCTTTATTTGTATGTGTCATTGGCTTGTACCGGGCACATCACATGAACCTTTGGAATTTTCTGTGCTAGGCCTCCTCGATCATGTCATGTGATAGGACAAATGATTAAACAGGAGTACGCACCTCTATGATTTCTGGGAAGCGGATCCTCTAACATCCTGAAGGGATGTCACGTAAGCTACAGTAACCGTGACATCCCTTCTTCACATCCATATAGTTAAGCCTAAAATAATTATAATTAAATTGCAAATTATAAATATACTTTATACATTTACAAAAATTACATACAAACAAAATTATGGTGCAATAAAATTATTTTTGATTTTTTTGTACATGCTACAGTAAATTCGTATGGTGATTGCTGCAGTATTCACTGTAGCTCGTGACATCTCTTCTTCATTTTACATACAGATGTCACTGTAGCTTCGTGACATTCCTTCAGGATGTTAGAGGATCCACTTCCTGATTTCTGCATATTTTGTAACGTAGCAATGATGCAGGGCAGTCGCCTATTATTATTTTTACTAGAAAGAGGCTGAATCTAGCTAGCTGGTCCAATAAGATAGCAAGATTTCCTGACCGCTTATGAAAAAGAACAAGATTTCAATAAAGCCACGACATATCCCTGAAATAGATGCAGCGCACTAGAGATGAGAGGACAAATCTGTGCAAGCAAAAGATAGAAGAGTGAGAGAACACCCTCTCAGGCTCTGAGTAGAGTGGCCAGTAGATTATCTCAACAAGTTCAGCAAAAACAAAATCACTCAACAAGCTCTAAAAAAATTGCACACAAATACTATGTTCAGCAGAAATTTAGTAAAACGTATGAGACTGCCCCTGGTCTTTAATTTTAGTGTGCGATTATGTGCGCTGAATTTGGTGCTTGTTTGTAACGCAAGAATGAATTTATGAAAATATGATGCTTATGTGACATCCCCCCACCCCTTTGCTCTGATTCAAACTAGGCAGAAATTGCATCATGCAAATAATGTATATGGAAGATGCAAGATAAGGTGAGAGGACCACATTGATGAGGACATATATGGAACCGATAGCAAGATAAGAATCCCCTCATTGAAAAGAAAAAGAAACAAACATCAAGATAAGAATACAAAATCTACCTACACCTTATCAACTCAATATAATATAATACAATGATAATCAGGTAAAATGCAGAGCGCTGTCAAAGAAGCAAGCAAGTTTGCGGTAAGATGACATGACACACACATGTTTATTTTGGCGGGTTAACGATGAAGAACAGTGCTGCTATACTGTCAGTGGGGTCTGGATCTTACAGAACAGTGCTGCTATACTGTCAGTGGGGCTTGGATCTCAAAGAACAGCGCTGCCATACCAGCAGTACGGTTCGGATCTTGTCTCCTCAAGAGCCCCCATGTTTGCAAGCATCCAGCGGTGGGGCATCAGGCCATTGATTTCCACAGCTCAATTTGAAACAAGATTTCAATCTTGCTGTGAATCTGATGCATGATCTGAAACCTCTGTAGCATGATGATATCATAGTTGCAAGGACGCAAAAATATATGGAACCTATATATAAGGCTGATAATGAAAATTCAGTTTTTAGTAAAGCTGGGCCATATTCATTCATCTAATTAATTTAAAAGCTGCAAGGATTCCGTCGGATATAAATTTGAATACGGTTTGGTGAGATCCACACGTTCTAAACATGGCACGAAACTGAAGTGAAGAGAGAATATTAGTTAGTTAGTTTGTCTCGTTGTGTAACATATGCTGCACCATATGTTCGGCACGCGTCTTTAGACTCTCTCATGTATCACTGTCAACATGTACTGAATGTATGTACATATATAGGTCCTTAACAGGTACAGCTTATCACTTTCAATTTGCCTAATACAAGCCCTGAAAGTCTCATTATTCGCAGAGAAAAGTCTTGAAGCCTCTCATGTCTCTTATCCCTTGTTGTTTCTGAAAGCAAATATTCCGCGAAGTACGCACTGCAGATGCACAGTGATAACACTTTGGTCCTTCGCGATTACGGAGTAGAACAGTGCACGGAGCTATCACAACCGTTACTTAACCCAGTCCTTGCGATTGATTGTTCTTGGAGTGGCCCATTGAATTAACTCACCGCTCAGCCCCGGAGCTAGACATTTGTTTTTTTTTTGAAACGGAGGAGCTAGACATTTGTCGAAAATGAGAGGGAGATTGCATATGTGTGCGCACCACGAGCACACATGCGGTCAGCGTGCTTTTAACCACACGCAGGAAATCGACAAACACTGAACCATCGTAGCCGATTGAAAACCAAACAGTTTTTTTTTTGGTTTCGGAAAACACTATATTTCTAGATAGGGATGAATTAAACGGAGCGTGGATGGATAGAACTAAGTGCTGGTGGGAGAAGAATTGTATGTTTTGTCGGCTTTTGTTTTGTAATTCTCAATTTTGTTTCTACTCCCTTCGTACAGAAATATAAGAGCGTTTAGACGGAGGGAGTATATTTTAGCTTTATTTTTGTTTTTTTCCAGAATGGACTAATAGTTTTCTCTTCATTTTCATCCATATTTTCAGATGATTTGGCGGCTAACTATACAAACTGTTCTTATGTACTTGATCGAATATATTAGTATGTCTCTTTTCGGTCCCATCATACTATGCCTGAAATCCGAAGTCCATGCATGTATGGATGTCGGATTACAATTTACAAGTGAATTGTCAGCTGCTTCTCTCCACCAGGTTGAGCTTTTACATGAACTGTCAACGCAGCTAGTACTTACTATGTTAGTGGGACGCCCGGCCGGCTGGAGAGCGCCTCTTCTTGCTCCGCTCCGGCGAGCACCACCGTCCACGTACGCTCGCCGCTGGCTCCTCCACGGCGACGGCATGCTCCACGTAACGGCTTAACGCGCATATCGCCCCGCTGGCCTCCACCTACAGCTTGTTCGCCGAGGGGACCTCGCCGTCGCCGCCATCGATGCTCCACAGTAACCAGACTGCTACGCAGCGTAGTAGACGGCGGCGCCGCCGCGTGTAGTGAGCTGGAGATGCGGGTTGCCGCGCGTATGCGTAGCCATTGGGCATTTAAAAGTGGGGGGCCCGGAAGGCCGGTACGATAGCCGCCGCGTTGCTGACTCCAGCGCACCGGAATCCTGACCTGGTCGGGGCTCGATCGTCTCGGTCGTCGGCTGCTCCGGATATGGGCCGCGCAATGGCCGCCTCCTATTGGTTTGCGTTCGCCCTTTGCGGCTAATTTCGCCTATCACCGCTCAAAAAAAAAAGAGAGGCTAATTTCGCCTCTCCATCTTTTTTTCCCCCGAAATCAAGGAAAATGCCTTTTTTACTCGAGAGAACAAGGAAAAGGTGCTTTTCATATTTTTGAGCTTTTAGTTCACAAAAGTCTATCCAAAACGGCATGCGACTGAATCTAGAAAACCCCGCAATAGAAAAAAAATTGATTCTAGAAAAAATCTGCGTGCAATTACGAGCAATTCCATGAAGTCAGCCAACTTAAACCTACAATCAACAATAGTCAATTTCATGAAGCTTGAATATGGTCCGGATTTTCCCGCTCTAATATGTGTAGCCATTCGCTCTACTCTCCTATGCAGTCTCGTCATCGCCCGACCTCATTGACCTCTCATCAGCTAGCATATCCTCGATCGCTCCTCCTCTAAAAACGTCCAACCCTTGTCCTCGTCATCCTCCTTCCTCCTCGTCTCCAATGCTTGTCACTACTAGATCCAACCACACTAGATGTGTGAACATAAGCACAAGAGAGTCCGGACGTTCATCAGTACTCCTAATAATCTTTCCTGGCCACTGGGACCGACCTCATCGCCCCCTCTCAATCTCCCCTCAAAGTCGGTCTTGGTCTTTTCGTACCGGGGCGCAAGAAGCAGTGACGAAGACAACAAGGGGTGACCACATTTCTTCTTCTAAAATAACCATTAGATGATAGTGATCTCTAAATTTGTATCGAATCCCCACCCCGCCCCCCCCCCCCCACCCCCCACAACACACACACGTAGGAAATTGTTGTCTCCGTCTCTCACAAGAAGGTAGGATCAAGTTTAGGTAACTTTAGTGCTTGTGGTCGTCGCTAGGAGGGAGGTGCGGCGCGTACGGCAAGCACGTTGTATTGACAAGATTAAAAATGAATAAAACGAAAGTTTTCTAAAAAAAAGAGAAGCATTTACCGGGATACTGTTGAGCCGCCCCCACAAGTTGAAGTACGAGTCTAGCTAGGAGGGAGGTGCGGCGCGTACGGCAAGCACGTCCTTGTCGCAGGTCCTTGATCTAGCCAGCTTAATTATCCGGTCCGTTGATAGCACATGCATGTAGAGCAACTTGCAAGCCTCGGGGACACGCACGGAACGGAACGGTGTGCCGCTGCATTCCATTCCGTGGATTATATTCCTCCTACGGATCTTGACCTGACACGCCGACAGCCTAGCCAAGTCAGCACCTACCATCTCATTCGAAGAAGAACTGTACGTGCCGATCCATCGATGGAATCATTTCCAAGAATTTCCTCAAGCTAGCTAGGACCCCGCCCGTACGCTTACTGCAGGGTCTTTTTCTTTCCGCCGTGCAAACTGTTTGCACTAGCAAGCACAGTTAATTAAGGTGTGCGTACGTACACACATACGTGTAGACCGGTCGAGGACCAGGGCAAGCAGCTAGTACTAGCTAGATACTAGGAGTATTGATCACTCTTAATTGTACTGTGGAGGGCTTGACAGTTGAAGGTTAGTGCACATGCATGCATTACATCGCGCTGCTGTGCGTCGCCATTTCACGGGCGACACGTACGTGCGTAGCTTTCTTCTTGTTCCAACTATAAGCCGGTCTCACTATTTGCGGAATTGATTACGGCAGGACAAACTTTAGCCGACTGCCGGCCGGAGAGATAAGCACGTACCGACAGGGACGAATCCAAGGGGGGACGAGGGAGGGTTAGACCCCCCTGACAAACTTGTTTCACCTCATTAGCGATTAGGCAGGCTGGTATTTAGGCAGTGTTTTGACTCGATTTTCCTCAATTCGCCCCCCCTGTCCGGCTGTCGCGCATAACCACGTGAAACCCCCCAGGGCCGGCCTAGCCCATGTACACTACATAGCAGATCAAAACCAAGAAAAAAGAGAAGGCCCACCATCGAAGAGAAAAGGGGCCAGGGTCCATTGGTCGTGGGACTTGCGGCTGCAGCAGCACGTACACAACCGCTTTGATTCTCTGCTGTTGCGATCGTCACGATTTTAGCGCCGCCAATCTTCCTAACTGTCGTGCGATCCAATCTCCACCCACCGCTCGCCGTAGTAGAGCCTGCCGTCGCGGCCGGCAAAGCTGTCCGCCAAGGAGAGGAGCACGGCACCTGCACCTGCATGATCTTCAATTTGTTCAAATTTGTGTGGTTGTGCCATACAGAAACTACAAACATCAGAAATAAATTACAACATATTGGCTGCCCTTATATTTTTATACTCGTGTATAGATAAGACGAGGAAGAGAAACTGAAAAATGTTTGCCAAGAGCATTTGCGTCCAACTGTCCAACCCTATAGACCCCAATCGATCATTCCTGTCAGCCAGTAAGGAGATTATGAAAAGCACCACCACCATGAGCGACCACGGAGACGACGATGCACGCCATTCTCAATAGTTAACCTTAGCTTCAAATCTCTGTTTTTTGCTGGTTAATATGAAGATAATTAATTGATTGACATGAGAATCAGAGTTGGTCAATTCAACATAGTACCGTCGGCCAAATTATGTAATATAACTAATTTAGATACTTTTTTGTCAAAGATGAATACTTTCATAATAATTTTGTAGTCTTTAGCTGTTTACACTAACGAAAATACGAGTCCGGGATTATGTTTCTTTGCACACTTTAAAGTTCTGAGTGATCATCCGATGCCCATTAGTCTATAAGAGCTCTAGTCTGAAACTCGCCCCCCCTATGTCAAATTCCTGGCTCCGTCCCTGCGTACCGACGTACTACGCGCGCGCGTGCAGCAGGAATAACATGCATGGATGCAAACCGAGATGATCCTAGTTACAATCGACGAGGCTACTTGCTGTACAAATGTCTCTGGGTCTCTAGCTAGCTTTAGCTACGCACTGTTAATTTGGACTTTGGACGTACGTCTCGATCGGCACAGTCTGGTTTCTCTAGTCACACGCTAGCTAGCGAGCGAGCTAGCTTTAATGAGAATCCAAGAATGGGAAGAAGGAAGAAGCCGAGTCAATGGATCGAAAACGAAAAGAATGCCGACCTTAACAACAGATGGCCGAGCATATCTTGCGGTGCATTGCATCTGCATCCATTTTGTCTTTGGATAGGAAATGAAGGAGTGATGGACGCATGTGCACGTCCTTTGCCGCGGCCGCGTGTACAACGTGGCACTACTGTTCATAAGGCGGCAAATGGGTATAGCCAGCCGTAGATTCGAGATAGTAGATACTCTCTCCGTTTCAAAATAATTAACTTCCATTTATTTAAAAATGGATGTACCTATATACTAAAACATGTCTAAATACATCTATATTTTAACAAATGAAAGTCATATATTGTGGAACGGAGGGAGTAGACGGAAAGACCATGAAACGGTAGTGACAGGCAGGCTACGTACGTAGCGACCACCGCGCGCGCGCCTGCAACACATGCCGATCAGCCGCCACGACGATCGGCTATATTTATGCATGCGTGGATGCGTTTCTTTCGGGCAGGAAGGAAGACGGCGCTGGCGGCTGGCGGCTGGGGCACTGTGCCTGCTTCGCCACAGGATCAGGATCACGGCCTGCCTAACCTACCTACGTGGGCCGCAGCTCCACCTTCCGCTACCGCCGACGCACAGCTAGCTCATCACAGACAGCTACTCCCTTCGGAAAAAAAACATCTTACATTATAGGATTGAGGGAGTAGAGAACTCGCTGAATCGAAGGCGTTTAGCTAAAATTTCTGTTTCTCTAGATCAAGGGCGCCATCTGTGGCTGGAAATCCCCCGTTGACCCTATTTCAAATCCTGTAAACCTTAACATCCTTTAATGAAGTTCGGTTTACAGCTCAAGAAAAAAAAAGCTAGCTCACCACATGTTCGATCGTGTTGGGATATACTTAGATAGATAAAAAAAAATAGTAGAACCAAGTGGCCGCCTGTGCCTGGACGGTCCATGCAACCCAAAAGTCGTGCTAGTACTTCAGAACTGAACACACATGTTACACGCCCGACCATGTCGTGTCACAAACTTCTGTGATATTCCGTGGGCCGTGGCACGCATTTATGATGCAGACACGGACTCGTAGTTCAGATTCAGTGGATTGTCAGATAGATTTGCAGTTTCTTCCCGTTTCAGTGCAGTTTGTACACAATTTGCTGAAACATGCCAGCGAAGAAATATGCCCAAACCCTCCAAAACAAGGCCCGATACTTTTCCCTTTCATATATTTTCCTCTTTGTTTGGCAGAAACAACCAGGTCATTTTCTACTGGGTAAATACATTATCTGCTCAACGCTAGGACCCAATGGGAACTCCCACAGCATCGTCAAGATCCTCGTCGCATCGCTGCTCTATTCCCCTACCAGTCAAACAGTATGTACATAAAAAAATTGCTCACGCTTTATGGGCCACAAAGGGTTTCTCTTCTGCTGCCCCCAACAAGTCCCTGCTTCGGTGCGTGCTCCGATAGTGTAGCCCATGTCAGACGCCATATCTGACAGTGCACACCAAATGATTGATTATATCAAGTTTCAGAAACAGACTTCAGAAAGCAGTGCAAGTGTTGACAGGAAAAGTTACCTCTATAACAACGGGAAGAAGATGTATTCGGCGTAGAAGAGGTTCCAGATGAACCGGTAGTACTGTGAAATAGCATCCTGCCACACAAACAAACAGCTAAAACTAATGCACTTGGAACGCAACAAATTTGCATATGCTATATTGCAACTTCAGAGCACTTCACTTTTGTTGGTTTTTAACATTCCATGCCCAGGACATGCAATGTCATGTTTCCTCTCAGGAACAGAGAGATTACATGTATAATACTGTATAATAATAATAATAATAATAATAATAATAATAATAGCATGGGGGAAACATTATAAGTAAGTCAAAATGATCCAAATTAAGATTGGTCGAACAATAAAAAGTAGAAACATTATAAGTAAGTAGTTTCTTCTACTTATTCTAATAAAATAACCAAAATATATGCAGGCTCACAAAAAACGCTTCTCCTGGCAATTTCAATTATAAACTCTTCATATTTCAAAAGTTGTATGATGAACAAGAGGTGTGACGAGTGTAAGTTAAAAGCCTCACCTTACTATACTTTGCTTGCTCCAGAACCCATGTCTGAAATCATTCAACATAACAAGACAGTTAGCAAAATAAATGCATTTGCTCCAGAACCAAAGGAATTAGCTACAAATGAGTTAAATGTGCATTTTCCATTGAGGTTTGGGTTCCTAAGCTGGAGTCCCCAGTGATCAATATATTTTGTTTGTCTACCTTTAATAAAGTTGGACCATTTAATTTTGGGTCTAAGAACAGTCAGTCATAAGTTAATTGTAAGCTGGTTATACAGGATTGAACAGGGAAGGTACAGATCTTAGAAACTCCAGGACTGATCATGTACAAGGGTCTATGTCTTTACCTGAAAAATTAAAGCAACTGCAAGAGCAGCATGAAAAGGCACCATTACAAAGCTCCTGAAAGCCTGCAATTTTGAAGAACACCATCAGTGCAACTGCATAAGGTAACACTGCTTAGTAGTAGTACAGAGGTATGCATCGAAGTACTGTCTTTTTCAAGAACATCCACTGATCAGAAAGGGATCCTTGGGATAAATAAATAATCATAGTAAACAATGCTGTAAACTTCTACTGGTCTAATTGACCATAGATGCATGTTTCCGTCATCTGAAACATTGCGGCAGTTTGAAATTTCACTAATTCAACTGGAAGGAGGGGAATAATATCAAAGGAAGGTCAAAAGCAGTAGAAATCCAACCTGAGGAATAAGAAAAGGTACTACAATAGCAGCAACATAATTTGCCAACAATAAACCAGAGCCAAGGAAGGCAATATTTCTGACACCAAGCTTTGTCGCCAAAGTTGATATTTGGAATCTACAGGGGGGAACATTATAAGTACAAGATCAGTAATTCAATTAGTGATGTCCGTTAAACAAATAAATAGTTCAACAGAACTGGCTAAGGATGCTGACTGCTAATATTCTGTCTCAAAGGAAACAAAGTAGAGAACTGTCTACATTTGAAACAAAGGGTCACTCAGTATGCAAAACCTACAAATTTTGTCCCTTTCTTTTGTGTTTTGAGATCTTTCGAACTGACTATGCTTTAAACAAGTTTTCCAAATATGGGCTGAAATCCCTCAATCCAGCTCTATATCATTTTGGCTCAGGCCACTTGTCAAGGCTAAGGGAAATAAGAAATAAACATTGGAGGCCAAAACTCACAATCTTAATTTGTATTGTTCTACTTTTCCGATTAGTAGTTTGTTCGACCAATTGCTGTCATTTTGTGGGCCTACAGTCGATAGCTTTTTCTAGCAACTAAGAATAGTGACACAAAAACATGGATGTGCACCATAAAAATACAAAGATAACTAGACGGTGGTCTACACAAAGGTAACCATTAGTTATTCATTTAAAACTGACATGATCTTTGTTGGAAAAACTAGACAGTGGTTGCTACAAAACCTTGTATAGACTATAAACTCACTTGCGGTCTCCTTCAACATCCGGAAGATCTTTGGTTATAGCAATGACCAGAGCAAATACTGTCACAAAGCATGTAATAAAAGCAACAGGCGAGCTGCAGATAGAAAGGTATCACATAGCATTAGACATCACAAATATCTCCAAATGTCTGCAATGAGATGCAACATACCACTTTCTAGATAGGTGTATACTGACTGTAGAAATACAATGCTAACTTAACAAAGTTCGAATAAACTTGCAGCAACTATTTACCTCCACTGGAATGCAAGACCTAATGCAGCTCTAGTAGCATAGTACACGCCAAAGTTGAGAAGGAATCCGCGAACCTGTAAAAAATAAACAAAAGATAGGTTTGTCAAAAAGAAAAAAAAATGCCCTAAAGTAAAATAGAAACATGATAGCATGGACTTGCAATAAAACAAGAAACATGATAGGACAGCATTACTCAGAGAAATTAGGTTTTCTAACATTATACGGAGGATTTGCGAGTTACGAGGAAACTAAGGACCTTACTTGATAAGTGAAATAAATTTTCGAGCAAATAAACTGTTCTAAGCACGCCTAAATATTTAAATTATTCTCCGAAAGGTGTCACAAGCCAATTTCTGTAAACTGGTATAGCTAGAATTAAGGTGGAGGTGATTCAGTCGTACTCTCATTTCTCCGAAGGAATATATTTCTAGAAAGTTCAATTATACACTGATCATGTTCTAAACTACAAAATAGGTTTGCGGCCATATTAGCCAATTAAATTTCCTTTTGTCCCTACAGCCTATCTTGTCATATTATAAATGCTACATAGAAACTGTCAGATCTTTGCAAAAAAAAGAGTGTCAGATACAAGTTAAATGAGTATGAAAATACCTATGAATGTATCTGCCATGTGGAGCCCATTATGAGCCCATGGAAATGGCGCAAAAGAGGGTTGCACACTTGCAGTTATGGATTGGCCAGCAACCACATCCAAGGCTTGCATCATTATCTTATGTTTAGTTGTTATATATTTGGTTTAGAGGCTTATCTCTAGTTATTTGGCTAGTCAAGTTTTTAGATCGACCCTATGTAAAACATGCAGTAGAGCAAGTGCAGGACTGCAATTAAGAAGAGATAAATTAAGCAAAGTTTCCAGTTCATAATTGGGCTATCATTCCAAAATATAAGAGCTAAAAAAATGTCACTGTTACTATAGTAATGAAGAAGAGAGGAGCAAAGTACCGTTGCAATGATAAGAAAAGCAGCAACTGGATATCTCTTCAGTCTGAATGGAGGAACAGAATATATAGTGCCAAGAAATAGACCAAGGCAGTAAAGAGAGGTGATGAAAGGTCCAAAGTTTGAAACGACAATTGAGAAGCCCACCACTGCGAATGCTACGACCAGTAACCATGCTGACTGAACAGAGAGATCACCAGCAGCAATAGGTAAATATGGTTTGTTCACCCTGTTCAGTGGCATAAACTTAGAAATGACAGGTATAGCAGAAACATTGGCTGGGCTTTCATCATATGTTACTTTGAATGGTAATACTTTGTAGCGGCACCTTTATGAATGAAGGTAGTAAGTGTAAGTGAAGACAAAATTCAAGGGAGGCAATATACATACTTGTCAATTCCAATGTCATAGATCTGATTAATCCCAACAATGTAACCGTTGCCGCAGATCAAAGCTACAAGCCCATAGAGTGCTTTGAATACCAAGCGCCAATCGATCAATTGGGGATTCTCTAATAATGCTCTAGCAACCAAGGCTCTGCGTCCACACAACAGTTTCAGTACTAGAAAACTAAATCTTGGTTCAGCCATTATAAATCTAAAGCTCAATGCTCACGTGGATCCCAAAGCAGTTCCACGAATTGTGTGTGGCCTTAAAAATCTCCAGCAGGAATCCTTTAGGTCTGATAGTGTCTTCGACAGTGGAGCTGGCCCAGCTGCACCAGCTTGAGAGCATGCCTGTACCAGGACCAGGTCAAATGAGTGTGATCATGACATGCGAAAAGACGCACAGTCACATAGTTACTTAAGTAAATGTGCTGGATGGTGAATATTAGAAAACAGTGAGTTGAATCATTACCAGTTCACATGAAAAATGTCTGTAAGAAAGGAAAGACAGGTAATCACATTCATCATGCTTTGTGAATTGCGATAACCCCCGATCTCTAATTTTCCCAACTGGCCAGCACTCAATGCCTATTTGGATTACAGTGCGCTCAAAGTTTGGACGAGACTACTACTGCATGATCACAGAAGCATGTGGGTTGATCAGGACATTCCACATTACATCCTATCCTCCAATCTCAAATGCAGTAAAATTAACTTCTGAAACTATAGATAGCTCTCAGCAATGGTTGACCTCTTGTAACAAACACTGTAGCTTCTAGGTTGTAGCCTGTTATGGAACGTCGGGCTGCACATGGATGTGAAGGTTACTGGAGCATCTAGACCGTGGCTAAGCACATCACTGTGATGGTGTTATTCCTGATGCTTCTAAATCCTAGCATGCCCTAGTTTCCTTCAATTGCATATGAACATGGACAAGGGAAACAACAAAATAGTGTCGGTAAAAATAACTGTGAGCCCTCTCATATAGTGGATACAACATGCGATCCTCTTCAGCTGGCTTATATTACCGTCTCTTGTGAGAGTGAGGTGCGACATTTAATTTGCCACCCACCTTTTGAGTCTATGCATTTGTTGGTGTACTATGTACCACTTGAATTGTGGTAATTTACATTTCACTCAGCCACACAATGTTCAGGACTTCTGTGACCACTCATGGCATTATTTGCCTTAGGTAAGTTGCACGAGAAGCATCTCTAATCTTCTTTCAATTTATGAATTGACATAAAAAATGATATTTGTAGGAACACGAGTGCAACTAACAAATGCATTTGAACACCACATTAGCCAATAAGCATGTATTAAAATGGGAAACTCTTCCAAACGGTAGTCCGGCAAAAAGCTTAGCTCAGACTCCTTTGTAGCTGTTCTTGCCAGCAAATCACGGCCACGATCAGAACACGACAACTTGACAAGACGCATAGTCACATAGTCACATATGTGAAGATGAGCAAACAGTCAGTCCATTCATTACTAGAGTTCCCACGGAAGATGTCTGCAAGGAGGTAAAGGCTCCCCAATCTCCAATTTTCCCAAAGGGACAGTACACAATTCCTATTCGGATTACAGTGCAAGAGAAGCATTTCTCCAATTTTCCCAAAGGGACAGTACACAATTCCTATTTCGGATTACAGTGCAAGAGAAGAGAGAAGCATTGCATAAGGACATTCAGAATTGCAGGTTTCAGCATTGCCGTCCTGTCCTACAAGCCTGAATGCAGTAAAATCGACTTGCTTGAATCATACAGTACGCAGCTGCCAACGGTGAATCAGTTCTTGTAACAAACACCGTAATCTCTTCGAAGTGGGCGAAACAGCAGCTCGATTTGCTTGAGCTAAATTGACAGACAGAAACACACCGCCGACAAGCCTACATCGCATTGAGCTAGAGATATGAGATCGGGATGCTTACCCGCACGGCGTCGCGCCGGCGCGGTCGGGCGGCGCCGCAGGGGGCGCGCGGGGACAGAGTGAATCGGGTGGAAGCAGAGGAGAAGATAGGTGAAGCGGCCGGCGGCGACGGGCGCCTGCCGCGGCCGGCCGGGGCGGGGAGGAAGCGAGCGGCGGTGGTGGGCGCGTGGGAGGGGACGGGAGGGGAGGCGAGGGAAGCCATGGGTGGGGAGGGGAGTACACTCTCGGCCTTTCCCCCCTGCTCAGCCACCCGTCGCCATTGGGGATTGATGAGGCTGGAGGCAGCGAGTGAGAGGGGATGCCACGGGGGCCGTCCGTGCGCTATCCTATGGCTGTGGTAGGTGTTCATGCTATGGTTGAGCATTTTTCCTTTTTAGGAACGCAATTTTTTCATCCCCTTTATTTTCCACTCCGGTGGTAATTAATTGTTGAAAATTACAAGAACCGAGAGCCAGCCACGAAGAACTGGTCTTCGAAAGGGTTGGACTTCTGAGTTGCGGCTCATGAAGATAGGTGGTAGGGGCATTTTTTGATGTGGAGGTTTCTTGAGCATCTATAACGTGTAGGTGGATCTCACTGGATCAAAAACGATGTCTCAAAGTGTCATTCCTTATGCCTCAAAATCCTACTGTATCATAGTTTCCTTGATATTAAGATGGACATGAATACCGCAAAATGTTATCGTCAGACATGATTGCGAGTCCTTTCATGTAGGGCACATGACATGTGAGTGATGCTCTTTGGCTTGCTTATATCACATTTTCTTGTGAGAGTGGGCGGTGGTACTTTAATTTCTTATCTACGTTTTCATCCGTTGCATTTGTTGTTGTACTACATACATGTTAGTTGTTGCAATAATTTAGGTTTCACTCATTCATACAAATTTCAGGACTTTGTTGACAATTCATGCCATCACTTGCCTTGTGTAAGTTGTATAGGGAACATGTTTAATATTTTATTTGATTTATATAATAATATAAAAACACTAGTTCCATGACCAGATGCATTTACACCAGATAATTGTCGGTAAATATAATTAAAACTAGCAAACTCTTCTCCTTGGCAGGCTAGCACAAAGCTTTGATCAGACTCCCTCGTAGTTGTCTCGTCGGTAAGTTAATTCTTACAATGATTAAGGTTTCACTCATACAAAGTTGAGGACCTTGTCGATGATTGATGACATTACTTTCCTTGTGTAAGTTGCATGGGAGCATGTTTAATATTGTCTTTAATTTATAAATGATATAAAAACACCTAGTTCAGTGACCAGATGCATTTGCACATGATAATTGCTGGTGAATATAATTAAAACTAGCAAACTCTTCTCCTTGGTAGGCTAGAACAAAGCTTTGGTCGGACTCCTTCATAGTTGTTTCCTCTACAAGTTAATTCTTACAATAATTAAGGTTTCACTCATACAAAGTTGAGGAATTTGTTGACAACTAATGTCATTACTCCCCTTGTGTAAGTTGCATGGGAGCATGTTTAATCTTGTCTTTAATTTATAAATGATATAAAACACCTAGTTCAACGACCAGATGCATTTGTACATGATAATTGCCGGTAAATGTAATTAAAACTAGCAAACTCCTTGGTAGGCTAGCACAAAGATTTGATTGGACTCCTTCATAGGTGTTTCCTCTGTAAGTTAATTTTTATAATAATTAAAGTTTCACTCATACAAAGTTGAGGACTTTGTTGATGATTGATACCATTACTTCCCTTGTGTAAGTTGCATGGGAACATATTTAATCTTGTCTTTATGTTGCATGGGAACATGTTTAATCAGATCTGGAGTCTGTTTCTGGCCTTGTGAGAGAGGGATTTGTCGTTGTCGCTATCACCAACCCTTCTCCATCAACAATCTCATGATGCTCAGATCCATGTGTGAGTAATTCTTCTGTATGCATATGGAGGTAGATGGGACTTGGATGAGAATTCTTATGTAATTGTTGTTAAAATTGTTAGGCCTTGATCCCTAGTGACGGTGTCCTGGACTAGGGGGTACCAATCTAGTTGGCCCATAGTCCTCGGGCCGAGTTTATGGGCCACCATTCTCATAAAGAAGGACCCCGGAAGCCTCGCACCTCTATGTGATCAAGACAGCTTCTGCCGAAGACTTGACGTGTACTCAATGGACATCTTCGGCCGCCGCCATGTGCGTCCTTAGATTTGCAACCGACCACGTAACCCTATGTACCCCCCTGGCATGTATATAAGCCAAGAGATTTAGCCTGTAGAGGGTATCCGATCATAATCACATCCACCTAGCCTTAGGGTTAGAACACAACTTACGATCTCGAGGTAGATCAAGCTTGTACTCGATACACAACAATCAATGCAATCAAAGCAGGACTTAGGGTATTACCTCTTCGAGAGGGCCAGAACCTGGGTAAACGTTGTCTCCTTCATCCCTTGTTACCCATTGATCTGAGATCCATAGCTCGAGACCCCCTGCCCCGAGGTATGCCGGTTTTACCACCGACATTGGTGCTTTCATTGAGAGTTCCGTTGTGTGAAAAAAAGATCAATGGCTAATCTGCGGATCAACTGCAACACTAGGGATGGAATTCGAGCCGAGTCGAGCCAGCTCGGCTCGACTCGCTACATATCGTTTCATTAACGAGCTAGCTCGACTCGACTCGTTACTATAACGAGCTCAACCCCAAGATTGGCTCGACTCGTATAACTCGCGATCTGGCTCATTAAGCTCGTTAAAGATATAAACATAAAGCCATCAAATATGGTAAAAATGATTATGTATATATTAAACATATATATCACTAAACGATTGTAATTTCCTTGTAATGCATGAGTCTCCTAGGCGGCTGGGCCTTGTGTTGTGCGCCTGGGACGTAGGAACTGGTGGAGCTATGTCTTAGAGAAATAGGCTATGGCCCGCCCATCCTGTAGCAAGTTTAATGGAGATTGATGGGTAAATTAGGCCAAGCTGGTAAAAATAGTTGGCCCTCTTTGTACTGGCCCGCCCAGGTTTGGGGCCATAGCTCCGCCACTGGACGTAGGGTGATGAGTGGATGATCTTTCTTTGTATTAGGAATGGCCGATTTATTGTATCGAGCCTAACGAGTTACACGAGTACTCGTGAGATTGGCTCGTTTAACTTGGTCTATAAATGATCTTAAACTAAAGCTCGGCTTGACCCGTTATTCTTCGAGTTCGAGTCGATTCGAGCCGAGTCATGAGCTACTTATTTAGCTTGCGAGCTTCGAGCTTTTTTTCCAGCCCTATTCAACACTGTCCATGACGACATCTTTGTCCCTGGCCAACTCTTCGTGTTCGGCAACATGGTTCTTCACGCCAACTCGACGGTCCATGTAGCACCCGTCAAAAACTTCGCCCCAGACCAGGTGGTCACTTTCAGGATCTTGGAGTACACTGCAGATTCTCGTGGTGAGCTCATCCTTTCTAGCTGGGCTCCAGACCGGATCAAAAACCTTTCGGCTGTCGTGGGCTCAACCATGGAGCTGATCTCTGATCTGAACCTCGGATCTGACCTCCCGGTGAATCTAGCTCCATCAGAGGAACCGACCACTGCCACGCCAGGCGAGGGCCTCGACATCGAGTTAGGCCTCGACCCCAATCTGAGTCTAAACATGGACCCTGCATCAAGTACGAATCTGATCTCTCCAACTGGTGGCCTAGAGCCAAACAGGGCCAACCAACACTTTGAGCTCGCGTCAAGCAGCGCTAGTATCATGCTTCGAGTATGCCCGGACTCTAGCCAGACCATGAACCTCGAAGATCTGTCCCGCCTTAATGAGATGTTGAATCATATTTAGAGTTCATCAATCTCGAATGACCAAACTTCGGTCCATGAAGAGATCAGACTTAAAGTCGATGACAGGGAATTTTACACCCCACCCACCACCCATCACCCACCTAGTCGCCACAGTCGATGATTTAACCGACGCGTTAGACTATGTGAAGGCCATCGACATGGATGAAGATATCGACGCCACTGCGAAAACTACTACGCCTTTGGCTAACACTGGCAGATGGACTACAATGTCCACTTACGACATATATATGGTGGGCACACCTAAGAATCCCGCGTGTCATCGGCGTAGGCACGCGAAAGGTACCAACGGGGGCCCAGCGGGTATGACACCGTCGCCACTGACAACGGTGCATGGGACGACGAAGCTGAGAACCAGGGAGAGGACATTCAAGCCTCCCTAGAACAGCAAAACAACCCCACAAGAGTCCCTGAAGATGAGGACCATAATGATCTCTTCGACGGGGCCGACATCAATTATTTACCTTAATTTGAGGAGGATGAAAGCCACAGAACTGAGGACTATGTAGTCCCCGAGGACCCTTTTGAGAAAGAACGGTTCAGACGGTGCCTGGTAGCCACTGCCAGGAGTATGAAGAGGAAGCAACAACAGCCGCAAGCCGATCAGAACGTGTTGAATGACAAGTGGGTTCGAGTTATGGACACAAATGTAAAATACCCTAAAATTATAGGTCGAAGAAATATAGAATGAAATCATTGTTTCCTTAATCAAAAGAAGAAGATGCTTCAAACAAGTACATATCCTCAACACAAATCACCTATGATGTGTTGCAACTGCTTCTGTACATGCAACCACAACCGGAATCCATTGTACATAACAAAGAACTCAGAAACTTGGCCATGCGATTCAAGTCATAAATTGAAGTACACTCCACACTAAAATACAAGAGAAAATCATCTCACTACTAGAAAAAACAATCATAATTAGAGAAAAAAGATGGGTATCCTAACCCAACAACTTGAGGCTTAATAGAGGCAATTTTCATTCTACCTACACTACAAAGTAGAGCCAACAGAGAGAAACTGCTCCTCTCGAAAGATGGTTCTCTCTTACATTCTACCTACATGCTACCTCTTGAGCATGCGTTGGTTTTCCCTTGAAGAGGAAAGGGTGATGTAGCAAAGCAGCGTAAGTATTTCCCTCAGTTTTTGAGAACCAAGGTATCAATCCAGTAGGAGACCACACGCGAGTCACCTCGTACCTACAAAAACAAATAAGAACCTCACAACCAACGCGATAAAGGGGTTGTCAATCCCTTCACGGCCACTTGCAAGAGTGAGATCTGATAGAGATAATGATAATAAGATAAATATTTTTGGTATTTTTATGATATAGATTGAAAGTAAAGATTGCAAAATAAGATAGATTGGAAACTTGTATGATGGAGAATAGACTCGGGGGCCATAGGTTTCACTAGTGGCTTCTCTCAAGATAGCATAAGTATTACGGTGGGTGAACAAATTACTGTCGAGCAATTGATATAAGAATGAATAATTATGAGAATAGCTAGGCATGATAATGTATATAGGCATCACATCCGTGACAAGTAGACCGACTCCTGCCTGCATCTACTACTATTACTCCACATATCGACCGCTATCTGGCATGCATCTAGAGTATTAAGTTCATAAGAACAGAGTAACGCCTTAAGTAAGATTGTTGGAAATATGCCCTAGAGGAAATAATAAATTAGTTATTATTATTATATTTCATTGTTCATGATAATCGTTTACTATCCATGCTAGAATTGTATTGATAGGAAACTCAGATACATGTGTGGATAAATAGACAACACCATGTCCCTAGTAAGCCTCTAGTTGACTAGCTCGTTGATCAATAGATGGTTACGGTTTCCTGACCATGGACATTGGATGTCGTTGATAATGGGATCACATCATTGATGTGATGGACAAGACCCAATCCTAAGCCTAGCACAAAGATCGTGTAGTCCGTATGCTAAAGCTTTTCTAATGTCAAGTATCATTTCCTTAGACCATGAGATTGTGCAACTCCCGGATACCTAGGAATGCTTTGGGTGTACCAAACGTCACAACATAACTGGGTGGCTATAAAGGTTCACTACAGGTATCTCCGAAAGTGTCTGTTGGGTTGGCACGAATCGAGACTGGGATTTGTCACTCCGTGTAAACGCAGAGGTATCTCTGGGCCCACTCGGTAGGACATCATCATAATGTGCACAATGTGACCAAGGAGTTGATCACGGGATGATGTGTTACGGAACGAGTAAAGAGACTTGCTGGTAACGAGATTGAACAAGGTATCGGGATACCGACGATCGAATCTCGGGCAAGTACAATACCGCTGGACAAAGGGAATTGAATACGGGATTGATTGAATCCTCGACATCGTGGTTCATCCGACGAGATCATCGTGGAACATGTGGGAGCCAACATGGGTATCCAGATCCCGCTGTTGGTTATTGACCGGAGAGTTGTCTCGGTCATGTCTGCATGGTTCCCGAACCCGTAGGGTCTACACACTTAAGGTTCGATGACGCTAGGGTTATAGGGAATAGATATACGTGGTTACCGAATGTTGTTCGGAGTCTCGGATGAGATCCCGGACATCATGAGGAGTTCCGGAATGGTCCGGAGGTAAAGATTTATATATGGGAAGTCCTGTTTTGGTCACCGGAAAAGTTTCGGGTGCTATCGGTAACGTACCGGGACCACCGGGAGGGTCCCGTGGGTCCACTAGGTGGGGCTACCTGCCCCAAAGGGCTGCGTGGGCCAAGTTTGAAGGGGGACCAGCCCCAGGTGGGCTGGTGCGCCCCCCCACCAGGGCCCAAGGCGAAGAGAGAAGAGAAAAGGGGGAAACCCTAGGCTCAGATGGGCCTAAGGCCCACCTAGTGGTGCGCCCCCCTCTCTCCCCCCTTGGCCGCCCCCTAGATGGGATCTAGGGCTGGCCGCCACCCCTAGGGGTGGAAACCTAGGTGGGGGCACAGCCCCTCCCTTTCCCCTATATATAGTGGGGGTTTTGGGCTGCCATACACACGAGAACATCTCCTTCTTGGCGCAGCCCTACCCCTCTCCCTCCTCATCTCTTGCGGTGCTTGGCGAAGCCCTGCTGGAGTACCAACGCTCCTCCACCACCACCACGTCGTCGTGTTGCTGCTGGATGGAGTCTTCCCCAACCTCTCCTTCTCCCGTTGCCGGATCAAGGCGTAGGAGACGTCACCGGGCTGTACGTGTGTTGAACACGGAGGTGCCGTCCGTTCGGCACTAGGATCATCGGTGATTTGGATCACGACGAGTATGACTCCATCAACCCCGTTCACTTGAACGCTTCCGCTTAGCGATCTACAAGGGTATGTAGATGCACTCTCCTTCCCCTCGTTGCTAGATTACTCCATAGATTGATCTTGGTGATGCGTAGAAAATTTTGAATTTCTGCTACATTCCCCAATAGTGGCATCATGAGCTAGGTCTATGCGTAGTTTCTATGCACGAGTAGAACACAAGTTGTTGTGGGCATCGATTTTGTTAATTTGCTTGCCGTTACTAGTCTTATCTTGATTCGGCAGCATCGTGGGATGAAGCGGCCCGGACCGACCTTACACGTACTCTTACGTGAGACTGGTTCCACCGACTGACATGCACTAGTTGCATAAGGTGGCTAGCGGGTGTCTGTCTCTCCCACTTTAGTCGGATCGGATTCAATGAAAAGGGTCCTTATGAAGGGTAAATAGAAATTGGCATATCACGTTGTGGTTTTCGCGTAGGTAAGAAACGTTCTTGCTAGAAACCTATAGCAGCCACGTAAAAACTTGCAACAACAATTAGAGGACGTCTAACTTGTTTTTGCAGCAAGTGTTTTGTGATGTGATATGGCCAAAAGGATGTGATGAATGATATATGTGATGTATGAGATTGATCATGTTCTTGTAATAGGAATCACGACTTGCATGTCGATGAGTATGACAACCGGCAGGAGCCATAAGAGTTGTCTTTATTTATTTATGACCTACGTGTCAATTTAAACGTCATGTAATTACTTTACTTTATTGCTAAAGCGTTAGCCATAGTAGTAGAAGTAATAGATGACGAGACAACTTCAAGAAGACACGATGATGGAGATCATGATGATGGAGATCATGGTGTCATGCCGGTGACAACGATGATCATGGAGCCCCGAAGATGGAGATCAAAAGGAGCAAAATGATATTGGCCATATCATGTCACTATTTGATTGCATGTGATGTTTATCATGTTTTACATCTTATTTGCTTAGAACGACGGTAGCTTAAATAAGATGATCCCTCACTAAAATTTCAAGAAAGGTGTTCCCCCTAACTGTGCACCGTTGCGAAGGTTCGTTGTTTCGAAGCACCACGTGATGATCGGGTGTGATAGATTCTAACGTTCGAATACAACGGGTGTAAGCCAGATTTACATAGCAAAAACACTTAGGTTGACTTGACGAGCCTAGCATGTACAGACATGGCCTCGGAACACGGAAGACCAAAAGGTCGAGCATGAGTCATATAGAAGATATGATCAACATGAAGATGTTCACCGATGTTGACTAGTCTGTCTCACGTGATGATCGGACACAGCCTAGTTGACTCGGATCATGTTTCACTTAGATGACTAGAGGGATGTCTATCTGAGTGGGAGTTCATTAGATGAACTCAATTATCATGAACATAGTCTAAATTGTCTTTGCAAATATGTTGTAGATAAATAGCTCACGTTGTAGCTCCCTATTTCAATACGTTCCTAGAGAAAGATTAAGTTGAAAGATATTGTAAGCAATGATGCGGACTGGGTCCATAGTCCGAGGAGTGTCCTCACTGCTACACAGAAGGCTTACGTCTTTGATGCACCGCTCGATGTGCAAACCCCTACAACGTTGTCTGTGGATGTTGTGAACACCTGACAGACACGTCCTGATGACTACTTGATAGTTTAGTGCATCATACTTTACGGCTTAGAATCGGGATTCCAATGACGTTTTAAACGCCATAGAACATATGAGATGTTCAAAGAGCTGAAATTGGGATTTCAGGCTCATGCCCGTGTTGAGAGGTATGAGACCTCTGACAAGTTCTTTTGCCAACAAGATGGAGGAGAATAGCTCAGCTAGTGAGCATGTGCTCAGAATGTCTGGGTGCTACAATCACTTAAATCAAGTGGGAGTTAAATTTCCAGATAAGATAGTGATTGATAGAGTTCTCTATCCACTATCACTAAGCTGCTAGATCTTCGTGATGAACTATGACATGCAAGGGATGGAATTGATCCCGGAGCTGTTCGCGGTGCTTAAGACCGTAAAAGGTAGAAATCAAGAAGGAGCATCAAGTGTTGATGGTTTAACAAGACCACTGGTTTCAAGAAGGGCAAGGGCTAGAAGGGAAACCTCATGGATGGCAAACCAGTTGCCGCTCCAGTGAAGGAACCCAAGGTTGAACCCAAACCCGAGACTAAGTGCTTCTATTGTAAGGGGAACGGTCACTAGTAGCGGAATTACCCCAAATGCATGGTAGATAAGAAGGCTGGCAACTTCAACAAAGTATATACGTGTTATTAATGTGTACCTCGCTAGTACTCCTGGTAGCACCTGGGTATTGGATACCGGTTCAGTTGCTATTACTGGTGACTTGAAGCAAAAGCGACGGACTAAACGGAGACTGGCTAAGGGCGAGGTGACGATGTGTGTTGGAAGTATTTCCAAAGTTGATGAGATCACCATCGCACGCTCCATCTGCCTTCGGGATTAGTATTGAACCTAGATAAATGTTATCAGGTGTCTACGTTGAGCATGAATATGATTAGATCATGTTCATTGCAATACGGTCATTCATTTAAGTTAGAGAATAATGGTTATTCTGTTTACATGAATGATACCTTTCATGGTCATGCACCCTATGTGAATGGTTCATTGAATCTCGCTCGTGGTAATACACATGTTCACGCCAAAAGATGTAGAGTTAATAATGATAGTACCACTTTCTCGTGGCACTGCCGCTTAGGTCATATTGGCGTAAGATGCATGAAGAAACTCCATGTTGATGGATGTTTGGAGTCACTTGATTTTGAATCACTTGACACATGCGAGCCATGCCTCATGGGCAGGATGACTAAGACCCCGTTTTCAGGTACAATGAAACGGGCAAGTGACTTGTTGGAAATCATGCATGCTGATGCGTGTGATCCAATGAGAATTGAAGCGTGCGGTGGATATCACTATTTTCTCATATTCACTGACGATTTGGGTAGATATAGGTATATCTACTTAATGAAGCACAAGTCTGAAACGTTTGAAAAGTTCAAGCGATTTCAGAGTGAAGTTAAGAATCATCATAACAATAAGATCATGTTCCTATGATATGATCAAAAGGGGATTTTCTGAGTTATGAGTTTGGCAATCACTTAAGACATTGTGGAATTGTTTCACAGTTGAAGCCACCTGGAACACCACAAGGTAATGGTGTGTTCGGACGTCGTAATCGAACCCTATGAGATATGGTGCGATCTATGATGTCTCTTACCAATCTACCGTTTTCATTTTGAGGTTATGCGTTAGAGACAGCTGCATTCACTTTAGATAGGACACCATTTAAGTCCGTTGAAATGACGTCATGTGAACATTGGTTTGGCAAGAAACCATAGTTGTCACTTCTTAATGTTTGGGGCTGCGATGCTTAAGGCTTCAGCCGGAGAAGCTCGAACCCAAAGAGGACAAACACATCTTCATAGGATACCCAAAGGTGACAGTTGGGTACACCTTCTATCTCAGATCCGAGGGCAAATTGTTTGTCGCTAAGAATGGGTCCTTTCTCGAGAAGGATTTTCTCTCGAAAGAATTGAGTGGGAGGAAGATAGAACTTGATGAGGTTGTCGAACCTTTACTTCAAACAGAGAGTGATGCAACATAGAAAGATGTTTTCTGTGGCACCTATGTCTGTTGAAGAGGATGTTAATGACAGTGATCATGAAGCTTCGGATCAAGTTGCTATCGAACCTCATAGGCCGACAAGGATATGTACTACTCCTAAGTGGTATGGTAATCTTGTCTTAGATATCATGTTGTTAGACACAATGAACCTACGAGCTATGGAGAAGAGATGGTGGGCCCGTATTCCGACAAATGGTTAGAAGCCATGAAATCCGAGATAGGATCCATATATCAGAACAAAGTATGGACTTTGGTGGACTTGCCCGATGATCGGCAAGCCATTGAGATAAATGGGTCTTTAAGAAGAAGACGGACGTGGGCGGTAATGTTACCGTCCATGAAGCTCGACTTGTGGGAAAGAGTCTTTTCACAAGTTCAAGGAGTTGACTACGATGAGAATTTCTCACCCGTAGCGATGCTTAAGTCCGTCGGAATCATGTTAGCATTAGCTGTGTTTTTTGATTATGAAATCTGACAGATGGATGTCAAAACAAGTTTTCTTACCAGTTTTCGTAAGAAAAAGTTGTATGTGATACAATAAAAGGTTTTGTCGATCCTAAGGATGCTAAAAGGTATGCTGGCTCCATCGATCCTTCTATGGACTAGAGCAAGCATCTCGGAGTCAGAATATATGCTTTGATGGAGTGATCAAAGCTTTTAGGTTTATACAATGTTTGCTAGAAACTTGTATTTACAAGAAAGTGAGTGGGAGCACTACAACATTTCTGATAAGTATATGTGGATGACATATTGTTGATTCGAAATGATGTAGAATTTCTGGAAAGCATAAACGGTTGTTTGAAGAGTGTTTTTCAAAGGAAGACCTGGATAAAGCTGCTTATGGGCATCAAGATCTATAGAGATAGATCAAGACACCTGATGATACTTTCAAAGAACGCACACCTTGACATGTTTTTGAAGGAGTTCAAAATAGATCAGTCAAAGAAGGGGTTCTTACCTGAGTTGTGAGGTGTGAAGTTGAGTAAGACTCAAAGCTTGACCACGGCAGAAGAAAGAGGAAGGACGAAGGTCGTCCCCTATACTTTTGTCATAGGCTCTATACGGTATGCCATGCTGAAGTACCGCACCTGATGTGTGCCTTGCCACATGTCTAGCAAGAGGGTACAAAGGTGATCTAGGAGTAGATCACCAGATAGCGGTCAAAATTATCCTTAGAGGAATAAGGAAATGTTTCTCGGTTATGGAGGTGATAAAGAGTTCGACGTAAAGAGTTACGTCGATGCAAGCTTAACACCTATCCGGATAGCTCTGAGTAGAGATACCGGATACGTATAATGGAGCAACAATTTGGAATAGCTCCAAGTGGAACGTGGTAGTAGCATCTACGATATGACATAAAGTTTTGCAAAATACATAGGGATCTGAATATGGCAAGACCCATTGACTACAACCTCTCTCACAAGCATAACATGATCAAACCCAGAACTCTTTGAGTGTTTATCACATAGTGATGTGAACTAGATCATTGAGTCTAGTAGACTCTTGGATGTTGGTCACATGGCAATTTGACCTGTAAGTGTTAATCACATGGCGATGTGAACTAGATTATTGACTCTAGTGCAAGTGGGAGACTGTTGGAAATATGCCCTAGAGGCAATAATAAATTAGTTATTATTATTATATTTCATTGTTCATGATAATTGTTTATTATCCATGCTAGAATTGTATTGATAGGAAACTCAGATACATGTGTGGATAAATAGACAACACCATGTCCCTAGTAAGCCTCTAGTTGACTAGCTCGTTGATCAATAGATGGTTACGGTTTCGTGACCATGGACATTGGATGTCGTTGATAACGGGATCACATCATTAGGAGAATGATGTGATGGACAAGACCCAATCCTAAGCCTAACACAAAGATCGTGTAGTTCGTATGCTAAAGCTTTTCTAATGTCAAGTATCATTTCCTTAGACCATGAGATTGTGCAACTCCCGGATACCGTAGGAATGCTTTGGGTGTACCAAACGTCACAACGTAACTGGGTGGCTATAAAGGTTCACTACAGGTATCTCCGAAAGTGTCTGTTGGGTTGGCACGAATCGAGACTGGGATTTGTCACTCCGTGTAAACGGAGATGTATCTCTGGGCCCACTCGGTAGGACATCATCATAATGTGCACAATGTGACTAAGGAGTTGATCACGGGATGATGTGTTACGGAACGAGTAAAGAGACTTGCCGGTAACGAGATTGAACAAGGTATCGGGATACCGACGATCGAATCTCGGGCAAGTACAATACCGCTGGACAAAGGGAATTGAATACGGGATTGATTGAATCCTCGACATCGTGGTTCATCCGATGAGATCATCGTGGAACATGTGGGAGCCAACATGGGTATCCAGATCCCGCTGTTGGTTATTGACCGGAGAGTTGTCTCGGTCATGTCTGCATGGTTCCCGAACCAGTAGGGTCTACACACTTAAGGTTCGATGACGCTAGGGTTATAGGGAATAGATATACGTGGTTACCGAATGTTGTTCGGAGTCCCGGATGAGATCCCGGACATCACGAGGAATTCCGGAATGATCCGGAGATAAAGATTTATATATGGGAAGTCCTGTTTTGGTCACCGGAAAAGTTTCGGGTGCTATCAGTAATGTACCGGGACTACCGGGAGGGTCCCAGGGATCCACCAGGTGGTGCTACCTGCCCTAGAGGGATGCGTGGGCCAAGTGTGAAGGGGGACCAGCCCCAGGTGGACTGGTGCGCTCACGGCAAACAGACTAGCATTCGCCGAAGGACGGCCCATTCACAGGCATTGAATGGAAAAACTTCACGCAAATTAAAATCTTGCGACTGGATTCGAACTCACGACCGCACGGAACAAAGCAACGTTCGTAGCCGGTCGAGCTAGCAACTCTACTTGACTAATATGCAACACGAGAGCTTAAGTAATAAATACAACGACAGACACGTTTTTTTCTTATAAAAAACAACATTTCTTGAGGAAATGTGAACAAATTTCCTTTAGAAAAATGCGAATAATGTTTGAAAATGTAAAAAAAATCAAACAACATTTTAAACGTGAACAATTTTTGAAAAAAGAGAACAATAATTGAAAAACGCGAATAATTTTTCATATAGGATGAACAATTTTTAAATGTACATTGAACATTTTCATAATATACGCTGAACAATTCCTAAAAACACATTGAACATTTTTGTGATATATGCAGAACAATTTTCTGAAATACACCATGAACATTTTGTAGTATATGTTGAACTATTTCTTATTATACGCTGAACAAGTTTCAAATAAAGGTGAACAATTTCTTAAATACGATGAACATTTTTGTAGTATATGGTGAACTATTTCTTATTATATGCTGAACAAGTTTCAAATAAAGGTGAACAATTTCTTAAATACGATGAACATTTTTAAAATAAACCATGCATATTTTTAAATGCATGGCTGACTTTTTCATAATATACTATGAATATTTTTCTTAATGTACGATAAACATTTTGTTTTAATACACGGTGAAATTTTATACTACAAAAAGGGAAACAGAGACAAGAACAGTAAAAACAAAAATAAAAGAAAGAAATAAGAAGAAAAATAAAAAATAAAAAAAGAATATAACCTTGTTAAAAAACAAAACAGGGAAGAACCTGTTCAGAAGGTTCCAGAAGGATCGATTCTAGTTAAAAAACACAACCTGCTAGGAACCTTCTAGAAGGTTCCCCAAACAGGGATCCCGCAGGGAAGAAACAACAGCGAAGGTGAAACGTGGGCCGGACCAAGTGGTCGATCCCGCAAGGAAGAAACAACAGCGATGCTGAAACGTGGGCCGGCCCATGTGGTCACGACGGGAGGCGCCCTCTCAGCGAAGCTGAGACGATTTGACGCTAACGGGCGTCATATAGGAATCACCCCACGAGGGCCCAAGGCGAAGAGAGAAGAGAAAAGGGGGAAACCCTAGGCTCAGATGGGCCTAAGGCCCACCTAGTGGTGTGCCCCCCTCTCTCCCCCCTTGGCCGCCCCCTAGATGGGATCTAGGGCTGGCCGCCACCCCTAGGGGTGGAAACCTTGGTGGGGGCGCAGCCCCTCCCTTTCCCCTATATATAGTGGGGGTTTTGGGCTGCCATACACACGAGAACATCTCCTTCTTGGCGCAGCCCTACCCCTCTCCCTCCTCGTCTCTTGCGGTGCTTAGCGAAGCCCTGCTGGAGTACCACGCTCGTCCACCACCACCACGCCGTTGTGCTGCTGCTGGATGGAGTCTTCCCCAACCTCTCCTTCTCCCCTTGCTGGATCAAGGCATAGGAGACGTCACCGGGTTGTACGTGTGTTGAACACGGAGGTGCCGTCCGTTCGGCACTAGGATCATCGGTGATTTGGATCACGACGAGTACGAATCCATCAACCCCGTTCACTTGAACGCTTCCGCTTAGCGATCTACAAGGGTATGTAGATGCACTCTTCTTTCCCTCGTTGCTAGATTACTCCATAGATTGATCTTGGTGATGCGTAGAAAATTTTGAATTTCTGCTACATTCCCCAACAAAGATGACATGACGTAGAGGGATAAACTCATGCAATATGATATAAACCCCATCTTTTTATCCTCGATGGCAACAATACAATACGTGCCGTTTCCCTTTCTATCACTAGGATCGAGCACCGCAAGATTGAACCCAAAGCTAAGCACTTATCCCATTGCAAGAAAGATCAATCTAGTAGGCCAAACCAAACTGATAATTCGAAGAGACTTGCAAAGATAACCAATCGTACATAAAAGAATTCAGAGAAGATTCAAATATTGTTCATAGATAGACTTGATCATAAACCCACAATTCATCAGATCTCGACAAACATACCGCAAAAAGAGTTACATCGAATAGATCTCCAAGAGAATCGAGGAGAACTTTGTATTGAGATTCAAAGAGAGAGAAGCCATGTAGCTACTAGCTATGGACCCGAAGGTCTGAAGTAAACTACTCACACATCATCGGAGGGGCCATGGAGTTGATTGATATGTCTCCGCCGTATCTACTTTTCCAAACACTTTTGCCCTTGTTTTGGACTCTAACTTGCATAATTTAAATGGAACTAACTCGGACTGACGCTGTTTTCAGCAGAATTACCATGGTGTTATTTATGTGCAGAAACAAACATTCTCGGAATGACCTGAAACTTCACGGAGCGACTTTTCAGAAAATATGAAAAATACCTGCAAAAGATGAAGGCCAGGGGCCCCACCACCTATCCACGAGGGTGGGGGGCGCGCCCCCCTACCTCGTGGGTCCCCTGTTGCCTCTCCGACTCCAACTCCAACTCCATATATTGTGTTTCGGGGAGAAAAAAATCAGAGAGAAGAAATCATCGCGTTTTACAATACAGAGCCGCCGCCAAGCCCTAAAACCTCTCGGGAGGGCTGACCTGGAGTCCGTTCGAGGCTCCGGAGAGGGGAATCCATCGCCATCATCATCATCAACCATCCTCCATCACCAATTTCATGATGCTCACCGCCGTGCGTGAGTAATTCCATCGTAGGCTTGCTGGACGGTGATGGGTTGGATGGGATCTATTATGTAATCGAGTTAGTTTTGTTAGGGTTTGATCCCTAGTGTCCACTATGTTCTGAGATTGATGTTGCTATGACTTTGCTATGCTTAATGCTTGTCACTAGGGCCCGAGTGCCATGATTTCAGATCTGAACCTATTATGTTTTCATCAATATATGAGTGTTCTTGATCCTATCTTGCAAGTCTATAGTCACCTATTATGTGTTATGATCCGTTAACCCCGAAGTGAAAATAATCGGGATACTTACCGGTGATGACCGTAGTTTGAGGAGTTCATGTATTCACTATGTGTTAATGCTTTGTTCCGGTTCTCTATTAATAGGATGCCTTAATATCCCTTAGTTTCCGTAAGGACCCCGCTGCCACGGGAGGGTAGGACAAAAGATGTGATGCAAGTTCTTTTTCCATAAGCACGTATGACTATATTCGGAATACATGCCTACATTACATTGACGAACTGGAGCTAGTTCTGTGTCACCCTAGGTTATGACTTTTACATGATGAACCGCATCCGACATAATTCTCCATCACCGATCCATTGCCTACAAGCTTTCCATATATTGTTCTTCGCTTATTTACTTTCCCGTTGCTATTGCTATCATCACTACAAAATACCAAAAACATTGCTTTTACTATCGTTACCTTTTGTTACCGTTACCACTACTATCATATTATTTTGCTACTAAATACTTTGCTGCAGATACTAAGTTTCCAGGTGTGGTTGAATTGACAACTCAGCTGCTAATACTTGAGAGTATTCTTTGGCTCCCCTTGTGTCAAATCAATAAATTTGGGTTGAATACTTTACCCTCAAAAACTGTTGCGATCCCCTATACTTGTGGGTTATCAAGACTATTTTCTAGCGCCGTTGCCGGAGAGCATAGCTCTATTCTTTGAGTCACTTGGGATATATATCTTCTTATCATTATGAAGAACTTGAAGAGATCCAAAAACCAAGATCTATCCCTCAACTACGAGGGGGGGGGGGTAAGGAACTGCCATCTAGCTTTGCACTTGATTCACCTTCTGTTTCGAGTAAGCTTGCGACACCTACACCTGCTTCTGCTATTCGTTCTGATATGTCACATGTTATTGATGATGCCACTTCTGCTATGCATGATACTTATGACGAGACTACTTCTATGCTTGATACTACTGTGCCACTTGGTAAATTTCTTGATGAACAACTTGCTAGAGCTAGAGAAATTGAAAATATTGAATCTGATGATACTGATGAAAGTGATGATGAAGAATCACTTGTTATTCCTAAGGGTTATGTTTTTGATCAAGAAGCTTCTTTAGCTATTTTAGCTTGCAAAAATAGAAATGAACTCAAAAGGCTATTAGCTAAATGGAGTAAGCAATCTCTAAATGCTAGAATGAAACCTGACCTGCTTTTGCTACTTCACCTATCTTTGTTACTGATAAGGATTATGAATTCTTTGTTGATCCTGATATAATTACTTTGGTTGAATCCGATCCTTTTCATGGTTATGAATCTAAAACTGTTGTGGCACATCTTACTAAATTGAATGATATAGCCACCCTGTTCACTAAAGATGAGAGAACTCGTTACTTTTACATCCTTAAAATATTTCCGTTCTCATTAAAGGGTGATGCTAAGATATGGTTTAATCCTATTGATCCTGGTTGTGTGCATAGTCCCTAGGATATGATTTATTGCTTCTCTGCTAAATATTTCCCTGCTCATAAGAAACAAGCTGCCTTAAGGTATATATATATAATTTTATGCAAATTGAAGAAGAGAGTCTCCCACAAGCTAGGGGGAGGCTTCTCCAATTACTTAATGCTTTGCCTGATCATCCTCTTAAGAAAAATGAAATACTTGATATCTTTTATAATGGACTAACCGATGCCTCCAAAGATTACCTGGATTGTTGTGCTGGTTCTGTTTTTAGGGAAAGAACACCGGATGAAGCTGAAATTCTATCGAATAATATGTTGACAAATGAAAATAATTGGACACCTCCGGAGCTAATTCCTGAGCCTATTCCTAAACCAACTCCGAAGAAGAGGGGTATTCTATTTCTCAGTCCTGAAGATATGCAAGAGCCAAAGAAATCTATGAAAGAAAAAGGTATTAAAGCTGAAGATGTCAAGAATTTACCTCCTATTGAAGAAATACATGGTCTTAATTTACCGCCTGTTGAAGAAACATATAATCTTAATCCATTACCTATTGAAGAAACTCATGTTCTTGATAACCCGACACAGGTAGTAAAGGTAAATTCTCTCTACAGATATGATAAAGCTAAAATCCCATCTACTTAATTTGCTAGCCCATGCTTAGATGAGTTTGATAAATTTATGGCCAAGCAAGAAGACTTTAATACTTATTTTGGTAGACAATTGAAATACAATTCAAATATGCTTGAACACTTGGGTGATTGTATGGCTAATGTCAAAAGTGAACCTAAACTTATTAGTAAACATGCTTCTATGGTTACCACTCAAGTAGAACAAGTACTTAAAGCTCAAAATGATTTGCTCAATGAATTGAATAGTAAAGATAATGATAATGCTATTAGAGTGGCTACTAGAACTGGTAGAATGACTCAGGAACCTTTGTATCCTGAAGGCCACCCTAAGAGAATTGAGCAAGATTCTCAGAGAAATAATATAGATGTACCTAGTTCTTCTAAAAAGAAGAAAAAGAAAAATGATAGGACTGTGCATGCTTCTAGTGAACCTATTACAGAAACATCTGAGAATCCAAATGATATTTCTATTTCTGATGTTGAAACTCAATATGGTAATGAACCTGAAACTAGTGATAATGTTAATGATAATGTTCATAATGATGCTCAACCTAGTAATGATAATGACATAGAAATTGAACCTGTTGTTGATCTTGATAACCCACAATCAAAGAATCAACGTTATGATAAGTAAGACTTTGTTGCTAGGAAACATGGTAAAGAAAGAGAACCATGGGTTTAGAAACCCATGCCTTTTCCTCCCAAACCATCCAAGAAAAAGGATGATGAGGATTTTGAGCGCTTTGCTGAAATGATTAGACCTATCTTTTTGCATATGCGATTAACTGATATGCTTAAAACCAATCCTTATGCTAAGTACATGAAAGATATTATTACAAATAAAAGAAAGATACCGGAAGCTGAAATTTCTACCATGCTTGCTAATTACACTTTTAAGGGTGGAATACCAAAGAAACTTGGAGATCCCGGTGTACCAAATATACCATGCTCCATTAAAAGAAATTATGTTAAAACTGCTTTATGTGATCTTGGAGCCGGTGTTAGTGTTATGCCTCTCTCTTTATATCGTAGACTTGATTTGAATAAGTTGACACCTACTGAGATATTGTTGCAAATGGCTGATAAATCAACTGCTATACCTGTCGGTATTTGTGAGGATGTGCCTGCTGTAGTTGCAAACGTTACTATTTTAACGGACTTTGTTATTCTTGATATTCCCGAGGACGATAGTATGTCTATTATTCTTGGAAGACCCTTTTTGAATACTGCAGGGGCTGTTATTGATTGCACTAAATGCAATGTCACTTTCCATGTTAATGCTAAAGAGCATACGATACACTTTCCGAGGAAACAACCTCAAGTTCATAGTATCAACTCTATTGGAATAATGCCATCGATTGTATTTGGAGGTTTTGAATTTCCTCTTCCTACTGTTAAGAAGAAATATGATATTCTTATTATTAGGGATGTGCATATCCCTGTTGAGGTAACATAGTGTTATTCGAAATTTCTCCAGTTCCATGTTATTCAGAATGAGTTCGTTATCAAGACTTGATCAACCTTGTTAGTGGATTCCTTTTGATGATCATGAGATGGATGAAACTAGAAGGCACAACCTTCTGTACCCCACTTTTACTTTCTGATATTTATATTAAATAAAATAAAAATAAATATTTTTCTGTCTGTTATCTGATTATCCGTGCAATATAAAAATACCTTGAAAATAAAAGTTCTCCAAATGCCCTGAAATTTAAATATGATTTTTTCTAGAATATTTGAGAATATTTGGCACTGAGAACACAGCAGGGGGTCAACCACCTGCCCACGAGGGTGGAGGGCACGCCCTACCCCCTGGGCGCGCCCCCTGCCTCGTGGGACCACGGTGGCCCTCCTCCACTTATCCTTTCACCCATACACTTCTTCTTCCTCCCACAAACACAAATAACCAGCTCAAACCCGAGTCCAAGCTCGTTTTGCTGCCATTTTCGATCTCCTTGCTCAAAGCACCTCTCACAAAACTGATTGGGGAGATTGTTCCTTGGTATGTGACTCCTCCATTGGTCCAATTAGTTTTTTTCTAGTGCTTTATTCATTGCAATTTTTTGCTGCTTAGTTGACCATGTTCTTGAGCTTGCATGTCAAATTTATATGGTCAAAAGTACTTTTGATGCATGATATAGGCTCTAGGCACTTGTAGGAGTAGTTGCTATCAATATTATTGAGTTTGGTTTACTTTTATTTTGAAGTTACTAAAATATTTCAGAATTTTTCAGAGGAAGAAATATGCTTAGGAAAATGTTCGAAGGTGATTCTTCAAGGAAGCAAGGACCCAGGCTTGCAATGCGTGATGCTGATGACGAGCCACCAAGAGACGCTCCAGTGCGTCCTTGTGAATGGCCTTTTGAGAACTTTATGGATTGAGCGGGAATTAAGGATGAATTCAACGCATATTTGCGTAACGCTGATCTTGTGAGCTCCGAGGAAGAGAAGTGCAACCAGTATAACAACCTCACCAGTACCTTTAGGTTTGAATTTTCAACTTCACGTAATTCTCCAACTGTCCTGTTTGATCTTTATGATAATTCTTACACTATGGACTTAGAGGATTTTACCACTGCCTGTAAACTTCCACAATGAGGGAGTATAAGGGATCCTCGCAAATCTGAATTTAGAGATTTTCTTGCTAGTATAACTGTGGGAGAATCTAGAGATATAACACAAGCTACCATAGGGAGGATTCACTTTCCAGCTATACATTATTTTGCTCTCTTCATAGGTAGATGCATTAATGGTAAAGATGAGGCATGTCACATGTGTGTCCCTGACCTCAGTATTCTTCGGAGTGCTGTGTTAGGAGACAAATCTTATAATTTGGGAGCCATTGTTGCACGTAGGTTGCATCTTAATAGATTTAATGGAAATTTCTTTGGTGGAATTTATGCAACCCGCATAGCTAATTTTCTTGGTATAGCCACACGCGAAGATGATATTGAATTACCTCATGCTTACCTAGACTTTAATGCTATGGTTTACCACTATTTTGTCGAGAGGAATGAATCACCTCTCCAGTATCGACTAATCTTTGACAAATGTCGTGCTGTCCATATTACTCTCCCTGCTCTTGCCTTCTTTGATCATCAGGCAAAAGGAAGATATACTATTACCAGAGAGGAGGCAGATGAGTACGAGAGGAGAGCGGAGGTCGCTCGTCGCCACGCTGCAGCTCAGCAGGCGATAGCCGCTGCATCGCAGTACGATCCCATCTACTATTATGGATATCCGTCAGGCCAGCCGTGGCCATAGACCAACTTAGGCCAAAAGCCTAATCTTGAGGGAGTACGTATTTACCACCGACATTACATTTATGCTCACACACTCATTGCTAGATGTCGGTGCTCATACTTTTTCATTGTATCATCCATGCTAGTTTATTTTCCTTTTTATGCTTTCTTCTTGTGTGTTTAATAAACCTTAAGAAAAACCAAAAAAATTAGTTGTAGCTTTTAATCAATTCAATTTCCATGCTTGTAGTAGTAATTAAAAAGAAAACCCAAAAATATTTCATGTTCTTCTTTTGCTTGTTGGGAACTTTCCCGTGTAAATAGTTTTATTTCTTTTCTTTTCTTTGGGGGTCGATAGGAGAAGACCATAATTAAATTGTTGAAGTGGCTCTTATATGCATTATTGTTTATCTGACAAAAGAGCCCATATTGTCTTGTCTTCTCATGTTTATTGAATGCCTGCAGATTCCAGCTTAGTCCAATGCACGTGCACTATTATTATTATTCACATCGTTCGGTCGTGCAAGTGAAAGGCAATTATGATGATATATGATGGACTGGCTGATATAAGAAAATCTGGTATGAACTCGACCTCTTTTGTTTTTGTAAATATGATTAGTTCATCGTTCCTGATTCAGCCTATTATGAATAAACATGTTTGCAATGACAATTAGAGATCATAGTTTCTTGTGCCATGCTTGATTAGCTATGAGTTATAATGGTTTACCTTGCGTGCCAACTTGCTATTGAGATAGTTATGATGTGGTATGATAGGGTGGTATCCTCCTCTGAATGATTTAAGTGACTTGACTTGGCGCATGTTCACGCATGTAGTTGAAACAAAATCAACATAGCCTTCACGATATTTATGTTCATGGTGGATTATATCCTACTCATGCTTGCATTCGGTGTTGATTAATTTTAATGCATGTTCATGACTGTTGTCACTCTCTAGCTGGTCGCTTCCCAGTCTTTTGCTAGCCTTCACCTGTACTAAGCGGGAATACTGCTTGTGCATCCAATTCCTTAAACCCCAAAGTTATTCCACATGAGTCCACTATACCTACCTATATACGGTATCTACCTTCCGTTCCAAGTAAATTTGTATGTGCCAAACTCTAAACCTTCAAATAAATATCCCGTTTTGTATGCTCGAATAGCTCATGTATCAACTAGGGTTGTCCGTATCTTCCATGTTAGGCGGGTTATTCTCAAGAGGAGTGGACTCCGCTCCTCACTCACGAGATAAATGGCTGGTCACCGGGATGCCCAGTCCCATGCTTTATGCAAACTAAATCAAAATAATTGCAAACAAAACTCCCACTGGGACTCTTGTTAGTTGGAGGCACTCGTTGTTTCGAGCAAGCCATGGATTGATGCTTGTTGGTGGAAGGGGGAGTATAAACTTTACCATTCTGTTTGGGAACCGCCTATAATGTGTGTAGCATGGAAGATATCACCATCTCTTGGTTGTTATGTTGATAATGAAAGTATACCGCTCAAAATATTATTCACCTCTGTTTCAAAACCGAGCTCTGGCACCTCTACAAATCCCTACTTCCCTCTGCGAAGGGCCTATCTATTTACTTTTATGCCGAGTCATCATCCTCTTATTAAAAAGCACCAGTTGGAGAGCACCGCTGTCATTTGCATTCATTACTGTTAATTTACATTGAGTATGACTTGACTGGATCTCTTTTACCATGAATTACAATGTCTAGTCAGTCCTTGGTCTTTAAAGGTGCTTTGCATTTATGTTTTGTGGTCTCGAAAAGGGCTAGCGAGATACCACCTTGTTATATCATAGTATGATTGTTTTGAGAAAGTGTTGTCATCCAAGATTTATTATTATTGCTTGCTAGTTGATTATGCTATTGATATGAGTAAACTTGAGACCTATGCGTTATTGCGAATGTGGTTAGTTATAATCTTTGCTGAAAACTTGAATGCTGGCTTTACATATTTGCAACAACAAGAGCAAACAGAGTTTGTAAAAGTTTTTCTTTATCACTTTCAGTTTATCAACTGAATTGCTTGAGGACAAGCAAAGGTTTAAGCTTGGGGGAGTTGATACGTCTCTGTCGTATCTACTTTTCCAAACACTTTTGCCCTTGTTTTGGACTCTAACTTGCATAATTTGAATGGAACTAACCTGGACTGACGATGTTTTCAGCAGAATTACCATGGTGTTATTTATGTGCAGAAACAAACGTTCTCAGAATGACCTAAAACTTCATAGAGCGACTTTTCAGAAAATATGAAAAATACCTGCAAAGATGAAGGCCAGGGGGCCCACCGCCTATCCACGAGGGTGGGGGGCGCGCCCCTACCTCGTGGGCCCCCTGTCGCCTCTCCGACTCCAACTCCATATATTGTGTTTCAGGGAGAAAAAAATCAGGGAGAAGAAATCATCGTGTTTTACGGTACGGAGCCGCCGCCAAGACCTAAAACCTCTCGGGAGGGCTGATCTGGAGTCCGTTCGGGGCTCCGGAGAGGGGAATCCGTCGCCATCATCATCATCAACCATCCTCCATCACCAATTTCATGATGCTCACCGCTGTGCGTGAGTAATTCCATCGTAGGCTTGCTGGACGGTGATGGGTTGGATGGGATCTATCATGTAATCGAGTTAGTTTTGTTAGGGTTTGATCCCTAGTGTCCACTATGGTCTGAGATTGATGTTTCTATGACTTTGCTATGCTTAATGCTTGTCACTAGGGCCCGAGTGCCATGATTTCAGATCTGAACCTATTATGTTTTCATCAACATATGAGTTTTCTTGATCCTATCTTGCAAGTCTATAGTCACCTATTATGTGTTATGATCCGTTAACCCCGAAGTGACAATTATCGGGATACTTACCGGTGATGACCGTAGTTTGAGGAGTTCATGTATTCACTATGTGTTAATGCTTTGTTCCGGTTCTCTATTAAAAGGAGGCCTTAATATCCCTTAGTTTCCGTAAGGACCCCGCTGCCACGGGAGGGTAGGACAAAAGATGTCATGCAAGTTCTTTTCCATAAGCGCATATGACTATATTCGGAATACATGCCTACATTACATTGACAAACTGGAGCTAGTTCTGTGTCACCCTAGGTTATGACTGTTACATGATGAACCGCACCTGGCATAATTCTCCATCACCGATCCATTGCCTACGAGCTTTCCATATATTGTTCTTCGCTTATTTACTTTCCCGTTGCTATTGCTATCATCACTACAAAATACCAAAAACATTGCTTTTACTACTGTTACCTTTTGTTACCGTTACCACTACTATCATATTATTTTGCTACTAAATACTTTGCTGCAGATACTAAGTTTCTAGGTGTGGTTGAATTGACAACTCAGCTGCTAATACTTGAGAGTATTCTTTGGCTCCCCTTGTGTCGAATCAATAAATTTGGGTTGAATACTTTACCCTCGAAAACTGTTGTGATCCCCTATACTTGTGGGTTATCATTGATATAGAGGCCCTCCATGATCAATGCCCCCTCCGATGGAGCTCCGGAAAAGGCCCCAAGATGGGATCTCTTGGGTACATAAGGTTGCGGCGGTGGAAATAGGGTTTCATGGTGCTCCTAGATTTTTGCGGGTTATGTAGATATATATAGGAGGAAGAAGTAGGTCGGTGGAGCCACGAGGGGCCTACAAGGGTGGAGGGTGCGCCCAGGGTGGTAGGCGCCCCCTGCCTCGTGGCCTCCTCGTTGATTGCTTGACGTCCACTCCAAGTCCTCTGGATCACGTTTGTTCCAAAAATCACGCTCCCGAAGGTTTCATTCCGTTTGGACTTCGTTTGATATTCCTTTTCTACAAAACACTGAAATAGGCAAAAAAAATAGCAATTTGGGCTGGGCCTCCGGTTAATAGGTTAGTCCCGAAAATAATATAAAAGTGTAAAATAAAGCCCATGAACATCCAAAACAGATAATATAATAGCATGGAACAATCAAAAATTATAGATACGTTGGAGAGTATCAAGCATCCCCAAGCTTAATTCCTGCTCGTCCTCGAGTAGGTAAATGATAAAAACAGAATTTTTGATGTGGAATGCTTCCTAACATATTTCTCAATGTAATTTTCTTTATTGTGGCATGAATGTTCAGATCCTAAAGATTCAAGATAAAAGTTTAATATTGACATAAAAATAATAATACTTCAAGCATACTAACTAAGCAATCATGTCTTCTCAAAATAACACAGCCAAAGAAAGTTATCCCTACAAAATCATATAGTCTGGCTATGCTCTATCTTCATCACACAAAATATTAAGTCATGCACAACCCCAATGACAAGCCAAGCAATTGTTTCATACTTTTGATGTTCTCAAACCTTTTCAACTTTCATGCAATACATGAGCGTGAGCCATGGACATAGCACTATAGGTGGAATAGAATGGTGGTTGTGGAGAAGACAAAAAGGAGAAGATAGTCTCACATCAACTAGGCGTATCAACGGGCTATGGAGATGCCAATCAATAGATATCAATGTGAGTGAGTAGGGATTGCCATGCAACGGATGCACTAGAGCTATAAGTATATGAAAGCTCAACAAAAGAAACTAAGTGGGTGTGCATCCAACTTGCTTGCTCACTAAGACCTAGGGCAATTTGAGGAAGCCCATCATTGGAATATACAAGCCAAGTTCTATAATGTAAAATTCCCACTAGTTTATGAAAGTGACAACATAGGAGACTCTCTATCATGAAGATCATGGTGCTACTTTGAAGCACACGTGTGGAAAAGGATATCAACATTGTCCCTTCTCTCTTTTTTCCTTTTTGTATTTGGGCCTTTTTTTGGCCTCTTTTCTCTTTTTTCGTCCGGAGTCTCATCCCGACTTGTGGGGGAATCATAGTCTCCATCATCCTTTCCTCACTGGGACAATGCTCTAATAATGATGATCATCACACTTCTTTTTTACTTACAACTCAAGAATTACAACTCAATAGTTAGAACAAAATATGACTCTATGTGAATGCCTCGGGCGGTGTACTGGGATGTGCAATGAATCAATAGTTACATGTATGGAAAAATTATGAAAGGTGGCTTTACCACAAATACGATGTCAACTACATGATCATGCAAAGCAATATGACAATGATGAAGCATGTCATAACAAACGGAACGGTGGAAAGTTGCATGGCAATATATCTCGGAATGGCTATGGAAATGCCATAATAGGTAGGTATGGTGGCTGTTTTGAGGAATGTATATGGTGGGTGTATGATACCGGCGAAAAGTGCGTGGTAATAGAGAGGCTAGCAAATGTGGAAGGGTGAGGGTGCGTATAGTCCATGGACTCAACATTAGTCATAAAGAACTCACATACTTATTGCAAACATCTATTAATTATCGAAACAAAGTACTACGCGCATGCTCCTAGGGGGATAGATTGGTAGGAAAAGACCATCACTCGTCCCCGACCGCCACTCATAAGGAAGACAATCAATAAATAAATCATGCTCCAACTTCATCACATAATGGTTCACCATACGTGCATGCTACGGGAATCACAAACTTCAACACAAGTATTTCTCAAATTCACAACTACTCAACTAGCATGACTCTAATATCACCATCTCCATATCTCAAAACAATTATCAAGTATCAAACTTCTCATAGTATGCAATGCACTTATATGAAAGTTTTTATTATTCCTAAAAGAAAATTACCATGCTGTTCTAAAGGACTCTCAAAATAATATAAGTGAAGCATGATAGATCAATTATTTCTATAAAATAAAACCACCAACGTGCTCTAAAAGGTATAAGTGAAGCACTAGAGCAAAAACTATATAACTCAAAAGATATAAGTGAAGCACATAGAGTATTCTAATAAATTTTGATTCATGTGTGTCTCTCTCAAAAGGTGTGTACATCAAGGATGGTTGTGTTAAAATAAAAAGCAAAGACTCAAATCATACAAGACGCTCCAAGCAAAACACATATCATGTGGTGAATAAACATATAGCTCCAAGTAAAGTTACCGATGAACAAAGACAAAAGAGGGGATGCCTTTCGGGGCATCCCCAAGCTTAGGCTTTTTGGTGTACTTGGGTTTTACCTTGGGGTCCTTGGGAATCCCCAATCTTAGGCTCTTTCCACTCCTTGTTCCATAATCCATCAAATCTTTACCCAAAACTTGAAAACTTCACAACACAAAACTGAAAAGAAAATCTTCGTGAGCTCCGTTAGTAAATGAAAACAAAACACCACTTCAAGATACTATAATGAACTCATTATTTATTTATATTGGTGTTGAACCTACTGTATTCCAACTTTTCTATGGTTCATAAACTCTATTACTAGACATAGATTCATCAAAATAAGCAAACAACACACGAAAAACAGAATCTGTCAAAAACAGAACAGTCTGTAGTAATCTGTAGGTTTATAATACTTATGGAACCCCAAAAATTCTAAAATAAATTTCTGGACGTGAGTAATTTATCTATTAATCATCTGCAAAAATAATTAACTAAATATCTCTCTCCAATAAAAAATGGCAGCAATTCTCGTGAGAGCTAAAGTTTCTGTTTTTTACAGCAAGATCAAAAAGACTTTCCCCAAGTCTTCCTAACGGTTCTACTTGGCCCAAACACTAATTAAACACAAAAAACACAACCAAAACAGAGGCTAGATAAATTATTTATTACTAAACAGGAACAAAAAGCAAGGAATAAAAATAAAATTGGGTTGCCTCCCAACAAGTGCTATCGTTTAACGCCCCTAGCTAGGCATAAAAGCGAGGATAGATCTAGGTATTGCCATCTTTGGTATTAGGAAAGAAAAGAGAAAAAGTCTTTTCTATAGCATTTATCTTTCTATTTTGAGATATCATGTGGCCATTTATAGTGGAAGAAATATTAAGCACGTTACGGAAATTGGCATCTAAACTAGCCCTCATTTCTTTGATAGTTTCATTTTGGTAAAAGCACAAAAGAGAGGTAGATTCAACCTTCTCACTCATGGGGCCCAAATATAGTTTTCATCCTTTCATAAGTATCAATTGGATCCCCCTAAAGAAAACCTTCTTCAAAGATAGAATCTAGAACTTGCTTGAATGAAGAGGGTAAGCCAATATAAAAGCTTTTTAGGTAAACCTCAATATAAAAGCTTTCATAAGTATCACAAGCGTCTTTCAAAGATTCATCAAGTAAATGACGAAAAATTCCGGGACCATCTTCATCGAAATTATTCAAACTCTCATTGATAACCCCGGTAGGTGTCTCCATAGCATCATTATTTATGAGCTTAGAGAGGACAGAGGGACTATCCAAGGTAAAACCCGGGAGAGAACCCTTAGCCCTTTTTGAATCGGCCATCGTACAAGAAAACAAACGGGAAAGAGGCGAATAAAAAGGCAAGGGTGAAGTGGGGGAGAGGAAAACAAGAGGAAAATGGCAAATAATGTAATGCGAAGGATAAGAGTTGTGATGGGTACTTGGTATGTCTTGACTTGGCGTAGATATCCCTGGCAATGGCGCCAGAAATCCTTCGTGCTACCTCTTGAGCATACGTTGGTTTTCCCTTGAAGAGGAAAGGGTGATGCAACAAAGCAGCGTAAGTATTTCCCTCAATTTTTGAGAACCAAGGTATCAATCCAGTAGGAAACCTCACGCGAGTCACCTCGTACCTACACAAACAAATAAGAACCTCGCAACCAACACGATAAAAGGTGTTGTCAATCCCTTCGCGGCCAGTTGCAAGAGTGAGATCTGATAGAGATAATGATAATAAGATAAATATTTTTGGTATTTTTATGATATAGATTGAAAGTAAAGATTGCAAAATAAGATAGATTGGAAACTTTTATGATGGAGAATAGACCCGGGGGCCATAGGTTGTTGGG
Organism: Triticum dicoccoides; assembly: GCF_002162155.2. Taxonomy (NCBI): domain Eukaryota; kingdom Viridiplantae; phylum Streptophyta; class Magnoliopsida; order Poales; family Poaceae; genus Triticum; species Triticum dicoccoides. Next base: position 555,652,265 of record NC_041380.1, on the reverse strand, counting down.
GAACGTAGTAATTTCAAAATTTTCCTACGCACACGCAAGATCATGGTGATGCATAGCAACGAGATGGGAGAGTGTTGTCTATGTACCCTCGTAGACCGGCAACGGAAGCGTTGACACAACATAGAGGAAGTAGTCGTATGTCTTCCCAATCCGACCGATCCAAGTACCGAACGTACGGCACCTCCGAGTTCTGCACACGTTCAACTAGGTGACGTCCCTCGAGCTCCAATCCAGCAAAACGTTGAGGGTGAGTTTCGTCAGCACGACGGTGTGATGACGGTGATGATGTTCTACCGACACAGGGCTTCGCCTAAGCACCGCTACGATATGACCGAGGTGGAATATGGTGGAAGGGGGCACCGCACACGGCTAAGGAACGATCACGAGGATCAACTTGTGTGTCATGGGGTGCCCCCTTGCCTCAGTATATAAAGGAGGGAGAGGGGGAGGTGCCGCCGGCCCTATGGGTGCGCCTGAGGAGTCCTACTCCAACCGGGAGTAGAACTCCCCCCTCTTGCCTTGTTGGAAAAGGAAGGAGGAAGGGAGAAAGAGGAAAGGGGGGCGGCGCCCCCCCTTCCTTGTCCTATTCGGACTAGGGGGGGGGAGGGGGCGCGCGGCCTGCCCTGGCCGGCCCTCCTCTTCTCCTTATGGCCCATGTAGGCCCAATAACCCCCCCGGGGGAGGGGGGGTTCGGTAACCCCCCGGTACTCCGGTAAAATCCCGATTTCACCCGGAACGTTTCCAATATCCAAATATAGGCTTCCAATATATCAATCTTTATGTCTCGACCATTTCGAGACTCCTCGTCATGTCCGTGATCACATCCGGGACTCTGAACAACCTTCGGTACATCAAAACACAAAAACCCTAATTACGATCGTCACCGAACTTTAAGCGTGCGGACCCTACGGGTTCGAGAACTATGTAGACATGACCGAGACATGTCTCTAGTCAATAACCAATAGCGGAACCTGGATGCTCATATTGGCTCCTACATATTCTACGAAGATCTTTATCGGTCAGACCGCATAACAACATACATTGTTCCCTTTGTCATCGCTATGTTACTTGCCCGAGATTCGATCATCGGTATCTCAATACCTAGTTCAATCTCGTTACCGGCAAGTCTCTTTACTCGTTCCGTAATACATCATCCTGTAACTAACTTATTAGTTGAAATGCTTGCAAGGCTTGAGTGATGTGCATTACCGAGAGGGCCCAGAGATACCTCTCCGACAATCGGAGTGACAAATCCTAATCTCAAAATATGCCAACCCAACAAGTACCTTCAGAGACACATGTAGAGCACCTTTATAATCACCCAGTTATGTTGTGACGTTTGGTAGCACACAAAGTGTTCCTCCGGTAAACGGGAGTTGCATAATCTCATAGTCATAGGAACATGTATAAGTTATGAAGAAAGCAATAGCAACAAACTAAACGATCAAGTGCTAAGCTAACGGAATGGGTCAAGTCAATCACATCATTCTCCTAATGATGTGATCCCGTTAATCAAATGACAACTCATGTCTATGGTTAGGAAACATAACCATCTTTGATCAACGAGCTAGTCAAGTAGAGGCATACTAGTGACACTCTGTTTTGTCTATGTATTCACACATGTATTATGTTTCCGGTTAATACAATTCTAGCATGAATAATAAACATTTATCATGATATAAGGAAATAAATAATAACTTTATCATAGCCTCTAGGGCATATTTCCTTCGACGAATTAGAAGAGATGTCTACCGGCAACCGTATTTGGAAACAACGATTAGTGGATATTGGTACTGTCACTGCACAACAAGCAAAGGATTGGGGATTCAGTGGTGTAATGTTAAGAGGTCGTGCGACATGAAGACATTGATAGCAATATGGGGGAAGTTCCCATCAGGCAACAACGGTTCTGCCTGACCCTACAAAAGCATGCATATGTTGTCAGTGAAGATTTTGTGTGAAGCCTTGGAGAAAGTCTCCCACTTGCACTAGAGTCAATAATCTAGATTACACAGTAATGATTCTAACACCCATGGAGCCTTGGTGCTGATCATGTTTTGCTCGTGGAAGAGGCTTAGTCAGCGGGTCTGCAACATTCAGATCCGTATGTATCTTGCAAATTTCTATGTCTCCCACTTGGACTAAATCCCGAATGGAATTGAAGCATCTCTTGATGTGCTTGGTTCTCTTGTGAAATCTGGATTCCTTTGCCAAGGCAATTGCACCAGTATTGTCACAAAAGATTTTCATTGGACCCGATGCACTAGGTATGACACCTAGATCAGATATGAACTCCTTCATCCAGACTCCTTCATTTGCTGCTTCCGAAGCAGCTATGTACTCCGCTTCACATGTAGATCCCGCCATGATGCTTTGTTTAGAACTGCACCAACTGACAGCTCCACCGTTCAGTAAAAACACGTATCCGGTTTGTGATTTAGAATCGTCCGGATCAGTGTCAAAGCTTGCATCAACGTAACCATTTACGATGAGCTCTTTGTCACCTCCATATACGAGAAACATATCCTTAGTCCTTTTCAGGTATTTCAGGATGTTCTTGACCGCTGTCCAGTGATCCACTCTTGGATTACTTTGGTACCTCCCTGCTAGACTTATAGCAAGGCACACATCAGGTCTGGTACACAGCATTGCGTACATGATAGAGCCTATGGCTGAAGCATAGGGAACATCTTTCATTTTCTCTCTATCTTCGGTGGTCGGACATTGAGTCTTACGCAACTTCACACCTTGTAACACAGGCAAGAATCCTTTCTTTGCTTGATCCATTTTGAACTTCTTCAAAACCTTGTCAAGGTATGTGCTTTGTGAAAGTCCAATTAAGTGTCTTGATCTATCTCTATAGATCTTAATGCCCAATATGTAAGCAGCTTCACCGATGTCTTTCATTGAAAAACTCTTATTCAAGTATCCCTTTATGCTATCCAGAAATTCTATATCATTTCCAATCAATAATATGTCATCCACATATAATATCAGAAATTCTATAGAGCTCCCACTCACTTTCTTGTAAATACAGGCTTCTCGAAAAGTCTGTACAAAACCAAATGCTTTGATCACACTATCAAAGCATTTATTCCAACTCTGAGAGGCTTACACCAGTCCATAAATGGATCCCTGGAGCTTGCACACTTTGTTAGCTCCCTTTGGATTGATAAAACCTTCTGGTTGCATCATATACAACTCTTCTTCCAGAAATCCATTCAGGAATGCAGTTTTGACATCCATTTGCCAAATTTCATAATCATAAAATGCGGCAATTGCTAACATGATTCGGACAAACTTAAGCATCTCTACGGGTGAGAAGGTCTCATCGTAGTCAATCCCTTGAACTTGTCAAAAACCTTTTGCAACAAGTCGAGCTTTGTAGACAGTAACATTACCGTCAGCGTCAGTCTTCTTCTTGAAGATCCATTTATTCTCAATTGCTTGCCGATTAACGGGCAAGTCAACCAAAGTCCACACTTTGTTCTCATACATGGATCCCATCTCAGATTTCATGGCTTCTAGCCATTTTGCGGAATCTGGGCTCACCATCGCTTCTTCATAGTTCGTAGGTTCATCATGATCTAGTAGCATGACTTCCAGAACAGGATTACGGTACCACTCTGGTGCGGATCTTACTCTGGTTGATCTACGAGGTTCAGTAGTAACTTGATCTAAAGTTTCATGATCATTATCATTAGCTTCATCACTAATTGGTGTAGGTGTCACAGAAACCGGTTTCTGTGATGTACTACTTTCCAATAAGGGAGCAGGTACAGTTACCTCATCAAGTTCTACTTTTTTCCCACTCACTTCTTTCGAGAGAAACTCCTTCTCTAGAAAAACTCCGAATTTAGCAACAAAAGTCTTGCCTTCGGATCTGTGATAGAAGGTGTACCCAACAGTCTCCTTTGGGTATCCTATGAAGACACACTTCTCTGATTTGGGTTCGAGCTTATCAGGTTGAAGCTTTTTCACATAAGCATCGCAACCCCAAACTTTCAGAAACGACAACTTTGGTTTCTTGCCAAACCACAGTTCATACGGCGTCGTTTGAACGGATTTCGATGGTGTCCTATTTAATGTGAATGCAGCTGTCTCTAAAGCATAACCCCAAAACGATAACGGTAAATCAGTAACAGACATCATACATCGCACCATATCTAATAAAGTACGATTACGACATTCGGACACACCATTACGCTGTGGTGTTCCGGGTGGCGTGAGTTGCGAAACTATTCCGCATTGTTTCAAATGTAGACCAAACTCGTAACTCAAATATTCTCCTCCACGAGCATATCGTAGAAACTTTATTTTCTTGTTACGATGATTTTCAACTTCACTCTGAAATTCTTTGAACTTTTCAAATGTTTCAGACTTATGTTTCATTAAGTAGATATACCCATATCTGCTTAAATCATCTGTGAAGGTGAGAAAATAACGATATCCGCCACGAGCCTCAACATTCATTGGACCACATACATCTGTATGTATGATTTCCAACAAATCCGTTGCTCTCTCCATAGTACCGGAGAACGGCGTTTTAGTCTTCTTACCCATGAGGCACGGTTCACAAGTACCAAGTGATTCATAATCAAGTGGTTCCAAAAGTCCATCAGTATGGAGTTTCTTCATGCGCTTTACACCGATATGACCTAAACGGCAGTGTCACAAATAAGTTGCACTATCATTATCAACTCTGCATCTTTTGATTTCAACATTATGAATATGTGTATCACTACTATCGAGATTCATCAAAAATAGACCACTCTTCATGGGTGCATGACCATAAAAGATATTACTCATATAAATAGAACAACCATTATTCTCTGATTTAAATGAATAACCGTCTTGCATCAAACAAGATCCAGATATAATGTTCATGCTCAACACTGGCACCAAATAACAATTATTTAGGTCTAATACTAATCCCTAAGGTAGATGTAGAGGTAGCGTGCCGACCGCGATCACATCGACTTTGGAACCATTTGCCATGCGCATCGTCACCTCGTCCTTAGCCAATCTTCACTTAATCCGTAGCCCCTGTTTTGAGTTGCAAATGTTAGCAACAGAACCGGTATCAAATACCCAGGTGCTACTGTGAGCATTAGTAAGGTATACATCAATAACATGTATATCACATATACCTTTGTTCACTTTGCCATCCTTCTTATCCGCCAAATACTTGGGGCAGTTCCGCTTCCAGTGACCAATCTGCTTGCAATAGAAGCACTCAGTCTCAGGCTTAGGTCCAGACTTGGGTTTCTTCTCCTGAGCAGCAACTTGTTTGCTATTCTTCTTAAATTTCCCTTTCTTCTTCCCTTTGCCCTTTTTCTTGAAACTGGTGGTCTTATTGACCATCAACACTTGATGCTCCTTCTTGATTTCTACCTCCGCGGCTTTTAGCATCGCGAAGAGCTCATGAATAGTTTTATTCATCCCTTGCATATTATAGTTCATCATGAAGCTTTTGTAGCTTGGTGGCAGTGATTGAAGAACTCTGTCAATGACACTATCAACAGGAAGATTAATCCCCAGTTGAGTCAAGTGATTATGATACCCAGACATTTTGAGTATATGTTCACTGACAGAACTATTCTCCTCCATCTTGCAGCTATAGAACTTATTGGAGACTTCATATCTCTCAATCCGGGCATTTGCTTGAAATATTAACTTCAACTCCTGGAACATCTCACATGCTCCATGACGTTCAAAACGTCATTGAAGACCCGGTTCTAAGCCGTAAAGCATGGCACACTGAACTATCGAGTAGTCATCAACTTTGCTCTGCCAGACGTTCATAACATCTGGTGTTGCTCCTGCAGTAGGCTTGGCACTTAGCGGTGCTTCCAGGACGTAATTCTTCTATGCAGCAATGAGGATAATCCTCAAGTTACGGACCCAGTCCATGTAATTGCTACCATCATCTTTCAACTTTGCTTTCTCAAGGAACGCATTAAAATTCAACGGAACAACAACACGAGCCATCTATCTACAATCAAACATAGACAATCAAGATACTATCAGGTACTAAGTTCATGATAAATTTAAGTTCAATTAATCATATTACTTAAGAACTCCCACTTAGAAAGATATCCCTCTAATCCTCTAAGTGATCACGTGATCCAAATCAACTAAACCATGTCTGATCATCACGTGAGATGGAGTAGTATCAATGGTGAACATCAATATGTTGATCATATCTACTATATGATTCACGCTCGACCTTTCGGTCTCCGTGTTCCGAGACCATATCTGTTATATGCTAGGCTCGTCAAGTTAAACCTGAGTATTCCGCGTGTGCAACTATTTTGCACCCATTGTATTTGAACATAGAGCCTATCACACCCGATCGTCACGTGGTGTCTCAGCACGAAGAACTTTCGCAACGGTGCATACTCAGGGAGAACACTTATACTTTTATAATTTAGTGAGGGATCATCTTATAATGCTACCGTCAATCAAAGCAAGATAAGATGCATAAAAGATAAACATCACATGCAATCAATATAAGTGATATGATATGGCCATCATCATCTTGTGCTTGTGATCTCCATCTCCGAAGCACCTTCATGATCACCATCGTCACCGACGCGACACCTTGATCACCATCGTACCATCGTTGTCGTCTCGCCAATCTTATGCTTCCACGACTATCCACTAGTGCAGAACCGGGCAATAGCACCGGTTCGTAAGGCCCTTTAGTGCCGGTTCCATAACCGGCACTAAAGTGTGGTCACTAAAGGCCCCCCTTTAGTACCGGTTCAACACGAACCGGTGCTAAAGGGAAACCACATGGCACGAGCCAGCTCCGGGGGCCGGGAGCCCTTTAGTACCAGTTGGTAACACCAACCGGTACTAAATGTTTGTGGGTTTTTGTTTTATTTTGTATTTTTCAATTAAATTTGTGTTATCAATTTAATTTAGGATTGTTTTATGTTATAATGAGTTGTAGTCATCATCATCATCATCATCATCATCATTGCATATTAATAAATAAATAAACTCTAGCTAGCTAAAAATCATTGTAGTCGTCTAATTACCACTATTTAATTAATCATCACAGTCATTACCGCTAGCTATCTAATCATCACCAACACTGGCTAGCTTAAAGAGGAAACATTCACTTTGTAACAGAAGCAAAGATATCATCGAGTTCAACATAATCATCACCAACATCAAAGTTCAGGACACGGACATGAGACACTAATTAAGAGCATGAAAACTACTGTTGCTCCCTCTCAGGTAGAATAACATAGAACATGTATAGCTCTCCTTATTCATCATACTGAAGCATGCAGATGAATCTGTCTCCTAATCTTGGGTTGCGCTTCTCCTTGCTGCCCCCTAGTACTTCTCTGCGATCGTTAACAATCTTGCTCCAATCTTTCACTATTAAGCATTCTTCGCTTTCAGAAATCCTGAATGCACTCATGTGCAATGTAGGATATCTTGGCCGTAAGCTAACCATTGACATGTCACCTTTAGTCTCGATCCACTGAGGCACAACTGTCATCGGAAGTCCCTGTTGAAGAACATCGTATAGTAATTAATATACTAAGCAATGAAAGTTTAGCTTCAAAAATAATGTATGGAAAATATGCACTAATTAAGGACAAATAGTTAAAATCTTACCATCTTTCGATTATAGATGTGACTGTAGTTCAATACGATCCATTGGTCGCACGTTTTGAGTACTAACATTTCTAAGTTCAGGATTTTTTTTGTCTTGACAGTATTAAGATCCTTAAGGCATGAAACATAATGACTTATCTCCTCGCAGTTTAGTTGAGCCCCGGGGCAGTAGTAGGTCCTGTCTACCACGCGCCGGACATGTTTGCTTGAACCGAAATAAGCTGACAATACAAATTAGTTGTCAACTATTTTTGAATAAACTGTATCAAAGACATAAACATATGCATGCATGGTTGAGAAAAACTCACATAATGGTAGAACTGGAGGCGTTTCCACATTGACCCAGATGTCTATATTACCTTCAATATCATTTTTCGGACGAATATCAAAGGTGACAACCATACCAGGCTCAAATGCATAAGCCTTGCATAGTGCTTGCCAAGTTTTGCATTCAAAATGGGTGTATGTGTCTCCATTATATAATTTGACGTTCAAAGTATACCCATGCTCCGTCTTCAAGTAAACTCTCTTTACCTCCATATCATCTATAGCACTAAAACCTATCTTATCCAAGACAAAAATTCTTGCATGGCAGGGGATGCACTAGTAGAATAGTGAAAATTTAAAATTATAAGTTGAAGCAAATGAAGCATAAGTTTTGCATTCAAATAATAATTGACAAAGTGACTTACTGTATCAACTTCGAATGTCTCATCCAGCTTGATGCTGAAGCGCCTACCATCAACAAGGAAATTTCTGTCGCACAGGCCGCGCTGGTCTTCACAGTGTTCGCACATAATGAAATCTTTTTTGTCGTCAGATGACATTTCCTATGTTCATATAGGTGAAACATTAAACACCTATTACTATCTAACATTAATTAATATCTAGCAAAATATATATTCATCTAACATTTGACATTACTATATCTAACTATATTCATCTCTAACAATTGACATTACTATATATTTAACTTTTCTATCTAATTCATCTAACATTCGATATTAATCTAACATTTATATAAACTCAAAATATATAAAAAAATTAAATAAACAGAAACACTCATTAACAAATAATATTTTAATTAGATCATCAAATCTCAGATACCTAAATTTTCTTACTAAAAATAAACCAGTTATATTAATTATTGAACTAGTTCAAATCTCATATACCTAAATAAACTAGTTATATTAATTATTGAACTAGTTCAAATCTCATATACCTAAATAAACTAGTTCGACAATTTTCTTACTAAAAATAAACTAGTTATATTAATTATTGAACTAGTTCAAATCTCATATACCTAAATAAACTAGTCGATATTTTCTTAGTAAAAATAAACTAGTTATATTAATTATTCAACTAGTTCAAATCTCTAGTTCGACAATTTTCTATCTAGCTAATTCATCTAACATTCGACATTAATGTGACGCCCCCGATCCAATCGTACACTAATCATGCACGCAAACGTGTACGATCAAGATCAGGGACTCACGGGAAGATATCACAACACAACTCTAAAACATAAATAAGTCATACAAGCATCATAATACAAGCCAGGGGCCTCGAGGGCTCGAATACAAGTGCTCGATCATAGACGAGTCAGCGGAAGCAACAATATCTGAGTACAGACATAAGTTAAACAAGTTTGCCTTAAGAAGGCTAGCACAAACTGGGATACAGATCGAAAGAGGCGCAGGCCTCCTGCCTGGGATCCTCCTAAACTACTCCTGGTCGTCGTCAGCAGCCTGCACGTAGTAGTAGGCTCCTCCAGTGTAGTAGTCGTCATCGACGGTGGCGTCTGGCTCCTGGGCTCCGGCATCTGGTTGCGACAACCAAGTAGAAGGGAAAGGGAGAAAAGAGGGAGAAAAGCAACCGTGAGTACTCATCCAAAGTACTCGCAAGCAAGGAGCTACACTACATATGCATGGGTATATGTGTAAGGAGGCCATATCAGTGGACTGAACTGCAGAATGCCAGAATAAGAGGGGGATAGCTAATCCTGTCGAAGACTACGCTTCTGGCAGCCTCCGCCTTACAGCATGTAGAAGAGGGTAGATTGAAGTCCTCCAAGTAGCATCTCCAAATAGCATCTCCAAATAGCAACTCCAAGTAGCATCTCCAGTCGCATCGCATAGCATAATCCTACCCGGCGATCCTCTCCTCGTCGCCCTGTAGAAAAGCGATCACCGGGTTGTCTGTGGAACTTGGAAGGGTGTGTTTTATTAAGTATCTGGTTCTAGTTGTCATAAGGTCAAGGTACAACTCCAAGTCGTCCTGTTACCGAAGATCACGGCTATTCGAATAGATGAACTTCCCTGCAGGGGTGCACCACATAACCCAACATGCTCGATCCCATTTGGCCGGACACACTTTCCTGGGTCATGCCCGGCCGCGGAAGATCAACACGTCGCAGCCCCACCTAGGCACAACAGAGAGGCCAGCACGCCGGTCTAAACCTAAGCGCACAGGGGTCTGGGCCCATCGCCCATAGCACACCTGCACGTTGCGAGGGCGGCCGAAAGCAGACCTAGCCTAGTGGCGTTCCAGTCCAATTCGGCGCGCGCCGCTCCGTCGCTGACGTCTGAAGTGCTTCGGCTGATACCACGACGTCGGGATACCCATAACTACTCCCGCGTAGATGGTTAGTGCGTATAGGCTCGTAGCCAACTCAGATCAAATACCAAGATCTCGTTAAGCGTGTTAAATATCCGCGAACGCCGAACAGGGCCAGGCCCACCTGTCTCATAGGTGGTCTCAACCTGCCCTGCCGCTCCGCCACAAAGTAACAGTCGGGGGCCGTCGGGAACCCAGGCCCACCTCTACCGGGATGGAGCCACCTGTCCTTTCAGCCCCCAACTCCGAACAGTATCACAGGTAATGTAACAGTGTAAAGTATATAGTATATGCCCGTGATCACCTCCCAAGTGATCACGGCCCGATAGTATAGCAAGGCAGACTGACAAGAATGTAGGGCCAATGATGATAAACTAGCATCCTATACTAAGCAGTTAGGATTGCAGGTAAGGTATCAACAGATGTAGCGACAATGTCAGGCTATGCATCAGAATAGGATTAATGAAAGCAGTAACATGCTACACTACTCTAATGCAAGCAGTATAGAGGAGAATAGGCGATATCTGGTGATCAAGGGGGGGGGGGCTTGCCTGGTTGCTCTGGCAAAAGAGAGGGGTCATCAACTCCGTAGTCGAACTGGGCAGCAGCAGCGTCAGTCTCGTAGTCTACCGGAGAGAAGAGGGGGAAGAAACAATGAATACAATGCAAACAAATGCATATCGATGCATGACATGACAAGTAACGATGCTAGGTGTGCCCAATCGCGGTAGTAGATGATACCGACGAAGGGGGAAAACATCCGGGAAAGTATTCCCGGTGTTTTGCGTTTTCGGACAGATGAACCGGAGGGGAAAAGTTGCGAGTTCGATAGGTTAGGGGTGTGTGGCAGACGAACGGACTGCGTATCCGGAATCGTCTCGTCGTTCTGAGCAACTTTCATGTAGAAAGTATTTTAATCCGAGTTACGGATTAAAATATATGATTTTCTAAAGATTTTATTAATTTCTGGAATTTAATTAATTATTTAATTAATTCGAAAATGAATTAATGACATCAGCATGATGTCATGCTGACATCAGCAGTCAACAGAGTTGACTGGTCAACCTGACCAGTGGGTCCCACTGGTCAGTGACACATTTTAATTAACAGGTTAATTAAACTAATCATAATTAATTAAGGGGGTGTGCCCCATTGTCATACTAATTAATTAGCTAATTAACAGTAGTTAATTAAGTTAATTAATCATTAGGTTAATTAATTTTAATTGGTTAATTTAATCAGAATTAATTAAGTTAATTAATTAGTTAATTAATTAATTAATTATTTTCATTATTTATCTACTTATTTATTTATTTAATTCTTTTTTTTCTTTCTTTTTTTTAACAGAAACGTTCTGGGGGGTGTGCCCCACTTGTCATAGGGCCAAGGCCCTTAACGGGCATACGGGCAGGCTGGTGCGGGCGAAGCCGCACCCCTGCCCGATAGCAAGGCGAGGCCGGTTCGGGGCCGGAGCGGGCGCGAGCAGCGCGGGCCACAGCCGGCGGCGACGGCCGCGGTAGGTGGG
>NC_041380.1:555637343-555639166 GCF_002162155.2 Triticum dicoccoides | reverse complement strand
GGTCGGGTAGCCTGATTCGGCGGCCGGTTGGGCCGTTCGGCCCAGTTGGCCAGGGGGGTTTCCTCCTTCTTTTGTTATTTTTTTTTGCTTTACCTTTTATCCATTTCTCTTTTATTTTAGTTGCACTATATTTTTGGTTTAGTAAAATATGAAAACAGCTCCAAAAATAGTGTGTCAAATTAATCCACTATTCTAAGAAGTTTTACCTCAGAATAAAAACAGTTTAGTATTTGGTAAAATATATTAGGAGTATAACTAATTGTTTTGATGTTGTTTTAATCACTTAAGGGTATTTCAATATTTTATAATGACTGTTGTTACTCCACCAATAATATCCATGATTTATTTGTCACATTAATAACATTTTAGTTTTGACTTTTGAAAACTTTAATCGTTTGACTTGATTTTAAATTTGAATTCGAACCGTTTTTGAACCATCGCGAAATTAATAACAGTAACCGAGGTGACGTGGCATCATTAGCGTGGAATTACTGTAGCATGATTACCCGGGCGTCACAATTCTCCTCCACTACAAGAAATCTCGTCCCGAGATTTAGGAGCGGTTACAAGGGGAAGGGATCTGGTTACGAAATTCTAAAGATTCTTCTCGGTCATAGTTTTTCTTCTCGAAGAGGTGGATCCATTACATTGATGTGTTCGGTCCTCTGCTTCAGGTCATCATGATGAAGTCACCGTCCTTCCTTCAGGACCATCACCGAACTTACGAAAGGGTGAGAAGGGAAAACTGTATATGGATGGATTCTAACAAGATCGAGCATCAGACGGTTAACTCAGGGAAGAAGCATAAGTTTCTCTCGATTTGAAACTTAAGAAGATATCGAGAGCAAAGTAAGAAGGTACCATGAGAAGTTTCAAACGGATAGGCAATCGTTCGATGCCTAATCAGAAGGTGAAAGGGTTTCAGGGCAACGAGAATAGGTATTGCGCCTCATAACAGAATAGATCACTAGACAGGTGGTCCGTGAATTACATACGAAACCAAGAGTAAGGGATAACTTTGTCAACAAGGTGTACAGGAGAGTCAGGTTTCGATCCTGTGGAACTGTGGGTTATGGGCCCACCATGTGGGTTAAAGGTAGGAAGGGGGATGATGTCTTGCACGATCATGTAAGAAGGGCAAGTCAGAGGATAGTCTGTCGGTTATGTCGGCAACAACATCGATACCAAGGGCGAGGGACGAAGAGAACCATTCTCCTGCTCGTTGAACGAGGCGGACCAATAGGCAAAGTTCTCATCCATCGGTGGTTACCGGAATGTCATCAACAATAGAAACAAGGTCTTACTGACAGAATTGTACACCGAGGTGTTTACCTAAGTAGGAGAAAACTACTACTTAGATTATATAGACCTCAAGAAAGGTTAAACCAACCAATGGAAAGGAAAATAAGATTATCAGAGTAAACAGAACAATGAAAAGGAAAATGTGTTTAAACACATATATCAGGGGTATATCCTTCCCAAGGGCAAGCAACGCATGATATTCATGACGGGATATAGCGTAGAAAACCCCTTTAGGAAAAGGAAGAGAAATTTTCATGACCTTACCGATTCAACGGTGTTTGGATAATTGGGCAAGAAACATTTAACATTGGGTTTCAAATGTTCTTGTTGAAAATTGGAGTACCATAGACATGCTTCGAGATAGCATTGACATGGTCTTCATGTGAAGATCAGACTCTGGAAACACGAAGGATCCATCAGGAATAACTTGTAGAATAAGTCGTACAATTTCCTCATGGGTGAATGGATAACCTTGCTGAAAAGGAATCTATAATGATAGGTCCTCCAGCCGAGGGGGGGGG
>NC_041380.1:555631537-555637333 GCF_002162155.2 Triticum dicoccoides | reverse complement strand
GGGGTGCTAGGCATGACATCATGTTACCGGGTCATCAAAGGATCAATATCATAACTCTTGGAAAGTTGTCCTAACCATCATATCTGACCGAGATTCATATCCAATTGGTGCCATGAAACCTCAGACTCAGGGGGTCCGAGAGGAAAAAGGTGCAATACAAATAGTCGAAATGACATTGCAAGATCCTCGAGAAATGAACTATGGAAGCGGGTTTCTGAAGCAATAGTTCATCATTAAACCAAGGAGAGGACAAGGAGGTGTCTGGTGAACTCAACGGCAATTCACCGAGATTCCCAAAAGATGGATTTCCACAATTAAGTGAACAAGGAGATAACATTTGTCAGATCAAATGATATAAGGAAGTATGCTCGAGGTAAACATACACAATTAACATTGGTTGAAAGGTGCGCCCGAAATGTGGGTTGGGTTGCACGACCAATGTCAGAATGGTGATTCAATAATCAATAGCCTAAAAATGAACTTTCGACCATTAACTTCAAAGAAATAGGGTTGCTAGAAGGAAAGAATCCAAACAACACCGTTCACTTGTTGGAATTAACACGGGGACCAAGAAAGAATGGTGATGCTGAGAAGTATTTCTATGTCAAGAATTCTCAAGAGGTGGAACAAATCTCAGAACATTCTTGACATAAAGGATGGTAATACTCCAAGGTAAAGAAGAACAATTGCTGGATAGCAAGGAACTCAAGGTATAACACCAAACATGAACAAGCTTGTGTTGGTGGGAAGGCAATAAAGTGGTCGACGATAATACAATTCATCGAGGGCAAGGATGTTATTTCTCATCATGAATTCAATTGATATCCTGGATGAGCTCAGAATGTTGATGATCACGACACCTTTGTCGCGAGAGTTCATGAAGATGTAATCGATCGGTAACGACATCAAGTCAAGTAATGATGAAGTGAAAGGTTATTGGAACCAAGGGTACGACACAAACTCGAAACCAAGCTTGTTGTTCAAGGCGAAATGATATGACGATGAGGATCGACATAAGGTTAGTTCATCGTCGAAAATTGGTGCTCCGACAATAAGGACCAGGTAGCACAGTTAGAATCGTCACGACAATGATATAGCCAAACAGGCTAGGAATGGCGTGATCGGGTACAAACTCGTACTTATAGAAGCTTACTGAAGAGTTGTTGAACCGAAGAGCGGACTCGGTTCAGTTATCGGTGTCTTTGAGTGTTCAATAACTCAGAGCCCGCGAAAAATTGGAATCAGTGGGAAGGTAGCACTTGATGAAGAACTCATAAGGAGTTATGCAGTTCCATGATAATCTCGAGATACCAGGGGGGTAATACTCGACACAAGATCAAAGTAAAGGTGGGACTGGTGTATTGATCCATAGAAGACAATTGTTTTAACTTGTCCGAGAAATGAGATCAAAGAAGAACAATCATGGTCGGAACCACGGTTGCAAAAGGCCAGATCCTAGATATAAGATGAACTTATACCAAAGGAATAATTTATTTAAAAGAAGCTTTAATGATAAGATCTAGATCGTGTCCATGGGCATGAACACAAGTTCAAGGTCGACTCCCACTTCTCCAATGCATAACCTTTCATTCACTTCTCACGTTCGATGAAGATGCAGTGTTGAAATTTTATCTGGTGAAGCACCAGAAGAGTATGACTCGTGAAAACTTTCGGGTTCACACGGTTTAGAGAAGGCATATGTTCAACCCATAGGGGCTTCTTAGAAACATATACCACAAGTTTCCAGAGTAAATAACACAAGCCCGAAAGCAGAGCATGGTTGGCCAAGCAGAGGATACAACTTAACAAAGGCATTATGTATCAGGGGAAGAACTCACAAGGTGATCAAATGTGAAGGACACTGTCGGATAACCATCCAACAAAGGACTTGATAGTCCACCAAAGGATCTGATACGAGTATCGGTACTCAACTAGAGGAAGAAGAATGCAAGGAGATCAGATTATAGAAACAAATGACTAACTCAATTGTCAAATGCAAAGGAATTATGATTTCCAAATCAAGGGATCAGAAGCAATGCTCTGATTAGGGATGGATAAGTTGAATAGCCTTAGGGTACAATCAACGACAATTGGATTGGTCGAGAACCAATTCCAGTTAAAAGAATGGAAGCTCCACCGAAAAGGTAATTTATAAGGATCAATGATGATTGTGTGTATTCGCAACATATTGAGTTAACAGACTCAACATGATAATGACAAGGAATGTCATTAAGACTACGAGACTTATGGGATTAACCATAATGGAAGCAAGCAAGAATTTCAAGAGCCAAAGGCTCCAGAGGATTTTCGGAAGATCGAATATTATTTTGAAGACTTTTGTGAAACACATGAACAACTGGGGATGAGCGGATACTCGACAAGTGCGAGGATTTATTCGAAGGGGTATTCATGTGGCAAAGAACTGCCTGCAGTAGGCACAAAGTATTCTCGGAACAATAGAGAAAACCTCGGGGTATCTTGTAATAACAAGATCAATGGGGGATGATCATAAGAATGGCAAGTGTAAGTAGTTATCCATACGGATTTATCGGTGGTCAGGAATAGCCAAAGTGATGGGCACAAGTCTCAGAGAACATCAGAGAGTATCTTCGGAATCTTCTGATGTAGCAGGCGATCCTCTGCAGTAAGGGGCTCTCCGGGTGGATGCGATCACGAGATCCTAATCTTAGAGTTAGCAAATTCATTTAACCCGAATAGTAGAGAGATCAGAGTCCCAGAGTATAGGTCGAGGAGTAAAAGATCCTACTACCACCCGATGGCGACGTGGGCCCATGGGCCACACAGCCATGTTAGTAAAAGTTTTTCAATGTCTAGACTCGACTTCGGCCAAGGAGTTGGAAGGGGGATTCTTACAGGCAGTCGGCTCTGATACCAACTTGTGACGCCCCCGATCCAATCGTACACTAATCATGCACGCAAACGTGTACGATCAAGATCAGGGACTCACGGGAAGATATCACAACACAACTCTAAAACATAAATAAGTCATACAAGCATCATAATACAAGCCAGGGGCCTCGAGGGCTCGAATACAAGTGCTCGATCATAGACGAGTCAGCGGAAGCAACAATATCTGAGTACAGACATAAGTTAAACAAGTTTGCCTTAAGAAGGCTAGCACAAACTGGGATACAGATCGAAAGAGGCGCAGGCCTCCTGCCTGGGATCCTCCTAAACTACTCCTGGTCGTCGTCAGCAGCCTGCACGTAGTAGTAGGCTCCTCCAGTGTAGTAGTCGTCATCGACGGTGGCGTCTGGCTCCTGGGCTCCGGCATCTGGTTGCGACAACCAAGTAGAAGGGAAAGGGAGAAAAGAGGGAGAAAAGCAACCGTGAGTACTCATCCAAAGTACTCGCAAGCAAGGAGCTACACTACATATGCATGGGTATATGTGTAAGGAGGCCATATCAGTGGACTGAACTACAGAATGCCAGAATAAGAGGGGGATAGCTAATCCTGTCGAAGACTACGCTTCTGGCAGCCTCCGCCTTACAGCATGTAGAAGATGGTAGATTGAAGTGCTCCAAGTAGCATCTCCAAATAGCATCTCCAAATAGCAACTCCAAGTAGCATCTCCAGTCGCATCGCATAGCATAATCCTACCCGGCGATCCTCTCCTCGTCGCCCTGTAGAAAAGCGATCACCGGGTTGTCTGTGGAACTTGGAAGGGTGTGTTTTATTAAGTATCCGGTTCTAGTTGTCATAAGGTCAAGGTACAACTCCAAGTCGTCCTGTTACCGAAGATCACGGCTATTCGAATAGATTAACTTCCCTGCAGGGGTGCACCACATAACCCAACACGCTCGATCCCATTTGGCCGGACACACTTTCCTGGGTCATGCCCGGCCGTGGAAGATCAACACGTCGCAGCCCCACCTAGGCACAACAGAGAGGCCAGCACGCCGGTCTAAACCTAAGCGCACAGGGGTCTGGGCCCATCGCCCATAGCACACCTGCACGTTGCGAGGGCGGCCGAAAGCAGACCTAGCCTAGTGGCGTTCCAGTCCAATTCGGCGCGCGCCGCTCCGTCGCTGACGTCTGAAGTGCTTCGGCTGATACCACGACGTCGGGATACCCATAACTACTCCCGCGTAGATGGTTAGTGCGTATAGGCTCGTAGCCAACTCAGATCAAATACCAAGATCTCGTTAAGCGTGTTAAATATTCGCGAACGCCGAACAGGGCCAGGCCCACCTGTCTCATAGGTGGTCTCAACCTGCCCTGCCGCTCCGCCACAAAGTAACAGCCGGGGGCCGTCGGGAACCCAGGCCCACCTCTACCGGGATGGAGCCACCTGTCCTTTCAGCCCCCAACTCCGAACAGTATCACAGGTAATGTAACAGTGTAAAGTATATAGTATATGCCCGTGATCACCTCCCAAGTGATCACGGCCCGATAGTATAGCAAGGCAGACTGACAAGAATGTAGGGCCAATGATGATAAACTAGCATCCTATACTAAGCAGTTAGGATTGCAGGTAAGGTATCAACAGATGTAGCGACAATGTCAGGCTATGCATCAGAATAGGATTAATGAAAGCAGTAACATGCTACACTACTCTAATGCAAGCAGTATAGAGGAGAATAGGCGATATCTGGTGATCAAGGGGGAGGGGCTTGCCTGGTTGCTCTGGCAAAAGAGAGGGGTCGTCAACTCCGTAGTCGAACTGGGCAGCAGCAGCGTCGGTCTCGTAGTCTACCGGAGAGAAGAGGGGGAAGAAACAATGAATACAATGCTAACAAATGCATATCGATGCATGACATGACAAGTAATGATGCTAGGGGTGCCCAATCGCGGTAGTAGGTGATACCGACGAAGGGGGAAAACATCCGGGAAAGTATTCCCGGTGTTTCGCGTTTTCGGACAAATGAACCGGAGGGGAAAAGTTGCGAGTTCGATAGGTTAGGGGTGTGTGGCGGACGAACGGACTGCGTATCCGGAATCGTCTCGTCGTTCTGAGCAACTTTCATGTAGAAAGTATTTTAATCCGAGTTACGGATTAAAATATATGATTTTCTAAAGATTTTATTAATTTCTGGAATTTAATTAATTATTTAATTAATTCGAAAATGAATTAATGACATCAGCATGATGTCATGCTGACATCAGCAGTCAATAGAGTTGACTGGTCAACCTGACCAGTGGGTCCCACTGGTCAGTGACACATTTTAATTAACAGGTTAATTAAACTAATCATAATTAATTAAGGGGGTGGGCCCCACTGTCATACTAATTAATTAGCTAATTAACAGTAGTTAATTAAGTTAATTAATCATTAGGTTAATTAATTTTAATTGGTTAATTTAATCAGAATTAATTAAGTTAATTAATTAGTTAATTAATTTCATTATTTATCTACTTATTTATTTATTTAATTCTTTTTTTTCTTTTTTTTTAACAGAAACGTTCTGGGGGGTGTGCCCCACTTGTCATAGGGCCAAGGCCCTTAACGGGCATACGGGCAGGCTGGTGCGGGCGAAGCCGCACCCCTGCCCGATAGCAAGGCGAGGCCGGTTCGGGGCCGGAGCGGGCGCGAGCAGCGCGGGCCACAGCCGGCGGCGACGGCCGCGGTAGGTGGGGGCAGCAGCGCCGGCGGCCACCGCAGCGGAGTGGAGTCCTGGGACGGAGCGCGCGAGAGCGGGCATCGGCGAGCGTGGCCGCGGCCAACGGGGACAGAGGCGGGGCGCGTGTGCCGGTGCGCCAGCGAGTGCCTCCGGCGGCGGTTCGGCGGACGAGCAGCAGAAGTGGGGCGGGGCGCGGGCGTGCGGTCGTGGGCG
>NC_041380.1:555628107-555630328 GCF_002162155.2 Triticum dicoccoides | reverse complement strand
AGGGTTCGGTGGGAGTGGGGGGTTAAGCAAGGGTAGGGTGGGCCGGTCGGGTAGCCTGATTCGGCGGCCGGTTGGGCCGTTCGGCCCAGTTGGCCAGGGGGGTTTCCTCCTTCTTTTGTTATTTTTTTTTGCTTTACCTTTTATCCATTTCTCTTTTATTTTAGTTGCACTATATTTTTGGTTTAGTAAAATATGAAAACAGCTCCAAAAATAGTGTGTCAAATTAATCCACTGTTCTAAGAAGTTTTACCTCAGAATAAAAACAGTTTAGTATTTGGTAAAATATATTAGGAGTATAACTAATTGTTTTGATGTTGTTTTAATCACTTAAGGGTATTTCAATATTTTATAATGACTGTTGTTACTCCACCAATAATATCCATGATTTATTTGTCACATTAATAACATTTTAGTTTTGACTTTTGAAAACTTTAATCGTTTGACTTGATTTTAAATTTGAATTCGAACCGTTTTTGAACCATCGCGAAATTAATAACAGTAACCGAGGTGACGTGGCATCATTAGCGTGGAATTACTGTAGCATGATTACCCGGGCGTCACAATTAATCAAACATTCGATCATCTAATTAACTTTTCTAAAAAACAGAAAATAAGTAAAAAAAATGTGTGTGTATGTGTGTGTGTGTGTAGTGTGTACGTATATATGCATGTGTGTGTATGTGTGCGGCCCCGTACGCCGCCACCCCGTACGTACGAGCGGGGGCGCCGGCGTACGGGGCGGGGGTGCCGCCATACGGGCTGGGTGCGACGACGACGGACGGCGGCGCAGCGGGTATACGCGAGAGCGAGAGATGTACGGGACCGCGGCGGGACGACGACGGATGGCGGCGCGCGGCGTTCGGGGCGGCGGCGCGAAACGGCGACGACGATGGGTGGCGGCGGGGACAGCGACGACGACGACGGACGACGGGCGACGGGCAGCGAGGACGGGTTCAAGCGGCGCGCGAGAGGTTGGAGACGAAAGAAAGTGGGAGATCTAACTGAATTTTCGTAAGTGTTGTATATATAGGAGAGGCCTTTAGTACCGGTTGGAGCCACCAACCGGTACTAAAGGCCAACTTTGGCCAGGCCAAGAGGCGGGAAGAGCAGGCCTTTAGTACCGGTTGGTGGTTCCAACCGGTACTAAAGGATGGTCTTTAGTACCGGTTGGAGCCACCAACCGGTACTAAAGGCCTCGCGCTACCACCCAAAGTTTAGTCTCACCTCGCCGGGCGAAGGGCAGCCGCACTGGTTTATAAACCCAGCCGCGGCTACCTCTTTGAACTCCTCTATATAGCAGGCTTCTGGGCCTAATTAATTAGGGCGCGCTGCCCTGTGAGCCTGCTGGCCCTTTTGGGCCTGCATTTGCACACCCTAGGTCTGGCAGGCCCACTGGGCAGCGCGCCAACAAATTTTTTATATAGTTTTTTCTTTTCTGCATTATTTATTTTCTTCTATTTATTTTGAGTAGTTTTTTATATAGTTTTTTCTTTTCTGCATTATTTATTTTCTTCTATTTATTTTTGAGTAATTTTTTTGTATAGTTTTTTTATTTTCTGCATTATTTCTTTTCTTCTATTTATTTTCTTCTGGAAATTGAATGTTGCATACTGAACAATTAGGTAAATGACCGAAAACAACAAATGATGTCAGAACATGTTGGAAATTGATGACGTCGCTTTGAATGCTGCATACTGAACACAAAAGAAGTCCGGAGTTCAAATAAGTTTAAAAAACATTGAAGTGGCTGTGTAACAGATGAGTTCTCGTCTGAAACCCTGATACTCCGAAAGAGTATGTCCAGTTTGTACATGAAGTGCGTCTAGTTTTTGCCGTGACCCTCTCTACTCTTTCGCGCATGCTATGCGGGTGATATGATGATACCATGCCAAGTTTCAACATTTTCAGGATTTATTTTGTAGTGATTTTCAATTTCACGGTCATTTAGCTCTCTAAACAATTAGGTAAATGACCGAAAAATAACAAATGATGTCAGAACATGTTGGAAATTGATGACGTCGCTTTGAATGCTGCATACTGAACACAAAAGAAGTCCAGAGTTCAAATAAGTTTAAAAAACATTGAAGTGGCCGTGTAACAGATGAGTTCTCGTCCGAAACCCTGATACTCCGAAAGAGTATGTCCAGTTTGTACACGAAGTGCGTCCAGTTTTTGCCGTGACCCTCTCTACTCTGTCACGCATGCTATGCGGGTGATATGA
>NC_041380.1:555592935-555627369 GCF_002162155.2 Triticum dicoccoides | reverse complement strand
CTAAACAATTAGGTAAATGACCGAAAAACAACAAATGATGTCAGAACATGTTGGAAATTGATGACGTCGCTTTGAATGCTGCATACTGAACACAAAAGAAGTCCGGAGTTCAAATAAGTTTAAAAAACATTGAAGTGGCCATGTAACAGATGAGTTCTCGTCCGAAACCCTGATACTCCGAAAGAGTATGTCCAGTTTGTACACGAAGTGCGTCCAGTTATTGCCGTGACCCTCTCTACTCTTTCGCGCATGCTATGCGGGTGATATGATGATACCATGCCAAGTTTCAACATTTTCAGGATTCATTTTGTAGTGATTTTCAATTTCATGGTCATTTAGCTCTCTAAACAATTAGGTAAATGACCGAAAAACAAAAAATGATGTCAGAACATGTTGGAAATTGATGACGTCGCTTTGAATGCTGCATACAGAACACAAAAGAAGTCCGGAGTTCAAATAAGTCATTAAAAATAAGAAAGAGGTGCAATGCTGGTTAATTTGCTTCAAGCCATTCGGAATAGTGTAGACTGCACTGCACATAGCTCAGTGCAATCTATGCTATTCCGCAGGGCTTGAAGCTAATCAACATGTAAGTGAGCATTGCAACTCTTCGTCATTGTCTGTGCACTCACGACTTATAAACCGCTCATACTGCCTCTCTCTTGGCGAGGTGGGACTAAAAATCAGCTTACAAAGAAACTCTAGTACCGGTTCATGGCATGAACCGGTACTAAAGGTCTTCGTGGGGGCCCCAGACTGACCATAGCCTGACACAGACTCATTAGTACCAGTTCGTGGCATGAACCGGTACTAAAGGTTACCCACGAACCGGTACTAATGATGCCCGCCCGCCTAGCCGTTGGAACCGGCACTAATGGTCACATTAGTGCCGGCTCAAATTCAAACCGGCACTAATGTGCTTCACATTTGACCCTTTTTCTACTAGTGATCGCTACCGCTTAGTGATAAAGTAAAGCATTACAGCGCAATTGCATTGCATACAATAAAGCGACAACCATATGGCTCCTGCCAGTTGCCGATAACTCGGTTACAAAACATGATCATCTCATACAATAAAATTTAGCATCATGTATTGACCATATCACATCACAACATGCCCTGCAAAAACAAGTTAGACGTCCTCTACTTTGTTGTTGCAAGTTTTATGTGGCTGCTACGGGCTTAGCATGAACCGTTCTTACCTACGCATCAAAACCACAATGATAGTTTGTCAAGTTGGTGTTGTTTTAGCCTTCGCAAGGACCGGGCGTAGCCACACTTGGTTCAACTAAAGTTGGAGAAACTGACACCCGCCAGCCACCTGTGTGCAAAGCATGTCGGTAGAACCAGTCTCGCGTAAGCGTACGCATAATGTCGGTCCGGGCCGCTTCATCCAACAATACCGCCGAACCAAAGTATGACATGTCGGTAAGCAGTATGAGTAATATCGCCCACAACTCACTTGTGTTCTACTCGTGCACAACATCAACGCATAAAACCTAGGCTCGGATGCCACTGTTGGGGAACGTAGTAATTTCAAAATTTTCCTACGCACACGCAAGATCATGGTGATGCATAGCAACGAGAGGGGAGAGTGTTGTCTACGTACCCTCGTAGACCGGCAACGGAAGCGTTGACACAACATAGAGGAAGTAGTCGTACGTCTTCCCGATCCGACCGATCCAAGTACCGAACGTACGGCACCTCCGAGTTCTACACACGTTCAACTCGGTGACATCCCTCGAGCTCTGATCCAGCAAAACATTGAGGGAGAGTTTCGTCAGCACGATGGCGTGATGACGGTGATGATGTTCTACCGACGCAGGGCTTCACCTAAGCACCGCTACGATATGACCGAGGTGTAATATGGTGGAAGGGGGCACCACACACGGCTAAGGAATGATCACGAGGATCAACTTGTGTGTCATGGGGTGCCCCCTTGCCTCAGTATATAAAGGAGGGAGAGGGGGAGGTGCGGCCGGCCCTATGGGTGCGCTTGGAGGAGTCCTACTCCAACCGGGAGTAGGACTCCCCCCTCTTGCCTTGTTGGAAAAGGAAGGAGGAAGGGAGAAAGAGGAAAGGGGGGCGCCCCCCTTCCTTGTCCTATTTGGACTAGGGGGGAGGAGGCGCGTGGCCTGCCCTGGCCGGCCCTCCTCTTCTCCCTTATGGCCCATGTAGGCCCAATAACCCCCCCGAGGGGGGGGGGTCCGGTAACCCCCCGGTACTCCGGTAAAATCCCGATTTCACCCGGAACGTTTCCGATATCCAAATATAGGCTTCCAATATATTAATCTTTATGTCTCGACCATTTTGAGACTCCTCGTCATGTCCGTGATCACATCCGGGACTCCGAACAACCTTCGGTACATCAAAACACAAAAACCCTAATTTTGATCGTCACCGAACTTTAAGCGTGCGGACCCTACGGGTTCGAGAACTATGTAGACATGACCGAGACATGTCTCCAGTCAATAACCAATAGCGGAACCTGGATGCTCATATTGGCTCCTACATATTCTACGAAGATCTTTATCGGTCAGTCCGCATAACAACATACGTTGTTCCCTTTGTCATCGGTATGTTACTTGCCCGAGATTCGATCATCGGTATCTCAATATGTAGTTCAATCTCGTTACCAGCAAGTCTCTTTACTTGTTCCGTAATACATCATCCCGTAACTAACTTATTAGTTGCAATGCTTGCAAGGCTTGAGTGATGTGCATTACCGAGAGGGCCCAGAGATACCTCTCCGACAATCGGAGTGACAAATCCTAATCTCGAAATATGCCAACCCAACAAGTACCTTTGGAGACACCTGTAGAGCACCTTTATAATCACCCAGTTACGTTGTGACGTTTGGTAGCACACAAAGTGTTCCTCCGGTAAACGGGAGTTGCATAATCTCATAGTCATAGGAACATGTATAAGTTATGAAGAAAGCAATAGCAACAAACTAAACGATCAAGTGCTAAGCTAACTGAATGGGTCAAGTCAATCACATCATTCTCCTAATGATGTGGTCCCGTTAATCAAATGACAACTCATGTCTATGGTTAGGAAACATAACCATCTTTGATCAACGAGCTAGTCAAGTAGAGGCATACTAGTGACACTGTTTTGTCTATGTATTCACACATGTATTATGTTTCCGGTTAATACGATTCTAGCATGAATAATAAACATTTATCATGATATAAGGAAATAAATAATAACTTTATTATTGCCTCTAGGGCATATTTCCTTCATAGGTTTCACTAGTGGCTTCTCTCAAGATAGCATATGTATTACGGTGGGTGAAGAAATTACTGTCGAGCAATTGATAGAAGAGCGAATAATTATGAGAATATCTAGGCATGATTATGTATATAGGCATCACGTCCGTGACAAGTAGACGGACTCTTGCCTGCATCTACTACTATTACTCCACACATCGACCGCTATCCAGCATGCATATAGAGTATTAAGTTCATAAGAACAGAGTAATGATGACCCACAAGTATATGGGATCTATTGCAGTCCTTTCGATAAGTAAGAGTGTTGAACCCAACGAGGAGCGGAAGGAAATGATAAGCAGTTTTTAGCAAGCTATTCTCTGCAAGCATTGATATTATAGGTAACAGATAGTTTTGTGATAAGATAATTGGTAACGAGCAACAAGTAACAAAAGTAAATAAAGTGCAGCAAGGTGGCCCAATCCTTTTTGTAGCAAAGGACAAGCCTGGACAAACTCTTATATGATGTAAATCGCTCCCGAGGACACATGGGAATATCATCAAGCTAGTTTTCATCACGTTCATATGATTTGCGTTCGGTACTTTGATAATTTGGTATGTGGGTGGACCGGTGCTTGGGTGCTGCCCTTACTTGCACAAGCATCCCACTTATGATTAACCTCTATTGCAAGCATCCGCAACTACAACAAAAGTATTAAGGTAAACCTAACCATAGCATGAAACATATGGATCCAAATCAGCCCCTTACTAAGCAACGCATAAACTAGGGTTTAAGCTTCTGTCACTCTAGCAACCCATCATCTACTTATTACTTCCCAATTCCTTACTCTAGGCCCAAATAATGGTGAAGTGTCATGTAGTCGATGTTCACATAACACCACCAGAGGAGAGACAACATACATCTCATCAAAATATGGAACGAATACCAAATTCACATGACTACTAATAGCAAGACTTCTCCCATGTCCTCAGGAACAAACGTAACTACTCACAAAGCATATTCATGTTCATAATCAGAGGGGTATTAATATGCATATAGGATCTAAACATATGATCTTCCACCAAATAAACCAACTAGCATCAACTACAAGGAGTAATTAACACTACTAGCAACCCACATGTACCAATCCCAGACTTGGAGACAAGAATTGGATACAAGAGATGAACTAGGGTTTTGAGAGGAGATGGTGCTGGTGAAGATGTTGATGGAGATTGCCCTCTCCCGTTGAGAGGAGCGTTGGTGATGACGATGGCGATGATTTTCCCCTCCCGGAGGGAAGTTTCCCCGACAGAACAGCTCTGCCAGAGCCCTAGATTGGTTCCGCCAAGGTTCCGCCTCGTGGCGGGGGAGTCTCGTCCGGAAAGATGGCTTATGATTTTTTTCTCATCGAAGGACTCCATATAGCAAATGATGGGCATCGAAGGGCCACCAGGGGGCCCACGAGGCAGGGGGCGCGCCTAGGGCACGCCCCCACCCTCGTGGCCAGGGTGTGCCACCCTCTGGAACTTCTTGCGCTCAATATTTTTTATTATATTGTGAAAATGACTTCCGTGAAGTTTCACGACTTTTGGAGCTGTGCAGAATAGGTCTCTAATATTTGGTCCTTTTCCAGCCCAGAATCCCAGCTGCCGGCATTCTCCCTCTTTATGTAAACCTTGTAAAATAAGATAGAATAGGCATAAGTATTGTGACATAATGTGTAATAACAGCCCATAATGCAATAAATATCAATATAAAAGCATGACGCAAAATGGACATATCAAGTAACGCCTTAAGCAAGATGACATGATGTAGAGGGATAAACTCATGCAATATGATATAGACCCCATCTTTTTATCCTCGATGGCAACAACACAATACGTGTCGTTTCCCTTTCTGTCACTGGGATCGAGCACCGCAAGACTGAATCCAATGCTAAGCACTTCTCCCATTGCAAGAAAGATCAATCTAGTAGGCCAAACCAAACTGATAATTCGAAGAGACTTGCAAAGATAACCAATCATACATAAAAGAATTCAGAGAAGATTCAAATATTGTTCATAGATAGACTTGGTCATAAACCCACAATTCATCAGATCTCGACAAACACACTGCAAAAAGAGTTACATCAAATAGATCTCCAAGAGAATCAAGGAGAACTTTGTATTGAGATCCAAAGAGAGAGATAAGAAGCCATCTAGCTACTAGCTATGGACCCGAAGGTCTAAAGTAAACTACTCACACATCATCGGAGGGGCCCTGGAGTTGATGTAGAGGCCCTCCGTGATCAATGCCCCCTCCGACGGAGCTCCGGAAAAGGCCCCAAGATGGGATCTCTTGGGTACAGATGGTTGCGGCAGTGGAAATAGGGTTTCGTGGTGCTCCTGGATGTTTGCGGGGTACGTAGATATATATAGGAGGAAGAAGTAGGTCGGTGGAGCCACGAGGGGCCCACGAGGGTGGAGGGCGCACCCAGGGGGTAGGCGCGCCCCCTGCCTCGTGGCCTCCTCGTTGATTACTTGACGTCCACTCCAAGTCCTCTGGATCACGTTCGTTCCAAAATTCACGCTCCCGAAGGTTTCATTCCGTTTGGATTCCGTTTGATATTCCTTTTCTATGAAACATTGAAATAGACAAAAAATAGCAATTTGGGCTGGGCCTCCGGTTAATAGGTTAGTCCCAAAAATAATATAAAAGTGTAAAATAAAGCCCATTAACATCCAAAACAGATAATGTCGGAGTAAGTGACCACGGGTAGCCTAGCCGGCTCCCCCTGGCCTTTCTGAAAAAAATTATGAGCCGATCCGGCTCTCAAGGATCCAAGACATGGGGCCGCCTTCCCCTGGCCGGCTATCTCCCAGGCCGGCTATTGGAAGGCGGCCCGACTTCAGCCCTCATGAAGAAAGCCGCGGGAGGGCCGGCTCCTAAGAGCCGGCTGCGAGAAGGCCGGCTCCAAGGAGCCGGCTCCCATAAAGCGATCAAGACCGTACCCTCGAAGTCTGCATCCACCTAACGGCGATGTGACGGGGCGTGGCTACAGTGAAACCCGCCACCCCCGAATCCCGGAGTGCGCCTGGCACAATGCGCCGTACGGGTGGCCATGACCGTCTGGCGCAACACTGTTGCCATGTTGACCCTGATGTCATCCACGACGGGCTACCAGTACGGCCCACGGGCGGTGGGCCCCTTCGGGCAGAGAGACACCCGAAGGCGGCCTGGCCTCCCCCAGTCGGCCCAAGACGGAGCCGGCTCTCTCCAGCCGGCTTGCCACCCCCTCGAAGGAGACGCCCCATTAAGGAGACAAGACGTGGTGAGGCTATAGTGGTCACCCGCCGGACGGCAGCACTGTAGCCACGCTTACCTCGGCGAAGCCCTCGTCACCAAGATTGAGCAATAGTAACCAGCCACCAACAAGGCCCTGGACAGTGGGGCCTGCCTGTCGACCAAGGGGCCGGTAGCTGGTGGGACCCACTAGCCGGCGGGCCCCAGCAGCCGGCGCAGAAGCCGGAGAGCGTAGACACAGACGGTTGGGCCCCGCGCCCAGCCGGATTACCGTTGTACCCCCGGGGGGTAGGCCTATATAAACCCCTCGGGACACCCATGCAAAGGGTTGATCCCTGCTAGTTTTAGACACCATGTAGGGAGGAGAAGAGAGCAAGCAGAGCCCTTCTTCCTCCTCTCGCCAAACAGCTCAAGGAGCACCGTGTAGCTACTTGTTCATCGAGTGATCATGCGGAGACCCCGCAGAGCAGTAGTAGGGGTGTTATCTCCACGGAGAGCCCCGAAGCTGGGTAAGATTCACCGGCGTGCATGTCTTCACCTCATCCCGTTTCCAGGCACCGGCGATGTTTTACTGGCTCCCACAATGATAAGCCACCCGTTGGCATATGTCGCACCTACCACCCGACATTTGGCGCCCACCGTGGGGCTAGGTGCACCGTCGTCCGAAGACCTGTTCTGGACGGGAACCTTCTTCCTCCCCCGCGAGCGTAGCCAGCCCGGCACGCCCGATGGCGCTTGCCACGACGCACTGCAAGGCGTCACCAACACCTGCGCAGCGAGCAGCCTCGCCGATCTCCTCGACAAGACCCTCATCTCCGACGAGCTCGCCTCCGACGTGGGCACCGACCACCTTGTCAACCTCCTCGGCCGGCTCCATGTCTCCGGCGAGCCTGCCATGGACTTGGAGTCGGTTGGCTCCACCGATCCGATGCCTGTCGACTCCGACACGGCCTCATTCGACACCTTCCCCACCAACGTCACGATCTACAACGACCCGCTTCCCCGAGCCGATGGCTGCGACGCTGTCACCACCGAGGTGATGGTCATCGGCCACGACGGCGCAGCCGACGAGAGCGCCCACGACGCCCCGCACGCGGCGGTCCACGACTTGTCCATCCCCCTCCCGGCCGACGCCGACGCTGAAGCACTGGAGGCTCGCCGCCTTGCCCTCCTCGTGGAGGGCCGGCAGTTGGTTTCCATGAGACACCTCACTGAGGCCCACCGACGCGAGGCCGACCGCGCCGCCTTTGGCACGCCGCCCCCAGGCGGGCCTAGCCAGGCCGGCGTTGTCAGACAGCGCGGCGCTATCATTGCCGACATGTTAGGGGTCGACCGCCCAGTCTACGCCACTCCACTCGAGAACCTGCGTGCCGCCCAGGCGGCCGTAGACGAGCTAGACGGACTGGGGGCCGAAGAACTCCCCCACATGACCCGACGCATCCAGCAGCTGATCGACGCAGCCGCGCAGCGGCACGAAGCCGACGCCCGCGCGGAAAGCCCTCCCTCGCGCCGAGATCACGGCGCGACGTCCCGGACGCCGACTGCAGGTAGAGACCGCGCGCGGCGCAAGAAAGAGCCGGCTGCCAGCCGAAGCCAAACCCGGATCTCCATCGAGCGAGATGCAGAAGGCCACCCTCGGGCCGTGGAGTGGCAGGGCAACCCGCTTCCGCCTCGGCCCCGTGGAGAGAGATATCCCACCCCGCCGCCTGTTGCGCATCCGACTCTCAGCGGCCGGCTAGGTCGCCGCGAAGGAGTCGGCGAGAACAACGCCCGCCATCGGATCGACCGCCTGGTGCGATCCCTGGCGCTGGAAGAAGAAGACGATGTTGGTCCGCCTTGCTTCGGCCCCCGCATCCGCGACGAGCCCTTCCCCAAAGGGTTCTCGCTCCCAAGAGACACGCCCAAGTATAACGGTTCCGTGAAGCCGGAAGATTGGTTGATCGACTACTCCATGGCGGTTAGCATAGCCAACGGCAACCTGCGCATTGCCGTGAAGTACGTGCCCCTCATGCTGCAAGGCACGGCGCGGACCTGGCTCAACAGCCTCAAACCACACAGCATCAACAGCTGGCTAGATTTCACAGAAGCTTTCGTCCGCAACTTCACCAGCACCTACAAGCGGGCTCCCAAGCCCAGACAGCTCTCCTTGTGCGTACAAGGCCCCGCCGAGTCAACTCGCGACTACCTCACGCGTTGGGCCGAGCTTCGCAACTCTTGCGAAGGGGTGCACGAGGTGCAAGCCATAGAATACTTCACTGCCGGGTGCCGAGAGGGCACCTTCCTCAAGCACAAGCTCCTCTGCGACGAGCCGACTACCCTCGACGAGCTTCTGGACATAACGGACAAGTACGCTACCGCCGATTCCTCAATGAAGACCGAGCTCCGGGTAGACGCGTCCGGAAAAGTACTCAACCCGGCGCCCAAGACGCCGGCTGGGGATTCCGGCCGACGCCCACACTCGAATGACCACAAGCGCAAGGGCCCCGCGCCGCCTCCCGCCAGTCGGCAGGTGGCCACAGTCGAAGACGTGCCGCCCGAAGGGCGTCCCGCGCCCAAGAAGCCCAAGGGTGGCAGGCCGGCTTGGCAGCCGGCCTTCTCCTACGAGAAAACTCTCGGCGCCCCGTGCAAGTTCCACAGCGGCGCGAAGCCGTCCAACCACACAACCCGAAAGTGCCATTGGCTCACCCGAATCTCCAAAGGCGAAGGGCTCGCGCCACCTCCGCCTGCCGGTCCGCCGCCTCTGGCTCCGCAGTCGCCGGCCGCTCGGCCCGTAGTCGGAGCCGTGCATGATGAGTTCCCCGACGAGCATGCCGCCTATATCGTCTTTACAAGCCAGCCCGAAGACCGGCGCAGCAAACGCCAAGAGAACTAGGAAGTCAGCATGGTTGCTGCCAACCCCGCCGAGAACATGCACTGGTCAGAAAAACCTATCAGTTGGAGCCGGGCTGACCACCCAGAGGTGATGCCATCTCCCGGCTCTTATGCGTTGGTTCTGGATGCCACCCTTGCAACGGATAGACGCGCCGCTCGCTTCTCTCGTGTGTTGATAGACGGCGGGAGCAGCATCAACATCTTGTACCGCGACACCCTGGAGAAGCTGAACGTCAAGACAAAGCAACTCATACCTACTCGGACAGTGTTCCATGCCTGTCCTGCGCCCCCATTGGCAAGATCAAGATTGATGTACTTTTTGGGGACAAGGAGCATTTCCGCCGGGAAGCGATCTGGTTTGAAGTGGTGGACCTGGAGAGCCCTTACCATGCATTGCTCGGCCGACCTGCCTTGGCCAAATTCATGGCAGTTCTCCACTATGCATACCTCAAGATGAAGATACCAAGCACCAAAGGCGTCATCACCGTAGCCGGCGATTACAAGAAGTCCTCCGAGTGCACAGCAGCCAGCAGCCGGCTGGCCGAGTCCCTTGTGATTGCCGAAGAGAAGAAGATGTTGGACCGGGTCGTGGCCATGGCCGGCAAGCAGTCGGCCCTATCCCCCGATCCCAAGGAGCATGATGCCCAAGGATCTTTCCAGCCGGCCAAGGAGACGAAGAAGATACCTCTTGACCCCGAGCACCCAGAGAGGTTTGCCGTCATCGGGTCAAACCTAAACAGCAAATAGGAAGGCGAGCTCGCCGACTTCCTCCGTGAGAATTGGGACATCTTTGCATGGTCCCCCAAGGACATGCCGGGTGTTCCGAAGGAATTCGCCGAGCACAAATTACACGTCCGAGAAGACGCCAAACCAGTCAAACAACCCCTCCGTCGACTGTCGGAGGAGAAACGCAGGATTGTGGGAGAGGAGATAGCCCGGCTTCTGGCTGCCGGCTTCATTATGGAAGTTTTCTTTCCAGAGTGGCTCGCCAACCCGGTCCTTGTGCTAAGGAAGAACAACAAGTGGCGCATGTGTATAGACTACACGAGCCTCAACAAGGCCTGCCCCAAAGATCCCTTCGCCCTGCCAAGGATTGACCAAGTGATAGACTCCACGGCCGGATGCGAGCTGTTGAGTTTCTTGGATGCTTACTTAGGGTATCACCAGATAAAGTTAGATCCGGCTGACCGCCCAAAGACCGCCTTCATCACGCCATTCGGAGCCTTCTACTACCTGACTATGACATTCGGCTTGAGAAATGCCGGTGCCACTTTTCAGCGTTGCATGCAGAAGTGTCTCCTCAAGCAACTCGGCAGAAATGCCCACGTCTACGTAGATGACATTGTGGTGAAGAAGGAGAAGCACGGCACCTTGCTGGAAGACCTCAAGGAAACATTTGAGAACCTACGCCGGTTCCAAATCAAGATTAACCCCGAGAAATGCGTGTTCGGAGTGCCAGCCGGCCAGCTCCTAGGCCTCCTGGTCTCCGAATGCGGCATCGAATGCAACCCAGTAAAGATCAAGGCCATTGAGAGAATGGCGATTCCCACCAAACTTCGAGACGTCTAAAAGTTTACCGGATGCTTGGCCTCCCTAAACCGCTTCATCAGCCGGCTCGGAGAGAAAGCACTTCCTCTCTACCGCCTCATGAAGAAGACCAACCACTTCGAGTGGAATGACCAAGCCGATCAAGCTTTTCACGAGCTGAAGAAGATGCTGGCCACGCCGCCTGTCCTGGCGGCACCGACTGAGAAAGAGCCCATGATCCTCTACATTGCCACAACCAGCCGGGTGGTCAGCACCGTCATCGTAGTCCAACGCCCAGAAGAAGGCCGAGCCTAGCCGGTCCAGAGGCCGGTGTACTATTTGAGCGAGGTGCTGTCTACCTCGAAGCAGAACTACCCGCACTACCAGAAGATGTGCTACGGCGTGTACTTCGCCGCCAAGAAGCTGAAGCCCTACTTCCAAGAACATCCCATCATGGTTGTATGCACCGCCCCGCTGGCCGAGATCATAGGCAGCCGGGATGCATCTGGTCGAGTGGCGAAATGGGCCATCGAGCTGGCCCCTTACGCGATCTTCTACCAGCCTCGTACCACCATCAAATCCCAAGCATTGGCCGACTTCCTCGTCGACTGGGCCGAGACCCAGTACCTGCCGCCGGCTCCCGACTCCACTCATTGGCGCATGCACTTCGATGGGTCCAAGATGCGCACCGGCTTGGGAGCCGGCATCGTCCTCACCTCTCCCAAAGGCGACAAGCTCAGATACACGTTGCAAATCCACTTTGCCGCCTCCAACAATGTAGCCGAGTATGAGGCGCTCATACACGGGCTCCGGCTTGCCAAAGAGCTCGGCATTCACCGGATCCTATGTTATGGCGACTCGGACTTGGTGGTCCAGCAATCATCCGGCGACTGGGACGCCAAGGACGCAAATATGGCAAGCTACCGCTTCCTCGTTCAGCAGATCAATGGGTATTTTGAAGGATGTGAGTTCCTCCACGTACCGTGAGCCGACAACGAACCAGCTGATGCTCTGGCTCGAATAGGCTCCACCCGGCAAGCAATACCAACCGGCGTCTCTCTACAACGCCTCCTCAAGCCGTCTATCAAGCCGTCTCCAGAGTCCGATTCCATCTTCGTGCCGCCTGACCCCGACGCGGCCGGGTCTGGCTCGAAGAGCCAAGCAGGTGGCCCGGCGACTTCGATAGTCGGCCAGGGGGTATCAGCAGGCGGCTCGGGGACTTCCGTAGTTACGCCCGACCCGGGGACTGCCTCACCCGGCTCGGGGATTGCGGTAGTCGGCCCAGAAACTACACCAACACAACAGGCGGCGGCCGACTCCAGCATTTCACCGCCCAGCCCGCCCGCCCTGGTCGCAGTAGCCGTTTTGGCAATAGAAGAAGTCGTAGCTCCGTCATGGGCTCAATCCATCCTCAACTTCCTAATAAACCAAGATCTGCCGGCTAACGAAGTAGAGGCAAGACAAGTCCAACACCGAGCCGGAGCATACACAATCGTCAACAGAGAGCTCGTCAAGCGCAGTGTCACTGGAGTCCTCCAGCGATGCGTCGAGCAAGAGAAGGGCATTGCAATCCTCAGAGACATCCACCAAGAAGAATGCGGCCACCATGCGGCCTCAAGATCACTCGTCGCCAAAGCCTTCCGCCATGGTTTCTTTTGGCCGACTGCTTTGGATGACGCCAAGGAGTTAGTCAAACATTGCAAAGGGTGCCAACTCTTCAGCTCCAAGCAACACATGCCGGCTTCAGCACTCAAGACCATTCCCCTCACCTGGCCCTTTGCCGTTTGGGGACTGGACATGGTGGGCCCAGTCAAGACGGCGCGCGGCGGCATGACACATCTGCTTGTCGCCATGGACAAATTCACCAAATGGATTGAAGCAAAGCCGATCAAGAAGCTGAATGGGCCGACTGCCGTCACATTTATCGCAGATATAACAACTCGGTACGGCGTGCCACACAGCATCATCACCGACAATGGCACAAATTTCGCCAAGGGAGCCTTGGCACGTTTCTGCGCGACGCAAGGCATCCGGTTGGATCTAGCATCTGTTGCCCACCCGCAGTAAAACGGCCAGGTCGAGTGAGCCAACGGCCTCATCCTTTCCGGCATCAAGCCCCGACTGATCGTACCACTGGAGCGTTCAGCCGGCTGTTGGCTCGATGAGCTGTCGGCTGTCCTCTGGAGTCTGCGGACTACACCAAACAAGTCAACCGGCTTCACCCCTTTCTTCCTCGTGTATGGTGCCGAGGCGGTCATCCCAACTGACATCAAGTTCGACTCGCCTCGAGTAACCATGTACACGGAAGCGGAGGCCAAGGAAGCACGAGAAGACGGTGTCGACCTGCTGGAAGAAAGCCGGCTGTTAGCCCTCAGCCGGTCCGCCATCTATCAGCAGGGCCTGCGCCGCTACCAAAGCTGAAAGGTCAAGCCAAGATCCTTCCAAGAGGGCGATCTTGTGCTCCGGCTGATCCAGCGAACAGCCGGCCAGCACAAGCTCTCGGCCCCTTGGAAGGGCCCCTTCGTCATCAGCAGAGCCTTAGGCAACGACTCCTACTACCTGATCGACACGCAGAAGCCGAAGGCACGAAAGAGAGACGACTCCGACAAAGAGTCGGAATGACCATGGAACGCCAACCTCCTCCGAAGGTTTTACAGCTGAAATACAGTATGTATCACGCTAACTTTTGTACTAAGTACGAGACAATAGGGCCCCCGAGGAGAGCTCGGGGACTGCCATCTTTTGTCTATAAATGAAAAGTATCATGCTTATGGCCTTGTCATTGCATTCACTTTTTTCCGTCCGGCACCGGGTTCGACTAGTCGGCCCGGGGACTGGCCGCCTGGAGTTATATTAGAAGTCCTACCCCCAGTCAGACAAGTAGTGTGCCGGCTCCCAAGCCTTCTCTTGCCAAAAGTCGCAGTTCGAAGAACCGGCTGTCTGGCTGACAAGAGTTAAGGGCAGGAACGGGTGCCCACACGAAAAACGGCTAGGGACTAACGGACTAATATAACAAAAGCCGGTTTTTCTCCCACCGCCGACCGACTACCAGAGTAGCCGGCCGGACGGCTTCCATTCACTTCACTTCAATCTAAGAAAGCTCGAGTACTTGCCTCCCCAAAAGGGGAAGGTGGCAAAGGAAACAGCCTAAGGATAAAAAGCATACGTGAATGGAAACCAAACATGCACAAGTTAATATTTACATAAAAGACCTTCAAAAGGCCAGCATTCAACATAGTTTGGATACATCCCCAGTGGGTGGAACTGCAGAAGCTTAATAAAAATTGTTCAGAAGGCAACAAGCAGGAAAAAACAAGGACGGCAGATTAAGCCGGCTGAGCGACTGATGAGCCGGGCAGGTCGGTGGAGACGGCAGTGCCGGCTGGAGGAGCGGCTGGCTGGCGAACCTCGGCATGATCACCGCCTCCCGTAGAGGGTGCATTTGCGCGCGCCCTGTTGCTGGAGGCACGGTCAGGCTGAGGCTGGCTGGCTGTCCCACCGGCCGGCTCGACGTCTTCGCTTTCCTTTCCTTCGTCGTCTTCGCCTTCGTCGCTGGAGGCGATTTCTTCTGCCGAGTCTTCACCCGCCGCCGGGTCCAGCCCGAACTACTCCTCCGGCTGGGCAACGCCGTCATCATTAATCTCGGGAGCGAAGACGCCGATGTCAGTACACTCGGCGATTGTCGATGCGCGCTGGGCGATAGCCGGTCGCACCTCCGCTAGCTCTTCGTCGGCCTCCAGCCGCCAGGTGCGCAGCTGGTCCAGGTTCAGCCCCGGATACCAAGCTCGGACGAACTCCAGCGCCCTCCCAGCTCCAAGCTGGGCCGCCGACGCCTTCCAGGCCTCAAAGCGGCCAACCGCAACCTCCAGCCAGTCGGCAGTCCGACTCGGGGTGCGGGGAATCATCTCGCTTGGCCAGAGGGCGGCCAACACCTATGCTCCGGCGCGCTGGAGGCGGCGGAGCATACGATGAGCCGGCTGCAGCCGCGCTTGGACCGCCAAGAGTTGCTCTTCGAGCGACCGACTCGCGTCCGGCGCGACTTCAGCCCCCGCCTGCCGGCGCGCTTCGTGATGGGCCTCGATAGTTTGGGCGGCGAAGACGGAGTAGCCAGGAAAGTAGTCTGCATAGAGAATAAAAAGCAGCTCAACTCAGAACACAAGTCAGGCGGCAAGGGGCAGGCAAGGAGCGAGAAAGGCGGCTTACCGTCGATTAAATCCTCAATACGGCCGAAGCCTTCATTCAGCGCTTGCCTGGTCTCAGCCCAGCCCGTCGCTTCAGTCTCGAACTCGGCCTTTAGGGCGGTTTCGTTATCCTGTGCCTTCTTCAGAGCCGCCTTGTGGCTCTCCTCCTGGTCAGCCAGCTTCTTGGCCAGGCGGTCACGCTCCAGGACCAAGGCGTCATACTCGGTTTCCTTGGCGCGAAGGGCGGCCTGCGCCTCGCTGAGCTGCCCCCTTAAGTCGGCATTGGCTTCTGCGAGCATGAAAGACAAAAGAAAAACCAGTAAGGTGAAGTCGTCAGGAAAGATCCGACCTGATTGCTCAGCAGTCGGCCCAAATCTCGGGGACTACACCCAGTGGGTGCGCTGACGAGCCCCCACAAGAGATGAACGAAACCAAGTATGTACTCTGGCTGCTGATCAGGTCTTCGGCTCTCCAACCCAGCTCCTGAGCCTGGGAGTTGAAGGCGGCAGCGCGGAGGTTATGATACTCCTGGAAGATTAGACAGGAGGCGAGAATAAGGTAGTCGTCAAGGAAGATCCGACCCGACTGCTCAGCAGTTGGCCCGAATCTCGGGGACTACACCCAGTGGGTGCGCTGACGCGCCCCCACGGAAGAAATCAACAGAACAAAACAACCAAAGATAGAAGACTCACCTGGATGACGGCCCGTGTCGCAAGGAACTCCTGGGTGTATTGTTGCAGCAAGGCGGCTTGGGCCTGAAGCCGGTTCCGAACCTCTTGGGCCGCCACATTCAGCTCGCCCGTCCCGCCGCTAGAAGTCCACTCGGACGTGCCGGTGCTGGCCGCCTCCAAGGCCTCCGCCGTCTGGCTGGCACCCGTAGCTCGGTGCGGCTTCGGCACAGCGATGCCTCCCCCTGCGCGCCGGCGCATTGCCGGCTGCACCTCGAGGCCGGCTCCTGCTTCCGGCTCACCCCCGGCCGGCTGCTCTGGCACGGCAGCCGACTGGCCGCCTTGGCCCGCTCCGGTTGGCGCTGCCGGCGGAGCCCCCTCCACGAAGATCACGGAGTCCTCCCTCTGCTCCATCACCGGCGGTTCTTGGTCGACCTCCTCCAGCGGAGGCACAGGAATGTTGGGGGTCACGGCGCGGAGGGGAATGGCTAGCAGCGAAGGCTGGTTGTGCGAAGCCTCCGCCTCCGTCTCCGCAGCTGCCGCCTCCGCCCGGGCCTTGGCTGCTGCATCGGCCTGCTCCTTCGTCGCCTGGGAGGCCCTTCGCTCCGCCGCCTCCCGCTCCTCCCGCACCTCTTGTGCGTTCTGCTCCGTAGCCTCCCTGAGGTCGGCACGGGGATCCACGCGGCGGGAGCCCGAAGACCCTCCAGTCGGCCCGACTACGGAGCCGCCCGGACCCCGCTCAAGGGAAAGCGGCGCCCTGTCCGGCGAGGAAAGAAAGGTTTAGAAGAGTTTTCAATCGAAAAGAACAACAAAAAATAGGTGGCCAAGCATTCGATGACTTACGCTGAGATCGCCTGCGGCTGCTTCACCGCCTTGCGGAAGCGGGCCGCCTTCGCGGCCGCCTCATCTCGCTTGGTCGCCGCTGCGGAAGTCTTGGACTTCTTCGGCCGGCTGCCGAAGAGGATCGACACGGCCCGGCGCTTCTGGGCGCGGCCGCTAGCAGCCGGCGCGGCGGACGAGCTCGCGCCTTGATGATCAGGCGCCGGCTGGCAGCGCGGGGTGACTTCGACCTCGGCATCATCCGGCCAGTCCTCGAAGCCGGCCGTGAGCCCCGTGCCTCCGGCCTCGTCGCTTTCCCCCACGATGGCGTCTTCCATGGCGGCCGCTCCCAAGTCTGGGTCGTCGGCGTCGTCCACCATGCGGTCAGGGACGAGCTGGCGCTCTATCCCTACGGCCCCGGTCGTCAGCGAAAGGAGAGGGTTCTGCTAGGGGCAAACCGACTGATCAGAGGCCGGCTATCATGAGGCCGGCTACCAAAGGAAGAAAAGGAGAAAGAACTTACGGCAGGCGGAGGGTTGGCGCGGGAATACGGCTCCTTGCCGTATCGTCAATCCTCGGCGAGCTTGAAGTTGGAGATATAGTTCACCATGTAGGAGACCTCCGCATGAGGCATCTCCCTGGTGATCAGCCGGTTTGGGTCGAAGCGGCCGCTCATCTGACAAACCATGTGAGGCCGGCTTTGGAGGGGAAGAACCCGACGCTCCACGAAGGCGGCCATGAAGTCGGCTCCGGTCAGGCCCTCCGACTGGATCATCACCCAAAGCCGGGAGACGGCTGCGTTCCCGGCCTAAGACAACGACCTGGCCCGGTAGCTCCATGAAGGTCGCCTCCCAACCGGCGGGCCGGCTTTATAAGCCGGCAGGTTGACGTAGTCGCCTTGCTGCGCGACATTCTTCACGTAAAAGTATGACTTCTGCCAAAGCTTCACCGACTGGATCAACGGGATGGGCGGGAACGGGTTGTTCTCGCTCGCCCACCTCATGGCAATAAAGGCTCCGCAAGGGACGGGCACGCCCGCGACGACGGTGCCGAGCTTGCTTTGGAAGAATTCCGCCCAGAGCTCGAGCGTGGGGAGGACCCCAAGGAAGCCTTCACACAGCATGATGAAGGCCGACAGCAGCATCACCGCGTTGGGCATAAGGTGATGCGGCTGGAGGTTGTAGAATTCGAGGAAGGCTCGTAGGAACCCGCTCGCCGGAAGGCCGAAGCCACGCAGGCAGTGCGAGCGGAAGATCACCTGCTCGCCCTCCTCCGGTGCCGGCGAAATCTCCTTCTCCGGCGCTAGACGAACCCGAACGAAGTCCTCGCCGGGCAGGCGTCGCGTCTGGCGGAGGAACGCGACGTGGTCCTCATGGACGTTGGAGCCATCCCACGAGCTTGACAGCGCCATGGGGCAGCGCCGCGAGAAGCAAGACGATGCGGCGGCGGAACGACACGACGGCGGAACAGTGCGGCAAAGAGCTGCTGCGGGGAAGAGAAGAGAAGGAGGGCGAGAAGGGGCGGAGTGAGGGAGAGCGCGCGAGCCTCTGCCGCTCCCCCTACTCCTCCTACTTATAGACCGCGCGGCGGAGCCGAGGAGGCGCGACGTGGGGGAACGTGGGGATCAACTGCGCCCACTCCCCCACGTCCCACGATTATTGTGCCTTGATGGCAGAATAAAACCGCCGCGGGAAGGCGAGCGGTCCATGTGGGCCACGGAAGATCCGCGCTCGGACCGAGGCCTGTGAGTGGCGGGCCCGGGCCTGCGGCGGCGTCCCATCGCGCGCGTGCGTTGGCAGGATTTCCTCGCCACGTGGCCCGCGTTCCCGCCTACGAGAAACGAAGCTTTTCCGAAGACGGCGCGCACAAGCAAAGCCGGCCCCTCAGGATAGGAAGCTGATCAAGCTTCTCGTCCCTTTATCATCCTCGAAGCTCGCCCAGCTTCGGGGACTACTGTCGGAGTAAGTGACCATGGGTAGCCTAGCCGGCT
Organism: Triticum dicoccoides; assembly: GCF_002162155.2. Taxonomy (NCBI): domain Eukaryota; kingdom Viridiplantae; phylum Streptophyta; class Magnoliopsida; order Poales; family Poaceae; genus Triticum; species Triticum dicoccoides. Next base: position 555,608,818 of record NC_041380.1, on the reverse strand, counting down.
CCCCTGGCCTTTCTGAAAAAATTACGAGCCGATCTGGCTCTCAAGGATCCAAGACATGGGGCCGCCTTCCCCTGGCCGGCTATCTCCCAGGCCGGCTATTGGAAGGCGGCCCGACTTCAGCCCTCATGAAGAAAGCCGTGGGAGGGCTGGCTCCTAAGAGCCGGCTGCGAGAAGGCCGACTCCAAGGAGCTGGCTCCCATAAAGCGGTCAAGATTGTACCCTCAAAGTCTGCATCCACCTAACGGCAACGTGACGGGGCGTGGCTACAGTGAAGCCTGCCACCCTCGAATCTCGGAGCGCGCCTGGCACAGTGCACCGTACGGGTGGCCATGACCCATCCGACGCAGCACTGTTGCCACGTTGACCCTGATGTCATCCACGATGGGCTACCAGTACGGCCCACGGGCAGTGGGCCCCTTCGGGCAGAGAGACATCCGAAGGCGGCCTGGCCTCCCCCAGTTGGCCCAAGACGGAGCCGGCTCTCTCCAGCCGGCTTGCCACCCCCTCGAAGGAGACGCCCCATTAAGGAGACAAGACGCGGTGAGGCTATAGTGGTCACCCGCCGGACGGCAGCACTGTAGCCACGCTTACCTCGACGAAGCCCTCGTCACCAAGATTGAGCAACAGTAACCAGCCACCGACAAGGCCCTGGACAGTGGGGCCTGCCTGTCGACCAAGGGGCCGGTAGCCGGTGGGACCCACTAGCCGACGGGCCCCAGCAACCGGCGCAGAAGCCGAAGAGCGTAGACACAGACGGCTGGGCCCCGCGCCCAGCCGGATTACCGTTGTACCCCCGGGGGGTAGGCCTATATAAACCCCCCGGGACACCCATGCAAAGGGTTGATCCCTGCTAGTTTTAGACACCACGTAGGGAGGAGAAGAGAGCAAGCAGAGCCCTTCTTCCTCCTCTCGCCAAACAGCTCAAGGAGCACCTTGTAGCTACTTGTTCATCGAGTGATCATCCGGAGACCCCGCAGAGCAGCAGTAGGGGTGTTATCTCCACGGAGAGCCCCGAAGCTGGGTAAGATTCGCCGGCGTGCATGTCTTCGCCTCATCCCGTTTCCAGGCACCGGCGATGTTTTACTGGCTCCCACAATGATAAGCCACCCGTTGGCATATGTCGCACCTACCACCCGACAGATAATATAATAGCATGGAACAATCAAAAATTATAGATACGTTGGAGGCGTATCACTAGACTACAAAAAAAGACACATCCGTGACATTTTGGGCCGAACGAATTTTTTTTCTGTCATGCTTATGACACTTATATGACGATAATTGTGACAAAATCCGGTATCATCATAGATGTTGTGGGGTCCTACTTCTATGACAAAAAATCATGACAGAAAATGGGTGATGTCTACTACACAACCTTCTTCTTGTAGACGTTGTTGGGCCTCCAAGTGCAGAGGTTTGTAGGACAGTAGCAAATTTCCCTCAAGTGGATGACCTAAGGTTTATCAATCCGTAGGAGGCGTAGGACGAAGATGGTCTCTCTCAAGCAACTCTGCAACCAAATAGCAACGAGTCTCTTGTGTCCCCAACATGTCTCCAACGTATCTATAATTTTTTATCGCTCCATGCTATATTATCTACTGTTTTGGACATTATTGGGCTTTATTATCCACTTTTATATTATTTTTGGGACTAACCTACTAACTGGAGGCCCAACCCAGAATTGTTGTTTTTTTTGCCTATTTTAGGGTTTCGAAGAAAACGAATATCAAACGGAGTCCAAACGGAATGAAACCTTCGGGAACGTGATTTTCTCACCGAACATGATCCAGGAGACTTGGACCCTACGTCAAGCAACCAACAAGGAGGCCATGAGGTAGGGGGCGCGCCTTGTCGGGGGTTTGGTGCGACATATGCCAACGGATGGCTTATCATGGTGGGGGCGAGTAGAACGTCGCCGGTGCCTGGAAACGGGATGAGGCGAAGACATGCACGCCGGCGAATCTTACCCAGCTTCGGGTCTCTCCGGGGAGATAATACCCCTACTGCTGCTCTGCAGGGTCTCCGCATGATCACTATGGCCAAGTGTTTACACGGTTGCTCCTTGAGCTGTTTCTGGTGGAAGAAGAGGGCAAGGCTAGCTCTCTCCTTCTATCTGGTATGGTCTAGAATTACTGGGATCCAACCCCTTGCATGGGTGCCCTGGGGGGTTTATATTGGCCTACCCCCCAGGGGTACAATGGTAACTCGACTGGGCGCGGGCCCGCCGTCAGTGCCTCCGACCTCCGACTTCTCCGCCGACTGCTGGGGCCCGCCGACTGGTCTGGTACGGAGCCGACAGGCCACGTCTGCCGCGGGCAGGTCTTGCCGGCCGCTCATTACTGTAGCTGTGCTTTTGATGACGCAGGCTTGGTCATGGGGTCGTGGCAACAGCCCCGCCGCCTGGCGGGCGATCACTGTGGCCACTCCCCATCTCATCTTGATTAATGGCGCATGGGCCCCGGGGAGGGCTCGGCCGACTCCCCCGGGCCGACTCCCGACGGGTCCGACTGGCGGTCCTCCCGCCGTCTCCCGAGGTCTCGCTGACTTGTGGGCCCCGCTGCCTCCAGGCCGTACAGACAAGCCGTCGTGGGTGCAGGACTTGGTACTGTGGTGCTGATGTCAGGGCCGGCCGGGCAATAGTGCCACGCCGCCCGGAGATCTTCCCGGGTACGACGTGCTGTGGCCATGCCTGCCCTTGGTAAGGGGCGGGGAGTGGGCTTCACTGTAGCAACGCCCCTGCCCCGTCCCCTCTGATGAGGTCATGGTTTGTTGGAGTCGTCGGCCGAATCCCCAAAGCCGGCTTCTCTGGAAGTCATCCCTGGGACTCGGCCGTGAGCGGGCAGTCGGCCGCCCTGCCGTTGACTCCTCAGGAGGCGGCTCTTCGCCCCGGGGTCTTGAGGGGCGCAGCCTGCCCCGATGTCTTGAAAGGTTATGGGACTCGGGTTGGCCTACCCGTGGCCCACTACTCCGACAGTAGTCCCCGAAGCTGGTGAGGCGCCACGGACGATTGGCCGAGAAGCCTCAGCAGTTTCTCTTTCCGGGTGCTCAACACATGGTCTTGATTGACTTCTGCCGGGCCGTCTAGAAGGAGTCGGACTTGCTCAACTCAGACTCCACTCAATTTCGACCTGCTCGGTATTTCGAACGTCGCGGTGGGATTTTAAGTGGCGTCCTAGCTAAGCCACCAGGCCGCCGCCCGTTCTTGGCCTGTCACGCGAGGGCACGTGGCTAGGCCGTCCTGTCAGCCCACGCGCGCGACAGGACAGGCCCACAGGCGGGGCCCGCCACTACCGTGCCTCGGCGCCCAAGCGGATCCGCTGTGGCCCCGGTGGACGGTTGGGATTCCCGTGGAGTTACTGCGTGCAGTAACTTTACGGGGATCGTGGGGGTCATGGGGCTGTGGGCGCAGTAAATCCCGACGTCCGCCCCCTCGGCTTCGCAGCCCACAGGGCTATAAGTAGGGGGAAGAGGGGGGCACGCGCGCCCCTCCTTCCCACTACTCCTCGTTCTCTTCCTCCTTGCCGCTCCTCGCACTCCTCCTTCCTCTTCTCTTCTCCGCTCCGCCGCACGCCCAAGCTCCGGGGAACGTTGCGGCGACAGCTCGCGATGAGTTCTTCCTCCGCTGCCGCACCTCCCCCAGTGCGTTCCGGCACCTGGGACGGTTCCGAGGTTCATGAAGACCACGTCGAGTTCCTCCGTCGGACCCGTCAGCTTCTCGGCGAGGATCGCGTGCAGGTGCGTCTTGCGCCGGAGGGGGAGATCTTCGCCGCCCCGCAGGAGGGCGAGCGGGTCATCTTCCGCTCGCACTGCTTGCACGGGCTGGGGCTACCGGCGAGCAGCTTTTTCCGGTCTTTCTTGGAGTTCTACGGCCTCTAGCCGCACCACCTCACCCCAACACAGTGGTGCTGCTGTCCGCCTTCGTGGCCTTGTGCGAGGGCTTCCTAGGAGTCCTCCCCGCCCTCGAGCTCTGGGGGGAGTTCTTCTTCTCCAATATCGACACCCAGGCCACGGGCGTGCCAGCTTAATGCGGCGCCTTCATCGCCGTGCGAAGGTCAGGAGCCGACAACCCCTTCCCCTCCAACTCGCTGATAAAGTCGGTGAAGTTGTGGCAGAGATCCTACTTCTACGTCAGGAACGTCGCCATGAGGGGCGACTGGGTCAACCTGCGAGCTTTCGAAGCCGGCCCGCCGGCTGGGAGACTGCCCAACTGGTCGTACCGGGCCAGGTCACTGACGCCTGCGGGAGCCGGCGCCATCATGCGACTCCGAGTGCTGACGCAGTCAGAGGATCTGACTGGTCCGGACCTGCTGGCCGCCTTCGTCTCGCGCCGAGTTCTCCCACTCCAGGGCCGCCCTCACATGATAAGCCAGATGAGTGGGCGCCGTGACCCAAGTCGGATGTGCACCAAGGACATGCCTCATGAAGAGGTGTCCCTCATGGTGAACTACCTCTCGGACAGCAGGCTCCCGGAGGACTGGCGATTCGGCAAGGAGCCGTACTCCCGCGCCAACCCCCCGCCCATGGTGAGTCGCCTTTCTTTTCTTTCTTTAGATTGTCTTCTTCTTGTCGAGTTTTGTTTTGACCAGTCGGCTTTGGTTAGAATCCCCTTCTTCATCCAACAGCCGGCACCTCGGGGCCGGCCCGTGAGTTTGTCGCTGACCGGGCGGAGAGCGATGTCGACGACCCCGATCTGGGGGCGGCGGCTCTGGAAGATGATACCGAGGGAGGAGGAGGGACAGCAGGCGACTTCAGGCCTTCGGCTACCTTCGCCGACTGGCCTGAAGACAGCGCCGAGGGAGAAGTCGCCCCTCGCCATCGGACAGGAGCCAGCCAGGCTGGCACGGGCTCTTCTGCCGCGCCAGGCGCTCCAGGCGGCGGGAAGAAGCGCAGGGCCGTGCCGACCTTGTTCGGCAGTCGGCCGAAGAAGCCCAAGGGCTCGGCTGCGGCGACCCGGCGGGACGAGGCAGCTGCGAAGGCCATCCGCTTCCGTAAGGAAGTGAAGAAGCCGCCGTTGGTCTCCGCATAAGTATTCTGTCTTCAAAGTTTTATTCTTTCTTCGTGATTTTTCTGAGTCTCGGCTTGCCCCTCTTTCTTCAGGGCTCCCCTCTCTCTTGAGTGGGTCGTCGCCACCTCCGTCATGGGGTCAGCGGAGACGTCCGCCACCACTCGGTGGATTGACCCCGCCGCTGACCTCCGGGAGGCGACATAGCGGAATGCGCAGGAGAGGCGCAACGAAGAAGAGGCCCTCCGCCTGGAGAAGGCGGAGGCCGACAGGGCGGAGGCCTCTGCTAAGAAAAACTAGTAGAGGTCGAAGCCGCCGCCACGGTGAAGCAGCAGGCTGAGGAAGCCGCACGCCACCAGTCGGCCTTGCTTGTCACCCCGCTGACCTCTGCGCCGCTGCCTCCGGAGTTCACGGGGCCATCTGGAGAAGCCGGCAGGGAGAACCTCGTCGAGGAGAGGGAAGGCGGCGACCCCTCTACTCCGGACGTGCACGTTCCGCCGCCGCCTCCGCCGCCGTCTGAAGGCGCGCAAGGTGAGCAGCCAGCGGACCCTCCGGTGCCGCCGACCGAAGACGAGGCCGTGGCGAGGCTGCTCCTCCAAGTCAGCTCGCCAACGCGCCGTCGTTTGGAGAAGGCGACTTCGGCAGTCCGCCCCCTGGAAGCCGGCACCGCCAGCTCGGCGGCCCCAGACACCGAAGCGACGAGCGTCGCACCTGTTGGGTGGGTGCAAGGAGGCGGCACAGGGCCACTGAACCGGGCGCTCCTGGACGTCCAGGCGAAGCTCCGTGCTAAGGGCGACACTCTCCAGAGTTGCACCAAGGCGTTCCTAGTGTCGCGGGCAGCCGTCCGGGTATGTTTTTTTCCTTTGGTCTTTGTTTTCTTGCTTCTCTTTGTGGGGGCGCGCAAGCGCAGCCACTGGGTGTAGTCCCCGAGTTTCGGGCCGGCTGCTGAGCAGGCGGCCCGGAACTCCAATTGATGAACTTTTGGGTACTAACTTTGTCTGAAATGCTTGTCGCAGGATTACCACAACCTCCGCGTCACTGCCTTCAACCGTAACGTTGAAGAGCTAGGCAAGCGGACCGTCGACTTGGCGGAGAGCCGGAGTAAGTCCTTTTTTCTTCTCTGCGGGGGCGCGCTAGCGCACCCACGGGCTGTAGTCCCCGAGATTTGGGCCGACTGCTGAGCAGTCGGGCCAGATGTGCCCGGCGACCTACTTTATTGACAATTGTTATCTTTCTTCCTTTTCTTCAGTAGCCAACGCTGCTCTTCAACAGCAGCTGAGCGAAGCCAACTCCACCCTGCGCGCCAAAGGGGAGGAGTGCAGCAAGCTTGCCACAGAGCGTGATCTGCTGGCCACTCAATTGGCAGAGCAGAAGGAGCTGCTTGTGAAGTCGCAGAGGGAGGCAGAGGAGACGAAACCGCCCTCTTGTCCGAGTTCGCGAGCGAGCGCTCCTCCTGGTCTGACAAGGAGGCGCTGCTATCCTCCGGCTTCCACGAGATTGAAGACATCGTTGATGGTGAGTCTCTTTATTTTCTTTCTTCGAGTTGCTGACTTAGATCGTGCCGACTCCTGGTTTTTGACTAGCTTCTTCGTTTCTTCGTGTCTTTGCAGACTTCTTCCCTGGGTAGTCGCAGGCCGCCATCCAAGCCATCGAGGCCGACCGTGAGAGTCGGAGGGTAGTGGGCGCAGAGATTGCCGTCGATGCCCCCCGAACTCTTGGCGAGCACATCCTGAGCATTGAGGCTCGCCTCCGGCTGGCTCACCGGATGTTGCGCCGGCTCCAACGCGTCGGTGCCCAGGCGATTGCCGCCCTTTGGCTGGATATGCAGGCTCCGCGCACCCCCAGCCTGACGGCCAACTGGCTGGAGGTCGCGGCTGGTCGTCTTGAGGCTTGGAAGGGCTCTTCGGCCCGGGCTAGAGCGCGCCGGGCCTTGGAGTTCGTCAAGGCATGGTACCCGGGATTGGATCTAGACCGGTTGGCCACGCTTCGGTCGGAGGCCCAGCCGGAGCTGGCGGCTGCGGAAGACGCCCTCGTCAAACGTGCTGCGGCGATCGCCGAGTACACCGACACCAGCATCTTCGTCCCCGAGTGTTCTGAAGACGGCGAGGAGGTACCGCCGGAGTGGTTTGGGATGAACCCAAACTACAGCGAAGACTCAGCGGAGGTGATTGGCTCCAGCGTCGAGGAGGAGGACGAGGCGGAGGATGGGGGCGAGGCGGAGGCACCAGAAGACGGAGCAGACGGCCAGCTTCAGCCCGACCGCGCCTCTAGCAACGAGCCGCGTGCAATCGAGTTGACTGCCGCCGGAGGTGATCAAGCCGAGACTAGCCAGCCGGCTGCCCTGACGCCTGATGCAGGCGTCTCCTCCGAACCTCCGAATCCGTCTGCTGCCTCCTAAGCTGCTGCTGTATCTTTTATTTTATCTGCTTCAGTAGTCTTTGAAGAACTTGTTAATTCGCACAATTCCACCCGCGGGGTGTATTTTGAACCTCTACTCGACAATTCGGCCAAGGGCCTATGTTATGTAAATATATATATCTATCTTTTCTTGCTCATTGTTCTTTTGGCTTTTTCCTTTGCTGCTTTCTCTTAGTTGCCTGCCTTGCCAATCGGACAGCCGCTCTACGGACTGTTGCTGGATCAAGTGCTAGGCTACTTTGGGAAAGCAAGTACTTAGCCGATTTCAAGATTGTTTGATCAAGTTGGATAGAAGGCGACAATCCGACTGTCCGAGAGTCGGTTTGCGAGAAAGGCTGGAAGCCGTTTTGAGCTATGTTTTACGCTTTGAGTCCTTAGCCATTTTTCATGCGAACACCCATTCTACCTTACCTCTGCCCACCGTACAGTCGCTCTGCGAGCTGCGGCTTCTGATAGAAGACGGTTTAGGTGTTACACACTACTTGTCCGGCTGCAGGAAGCATTTGATAGTGCAAGGCGGCAAGTCCCCGGGATGACTTGTCGAACCCGGTGCCAAGCGGCATGACAAAGAGTAACATACTTGTAGGCATAATTTTTATCATACAGACAAAAGAGGGCAGTCCCCGAGCTCGTCTCGGGGGGCCTGAAGTCTTGGTACTTTAATACAAAAGGTAGCGTGGTACATACTGCATCAACTGTAAAATCTTCGGAGGAGATTTACATTCCATGGCCGCTCTGTCTCCTTGCCGGAGTCATCCCTCTTGCATGCTCGGGGCTTCTGAGCGTCAATCAGGTAGTAGGAATCATTGCCCAGTACTTTGCTGATGATGAAAGGGCCTTCCCAATGCGCCGACAGCTTGTGCTGGCTGGTTGTTCGCTGGATTAGTCGGAGCACAAGGTTGCCTTCTTGGAAAGATCTTGGCCTGACCTTCCTGTTGTGGTATCGGCGCAGGCTCTACTGGTAGATGCTGGACCGGCTGAGTGCCAACAGCCGGCCCTCTTCCAGCAGATCGACACCGTCTTGTCGTGCTTCTTCTGCTTCCTCCTTGGTGTACATGGTGACTCGTGGGGAGTCAAACTCTATGTCCGTTGGGATGACGGCTTCGGCACCGTAGACGAGGAAGAAGGGCGTGAAGCCGGTTGACTTGTTTGGAGTCGTGCGCAGACTCCAGAGGATGGCTGGCAGCTTGTCGAGCCAGCAGCCAGCCAAGCGCTCCAGAGGCTCGATCAACTGAGGCTTGATGCCGGACAGGATGAGGCCGTTTGCTCGCTCCACTTGGCCGTTTGACTGTAGATGGGCGACGGATGCTAGGTCCAGTCGGATGCCCTGTGTTGCGCAGAAACGACCCAAGGCGCCTTGGGCAAAATTTGTGCCGTTGTCGGTGATGATGCTGTGTGGTATGCTGTACCGAATTGTGATATCGGTGATGAAGCTCACGGCAGTCGGACCGTTCAGTTTCTTAATTGGCTTCGCTTCCACCCAGTTGGTGAACTTGTCCACTGCGACAAGTAGGTGAGTTAAACCACCTCGTGCTGTCTTGAATGGTCCCACCATGTCTAGACCCCAAACTACGAAAGGCCAGGCAATGGGGATGGTCTTGAGCGCAGAAACCGGCTGGTGCGGCTTGGAGCTGAACTTCTGGCACCCTTTGCATTTTTGGACCAACTCCTTGGCCTCTTCCAAGGAAGTCGGCCAGAAGAAACCGTGCCAGAAGGCTTTGGCGACGAGTGCTCTTGAAGTCGCATGGTGGCCGCATTCGCCTTGATGGATGTCTTTGAGAATCGCCTGGCCTTGCTCTGGCTCTACGCAGCGCTTATAGACACCAGTGACGCCGCGCCTGACCAGCTCTCTATTGACTATGGTATAGGCTACCGCCCGGCGTTGCACTTGCCGAGCTGAGGTCTCAACAGTTGGTAGCTCTTTGTTCACCAGGAATTTGAGGATGGGCTGAGCCCATGAGGGTGCTGCTATTTCTTCGACTACCAGAACTGCGACTTGGACAAGGGCGGCCGGGCTGGGAGGCGGCGGGTTGGAGTCAACAGCCGCTTGCTGGGTTGATGAAGTCCCCAGGCCGACTGTCGCGGTCCTTGGGCCGAGTTCTAGAATCTTCGAGTCCGCCACCGCAGTCCCCGGGCCGGGCTCGACTGTGGCGGCTTTGGAGTCATCCTCCAAAGTCCCCGTTCCGTCTACCGGAGCTCTGGAGTCGGATCCGCCGTCTTTGGGAGGAGCCGGCACAAAAATGGAGTCTGATTCTGGTGAAGGCTTGACAGACGGCTTGAGGAGGCATGGAAGGGCGACGCCAGATGGTATTGCTTGGCGGGTAGAGCCGATTCGTGCCAAGGCGTCTGCTTGGTCGTTGTCGTTTCTTGGCACATGGAGGAACTCGCACCCTTTGAAATACCCGCTGAGTTGCTGCATGAGGAAACGGTAGCTCGCCATGTTTGCGTCTTTCGCGTCCCAGTCGCCAGATGACTGCTGGACCACTAAGTCCGAGTTGCCATAACACAAGATCCGGCGGATGCCAAGTTCTTTGGCAAGCCGGAGCCCGTGAATGAGCGCCTCATACTCGGCAACATTGTTGGAGGCAGCAAAATGGATTTGCAGTGCATATTTGAGCTTGTCGCCTTTTGGAGAGGTGAGGACGACGCCGGCTCCCAAGCCAGTGCGCATCTTGGAGCCGTCGAAGTGCATCTGCCAATGGGTGGAGTCAGGCGCTGGAGGCAGGTACTGGGTCTCGGCCCAGTCGACGACGAAGTCGGCCAGCGCTTGTGATTTGATAGCGGTGCGGGGCTGGTAGTAGATGGTGTAAGGAGCCAGCTCTATGGCCCACTTGGCCACTCGACCAGAGGCATCTCGGCTACCGATGATCTCGGCAAGTGGGGTCGTGCAGACCACTGTGATCGGATGCTCTTGAAAGTAAGGCTTCAATTTCTTGGTAGCAAAGTGTACGCCATAGCACATCTTCTGGTAGTGGGGGTAGTTCTACTTGGAGGTCGACAGTACCTGGATCAGGTAATATACTGGTCTCTGGACAGGCAGCGCCTTGCCTTCCTCCTTGCGCTCCACTACCATGACTGTGCTGACTACTCGGCTGGTGGCAGTGATGTACAGGAGCATAGGTTCCTTGGGAGTCGGAGCCGCCAGGACGGGTGGAGTAGTCACCATCTTCCTCAACTGGTGAAAAGCTTCATCCGCCTTATGGTTCCACTCGAAAAAGTGGTCTTCTTCATGAGTTGGTATAAGGGGAGAGCTTTCTCGCCCAGCCGACTGATGAATCAGCTGATGGATGCTAAGCAGACGGTGAACTTCTGCACATCTAGCAGTCGGCTGGGTACCTCCATTCTCTCGATGGCCTTGATTTTTACTAGGTTGTATTCTATGCCGCGTTCAGAGACCAAGAAACCTAGCAGCTGGCCGGCTGGTACTCCGAAGACACACTTCTCGGGGTTGAGCTTGATCTAGAACCGGCGCAGGTTCTCAAAGGTCTCCTTGAGGTCTTCCAACAGTGTTCCACGCTTTCCCGTCTTCACCACCACATCATCTACGTAGACGTGGGCATTCCTGCCGAGCTGCTTGAGGAGGCACTTCTGCATGCAACGCTGAAAGGTGGCGCCAGTATTCCTCAAGCCGAACGTCATGGTGAGGTAGCAGAATGCTCCAAACGGCGTGATGAAGGCAGTCTTCAATCTGTCAGCCGGGTTCAGCTTGATTTGGTGATATCCTGAGTATGCATCCAAGAAACTCAACAACTCGCATCCGGCTGTGGAGTCTATCACCTGGTCAATTCTTGGCAGAGCAAACGGGTCCTTGGGGCAGGCCTTGTTGAGGCTCGTGTAGTCAATACACATTCGCCACTGCTTGTTCTTCTTTAGCACCAGGACCGGATTTGCCAGCCACTCTGGGAAGAGAACTTCCATAATGAAGCCGGCTGCTAGGAGTCGGGCTATCTCTTCTCCGACAACTCTTCTCTTTTCTTCTGATAAGCGGCGCAGGGGCTGCCTGACCGGCTTTGCATCAGATCGGACATGTAACTTGTGCTCGGTGAAATCTGTCGGTACACCTGGCATGTCTTTGGGAGACCATGCGAAGATGTCCCGATTCTCACGGAGGAAATCGACGAGCTTGCCTTCCTATTTGCTGTCAAGGTTTGCACCTACGACGGCGTACCTCTCTGGGTGCTCCGGATCCAAGGGTATCTACTTTGTCTCTTTGGCCAGCTTGAACGAACCTTCGGCTTCCGACTCCTTTGGGTTGGGCGATATCTCCGGCTGCTTGCCGGCCATCGCCACAACTCGTTCAAGGAGTCGCTTCTCGGCTGCGATCACCAGGGACTCGGCCAGCCGATTGCTCTCGGCCGCGCAAGCGGACGACTTCCGGTAGTCGCCGACCACAGTCAGAATTCCCCTGGAACTGGGAAGCTTCATCTTGAGGTAGGCGTAGTGGGGGACCGCCATGAACTTGGCCAAGGCGGGTCGGCCAAGTAGCGCATGGTATGGGCACTCAAGGTCCACCACCTCAAACCAAACAGACTCTCTTCGGAAGTGATCTTTGTCCCCAAAGAGGACGTCAATCAGGATCTTGCCGATTGGTGAGCAGGAAAGCCCAGGAACAATGCCGTGGAACACAGTCCGGCTGTTCTGAAGCTGTCTTTGCTTGATTCCTAACTTCTCCATGGTGTCCTTGTACAGGATATTGATGCTGCTGCCCCCGTGTATCAGAACTTGCGAGAAACGCTCGACCTGTTTGTCCGTGGCAAAGGTGGCGTCCAAGACCAAGGCGTAGGAGCCTGGACTCGGCATCACTTCTGGGTGGTTAGCCCTGCTCCAGCTGATGGGCTTCTCAGACCAGTGCATGAACTCTGGCGTCTCTGAGGCTACTACGTTCACCTCTTGTCGCTGCAGCCGCCTGCTGCATCGATCATCAGCCACAATGGTGAACACCACATAGGCTCCATGCTCTTCAGGGTATTCGTCTTGTACTGCGCCGACTGGCCTAACTGCCGGCTGCTGGGGCGGAGGCGGAGGCGGCTGCCCAGCAGGAGAGGGTGGCAGGAGGCCGTCTCCCTTGGCGATCCTGGGGAGTCAGTGGCACTTCCGGGTGCTGTGATTCGACGGATTCGCGCCGCTGTGGAACTTGCAAGGTCCATCCAAGGTCTGCTCATAGGAGAAGGCCGGCAACCAGTTCGGCTTGCCGCCTTTCTGTCGCTTGGGCGGAGGCTGCTCTTCTGGCTGCTAGGCTTCAACGGTCGCGACCTGCCGGCTGCCGGAAGCCGACTGCGGGGCCTTGCGCTTGTTGTCGCCCTGCTGTTGTCGCCGGTCGGCGTCTGCCGCCGGAGTTCTTGGAGCCTGAGGAGCTACTTTGCCAGTCGTGCTGATTTGAATTTCTGCCTTCATGGAGGAGTCAGTTGTGGCGTACTTGTTCGCTATGATCAGCAGCTCGTCGAGGGTTTCTGGCTCGTCGCAGAGGAGCTTGTGCTTGAGGAGGGTGCCTTCTCGGCACCCGGCTGTGAAGTACTCAATGGCCTGCACCTCGTGCACGCCCTCGCAGGAGTTTAGGAGCTCAGCCCAACACGTGAGGTAGTCGCGAGTCGACTCGTCAGGACCTTGCACACACAAGGAGAGCTAATGAGGCTTGGGAGGACGCTTGTACGTGCTGGTGAAGTTGCGGACGAATGCTTCAGTGAAGTCGACCCAGCTGTTGATGCTACGGGGCTTTAGGCTGTTCAGCCATGTCCGGGACATGCCCTGGTGCATGAGCGGAATGTATTTTACGGTGACACACTTGTTGCCGTTTGCTATGCTGACAGTTGTGGAATAGTCGACTAGCTAGTCTTCCGGCTTCACGGAGCCGGTATACTTGGGCGTGTCTCTTGGGAGCGTGAACCCTCTGGGAAAGGGCTCGTCCCGAATGCGGGGCCTGAAACAAGGCAGACCCAGCTTGTCTTCTTCTTCTAGCGCCAGGGACCGGTGAAGTCGGTCGATCCGGTGGCGGGCGTCATTCTCTCCAACTCCCTCTTGGCGGCCAAGGCGGTGACTGAGAGTCGGATGGTCAACAGGCGGCGGGGAGACTCGCCTCTCCTTGCGGGGAGGGGGAGGCGGACAGTCGTCCCGTCGTTCCACTGCTCTCGGGCGGCCATCTTGGTCGCGCTCTATGGTAATGCGAGTCCGACTGTGGCTGACAGTCGGCACCTTGTCCTTTCTTCCTCGGGCGCCGCCAGTCGGCGTCCGAGACGTCGCGCCTTGATCTCAGTGCGGTTCATCGTTTGGCCGCTGCGGCGCCTCCATGCGGCAGCCGACCTCGTTCTGCACGGCAGCCGCGTCGAGGAGCCGCTGGACTCGCTCCATCATGAGGCGGCGTTCTTCGCCCTCGAAATTGTCCAGCTCATCCGCCGCTGCCTGAGCGGCTCGAATGTTCTCCCCGGTGTAGCGTACACGGGGCGGCTAGCCCCAAACAGGCTGGCGATGGCTACGCCGCGCTGCTGGACCGCGCCAAGGCGGCTGGGCCCTGCCGGGGCCGACGAGCCGCCAACGGCGCGATCCATCTCCCGTTGGTAAGCTTCTGACAAGCGTCTCTTGCTGTCCAGCTTCTTCGCGCCTTCAACGAGCTGAAGGCGGCACGCTTCTAACGTCTCTGCGTCAGCATCTTCCGGAATGGGCGCAGTCAGGTCTTGCAGCGCTGCGCCGAGTGAGTCGGGCGCTCCTCCGCCAGGGAACTCGTCATGACTGATGACTAGCACCTCACTGACGGTGCTTCCTTCGCTCTCTGCGTGGGGGAGAGGTTCGTCGTAGACCACCATGTTGGTGGGGAACGCGTCGATCGACGCGGTGTCGGAGTCGACCAGCATCGGGTCGGTGGAGCCTACGGACTCCAAGTCTATGGCAGGCTCGCCGGAAACGCGGAGTTGATCGAGGAGGCCCGCGAGGAGGTTTTCGGGGCCGCCCGTGCCTGCGTCGGACGCAGGTTCGTGACAAGCAAGCAATACAACACACAAGCATACAAGAAACGGGCAAAAGGAGGCAAATAGAGAAAGAGAGGGAGGACAGAGAGAGAGAGAGGGCGAATAAAACGGCAAGGGTGAAGTGGGGGAGAGGAAAACGAGAGGCAAATGGCAAATAATGTAATGCGGGAGATAAGTGTTTGTGATGGGTACTTGGTATGTTGACTTTTGCGTAGAACTCCCCGGCAACGGCGCCAGAAATCCTTCTTGCTACCTCTTGAGCACTGCGTTGGTTTTCCCTTGAAGAGGAAAGGGTGATGCAGCAAAGTAGCGTAAGTATTTCCCTCAGTTTTTGAGAACCAAGGTATCAATCCAGTAGGAGGCTACGCGCGAGTCCCTTGCACCTGCACAAAACAAATAAATCCTCGCAATCAACGCGATAAGGGGTTGTCAATCCCTACACGGCCACTTACGAGAGTGAGATCTAATAGATATGATAAGATAATATTTTTGGTATTTTTATGATAAAGATGCAAAGTAAAATAAAAGGCAATGAAAATAACTAAGTATTGGAAGATTAATATGATGAAGATAGACCCGGGGGCCATAGGTTTCACTAGTTGCTTCTCTCAAGAGCATAGGTATTTTACGGTGGGTGAACAAATTACTGTTGAGCAATTGACAGAATTGAGCATAGTTATGAGAATATCTAGGTATGATCATGTATATAGGCATCACGTCCAAGACAAGTAGACCGACTCCTGCCTGCATCTACTACTATTACTCCACACATCGACCGCTATCCAGCATGCATCTAGAGTATTAAGTTCATAAGAACAGAGTAACGCCTTAAGCAAGATGACATGATGTAGAGGGATAAATTCATGCAATATGATAAAAACCCCATCTTGTTATCCTCGATGGCAACAATACAATCCGTGCCTTGCTGCCCCTACTGTCACTAGGAAAGGACACCACAAGATTGAACCCAAAGCTAAGCACTTCTCCCATTGCAAGAAAGATCAATCTAGTAGGCCAAACCAAACTGATAATTTGAAGAGACTTGCAAAGATAACCAATCATACATAAAAGAATTCAGAGAAGATTCAAATATTGTTCATAGATAAACTTGATCATAAACCCACAATTCATCGGTCTCAACAAACACACCACAAAAGAAGAATACATCGAATAGATCTCCACAATTGAGGGGGAGAACTTTGTACTGAGATCGAAAAGGAGAGAAGAAGCCATCTAGCTAATAACTATGGACCCGTAGGTCTGAGGTAAACTACTCATACTTCATCGGAGAGGCTATGGTGTTGATGTAGAAGCCCTCCGTGATTGATGCCCCCTCCGGCGGAGCTCCGAAACAGGCCCCAAGATGGGATCTCATGGATACAGAAAGTTACGGCGGTGGAATTAGGGTTTTGGCTCTGCATCTGATCGTTTGGGGATACGTAGGTATATATAGGAGGAAGAAGTACCTCGGTGGAGCAATAGGGGGCCCACGAGGGTGGAGGGC
>NC_041380.1:555501173-555592543 GCF_002162155.2 Triticum dicoccoides | reverse complement strand
CCTCCTTGTTGGTTGCTTGACGTAGGGTCCAAGTCTCCTGGATCATGTTCGGTGAGAAAATCACGTTCCCGAAGGTTTCATTCCGTTTGGACTCCGTTTGATATTGCTTTTCTTCGAAACCCTAAAATAGGCAAAAAAAACAACAATTCTGGGCTGGGCCTCCGGTTAATAGGTTAGTCCCAAAAATAATATAAAAGTGGATAATAAAGCCCAATAATGTCCAAAATAGTAGATAATATAGCATGGAGCAATCAAAAATTATAGATACGTTGGAGACGTATCAAGCATCCCCAAGCTTAATTCCTATTCGTCCTCGAGTAGGTAAATGATAAAAATAGAATTTTTGATGTGGAATGCTACTTGGCATAATTTCAATGTAATTCTTCTTAATTGTGGCATGAATATTCAGATCCAAAAGATTCAAGACAAAAGTTCAATATTGACATAAAAATAATAATACTTCAAGCATACTAACTAAGCAATTATGTCTTCTCAAAATAACATGGCCAAAGAAAGTTATCCCTACAAAATCATATAGTCTCGCTATGCTCTATCTTCATCACACAAAATATTTAAATGATGCACAACCCCAATGACAAGCCAATAAATTGTTTCATACTTTTGGTGTTCTCAAACTTTTTCAATCTTCACGCAATACATGAGCATGAGCCATGGATATAGCACTATAGATGGAATAGAATGGTGGTTGTGGAGAAGACAAAAAGGAGAAGATAGTCTCACATCAACTAGGCGTATCAACGGGCTATGGAGATGCCCATCAATAGATATCAATGTGAGTGAGTAGGGATTGCCATGCAACGGATGCACTAGAGCTATAAATGTATGAAATCTCAACAAAAGAAACTAGTGTGTGTGCATCCAACTCGCTTGCTGACGAAGACCTAGGGCATTTTGAGGAAGCCCATCATTGGAATATACAAGCCAAGTTCTATAATGAAAGATTCCCACTAGTATATGAAAGTGACAACATAGGAGACTCTCTATCATGAAGATCATGGTGCTACTTTGAAGCACAAGTGTGGTAAAAGGATAGTAGCATTGTCCCTTCTCTCTTTTTCTCTCATTTTTTTATTTTTTATTTGGGCCTTTCTCTCTTTTTTATGGCCTCTTTTTTTCTCTTTTTTATTTGGGCTTCTTTGGCCTCTTTTATTTATTTATTTTTGTCCGGAGTCTCATCCCGACTTGTGGGGGAATCATGGTCTCCATCATCCTTTTCTCACTTGGTACAATGCTCTAATAATGAAGGTCATCACACTTTTATTTACTTACAACTCAAGAATTACAACTTGATTCTTAGAACAAGATATGACTCTATATGAATGCCTCCGGTGGTGTGTCGGGATGTGCAATGATGCATGAGTGACATGTATGAAGAATTATGAACGGTGGCTTTGCCACAAATACAATGTCAACTACATGATCATGCAAAGCAATATGACAATGATGGTGCGTGTCATAATAACGGAATGGTGGAAGGTTGCATGGAAATATATCTCGGAATGGATATGGAAATGCCATAATAGGTAGGTATGGTGGTTTTTTTGAGGAAGGTATATGGTGGGTTTATGGTACCGGCGAAAGTTGCACGGTACTAGAGAGGCTAGAAATGGTGGAAGGGTGAGAGTGCGTATAATCCATGGACTCAACATTAGTCATAAAGAACTCACATACTTATTGCAAAAATCTATTAGTTATCGAAACAAAGTACTACGCACATGCTCCTAGGGGGATAGATTGGTAGGAAAAGACCATCGCTCGTCCCCTACCGCCACTCATAAGGAGGACAATCAATAAATAAATCATGCTCCGACTTCATCACATAACGGTTCACCATACGTGCATGCTACGGGAATCACAAACTTTAACACAAGTATTTCTCAAATTCACAACTACTCAACTAGCATGACTCTAATATCACCATCTTCATATCTCAAAACAATCATAAGGAATCAAACTTCTCATAGTATTCAATGCACTCTATATGAAAGTTTTTATTATATCCCTCTTGGATGCCCATCATATTAGGACTAGTTTCATAACCAAATAAACTACCATGCTGTTCTAAAGACTCTCAAAATAATATAAGTGAAGCATGAGAGTTCATCTATTTCTTCAAAATAAAACCACCGTCATGCTCTAAAAGGATATAAGTGAAGCACTAGAGCAAAAGACAAACTACTCCAAAAGATATAAGTGAAGATCAATGAGTAGTTGAATAATTATGAAACTATGTGAAGACTCTCTAACATTTAAGAATTTCATATCTTGGTATTTTATTCAAACATCAAGCAAAAAAGAAAATAAAATGACTCTCCAAGAAAAACACATATCATGTGGCGAATAAAAATATAGCTCCAAGTAAAGTTACCGATGAACGAAGACGAAAGAGGGGATCCGTTCCGGGGCATCCCCAAGCTTAGGCTCTTGGTTGTCCTTGAATATTTCCTTGGGGTGCCATAGGCATCCCGAATCTGAGGCTCTTTCCACTCCTTATTCCATAATCCATCGAAGCTTTACCCAAAACTTGAAAACTTCACAACACAAAACTTAACAGAAAACTCGTAAGCTCCGTTAGCGAAAGAAAACAAAACACCACTTCGAGGTAATGTAATTAACTCATTATTTATTTATATTGGTGTTAAACCTACTGTATTCCAACTTCTCTATGGTTTATAAACTCTTTTACTAGCCATAGATTCATTAAAATAAGCAAACAACACACGAAAAACAGAATCTGTCAAAAACAGAACAGTCCGTAGTAATCTGTAACTAAAGCAAACTTCTGGAACCCCAAAAATTCTAAAATAAATTTCTGGACGTGAGGAATTTATCTATTAATGATCTGCAAAAATAATTAACTAAATAGCACTCTCCAATAAAAAATGGCAGCAATTCTCGTGAGCGCTAAAGTTTCTGTTTTTTACAGCATGATCGCAAAGACTTTCTCCAAGTCTTCCCAGCGGTTCTACTCGGCACAAACACTAATTAAACACAAAAAACACAACAAAAACATAGGCTAGATAATTTATTTATTACTAAACAGGAGCAAAAATCATGGAATAAAAATAAAATTGGGTTGCCTCCCAACAAGCGCTAATGTTTAACGCCCCTAGCTAGGCATGATGATTTCAACGATGCTCACATAAAGGATAAGAACTGAAACATGAAGAGAGCATCGTGAAGAATATGACTAGCACATTTAAGTCTAACCCACTTCCTATGCATAGGTATTTTGTGAGCAAACAACTTGTGGGAACAAGAATCAACTTGCATAGGAAGGTAAAACAAGCATAGCTTCAAAACTTTAAGCACATAGAGAGGAAACTTGATATTATTGCAATTCATACAAGCATAAGTTCCCCCCTCATAATAATTTTCAGTAGCATCATGAATGAATTCAACAATATAACCAGCACCTAAAGCATTCCTTTCATGATCTACAAGCATAGAAATTTTATTACTCTCCACATAAGCAAATTTCTTCTCTTGAATAGTAGTGGGAGCAAACTCAACAAAATAACTATCATGTGAGGCATAATCCAATTGAAAACTAAAATCATGATGACAAGTTTCATAGATATCATTATTCTTTATAGCATACAAGTCATCACAATAATCATCATAGATAGCAACTTTGTTCTCATAATCAATTGGAACCTCTTCCGAAATAGTGGATTCATCACAAAATAAAGTCGTGACCTCTCCAATTCCACTTTCATAAATATAATCATCATAAATAGGAGGCATGCTTTCATCATAATAAATTTGCTCATCAAAGCTTGGGGGACAAAAAATATCATCTTCATCAAACATAGCTTCCCCAAGCTTGTGGCTTTGCATATCATTAGCATCATGGATATTCAAGGAACTCATACTAACAACATTGCAATCATGCTCATCATACAAAGATTTAGTGCCAATTTTTTAATGCATTCTTCTTCTAACACTTTGGCACAATTATCGGAATCCTTATTCTCACGAAAGACATTAAAAAGATGAAGCATATGAGGTACTCTTAATTCCATTTTTTGTAATTTTCTTTTATAAACTAAACTAGTGATAAAACAAGAAACAAAAAGATTCGATTGCAAGATCTAAAGATATACCTTCAAGTGCTAACCTCCCCGGCAACGGCGCCAGAAACGAGCCTGATGTCTACTACACGACCTTCTTCTTGTAGACGTTGTTGGGCCTCCAAGTGCAGAGGTTTGTAGGACAGTAGCAAATTTCCCTCAAGTGGATGACCTAAGGTTTATCGATCCGTAGGAGGCGTAGGATGAAGATGGTCTCTCTCAAGCAACCCTGCAACCAAATAACAAAGAGTCTCTTGTATCCCCAACACACCCAATACAATGGTAAATTATATAGGTGCACTAGTTCGGCGAAGAGATGGTGATACAAGTGCAATATGGATGGTAGATATATGTTTTTGTAATCTGAAAATATAAAAACAGCAAGGTAACTAATGATAAAAGTGAGCACAAACGGTATTGCACTGCTAGGAAACAAGGCCTAGGGTTCATACTTTCACTAGTGCAAGTTCTCTCAACAATAATAACATAATTGGATCACATAAATATCCCTCAACATGCAAGAAAGAGTCACTCCAATGTCACTAATAGAAGAGAACAAACGAAGAGATTATGGTAGGGAACGAAACCACCTCAAAGTTATTCTTTCCAATCAATCCGTTGGGCTATTCCTATAAGTGTCACAAACAGCCCTAGAGTTCGTACTAGAATAACACCTTAAGACACAAATCAACCAAAACCCTAATGTCACCTAGATACTCTAATGTCACCTCAAGTATCCGTGGGTATGATTATACGATATGCATCACACAATCTCAGATTCATCTATTCAAGCAACACATAGAACCTCAAAGAGTGCCCCAAAGTTTCTACCGGAGAGTCAAGACAAAAATGTGTGCCAACCCCTATGCATAGGTTCATGGGCGGAACCCGCAAGTTGATCACCAAAACATACATCAAGTGGATCAATAGAATACCCCATTGTCACCACGGGTATCCCACGCAAGACATACATCAAGTGTTCTCAAATCCTTAAAGACTCAATCTGATAAGATAACTTCAAAGGGAAAACTCAATTCATCACAAGAGAGTAGAGGGGGAGAAACATCATAAGATCCAACTATAATAGCAAAGCTCGCGATACATCAAGATCGTACCACCTCAAGAACACGAGAGAGAGAGAGAGATCAAACACATATCTACTGGTACATACCCTCAGCCTTGAGGGAGAACTACTCCCTCCTCGTCATGGAGAGCACCGGGATGATGAAGAAGGCCACCGGAGAGGGATTGCCCCTCCGGCAGGGTGCCGGAACGGGTCTAGATTGGTTTTCGGTGGCTACGGAGGCTTCTGGCGGCGGAACTCCCGATCTATTGTCGTCCCCGAAGTTTTTAGGGTATATGGGTATATATGGGAGGAAGAAGTACGTCGGTGGACCTCCAGGCTGTCCACGAGGCAGGGCGCGCGCCCAGGGGGGGTGGGCGCGCCCCCACCCTCGTGGGCAGCCCGGGACTCTCATGGTCCAACTCCGATACTCTGTGGGCTTCTTCTGGTCCAAAAATAAGTTCCGTGAAGTTTCAGGTCAATTGGACTCCGTTTGATTTTCCTTTTCTGCGATACTCTAAAACAAGGAAAAAACAAAAACTGGCATGGGCTCTAGGTTAATAGGTTAGTCCCAAAAATCATATAAAATAGCATATAAATGCATATAAAACATCCAAGGTTGATAATATAATAGCATGGAACAATCAAAAATTATAGATATGTTGGAGACGTATCAATGGGCTTTTCGTCCTGGGCAGGCCGAAGACGCAGCTGCATGACATTCTTTGGGCCGTCCATGACGGAAATAACCATGGTAGAAGCGAGGGCAAGGAAAATATTGGGGGAGTTCCCGGTTACGGTGGGTGGTCAGGGGCCGAGCGATGCATGTTTCTCTCGTATGTACGCGTGTGTGTGCGAGGCGTTGTGCTCTAACTGAACCCGAGCGAGGCGTTGTGCTCTAACTGAAGCCGAGCGATTGCACTAGCTACGTTACTGAACCCGAGCAATCGATACCTTGCTGTTAATTGAACCCGAGTGATTCCTTCGCTACTGCTGCTAACTGAAGCCAATCGATGCTTCCTCTTGATGAACAGTGAGCGTTGTTGGGGGTTTGGATGAACAGTTCCTGGTGGGGGGTTGGATGAACAGGACCCCATGGTAGTAGAGGCCGTTGCCGCTGGATGAATAGGACCCCGATCGATCGAGCCGGTTGGGGGTGGATGAACAGGATCCCGTGGAGGGCTGGATGAACAGGATCCCGTGGAGGGCTAAATGAACAAGACCCCATGGAGGGCTGGTTGAACAGTAGCTGGTGGAGGGTTGGATGAACAGTAGCCCATGGAGGGATGGTTGAACAGTAGCCGGTGGAGGAGCGCGTGGTGGAGGCTGGATGAACATGAGCCCGTGGATGAACAGTCGCAGGTGAAGGCTGGAGGAGGTCGATGATGGATGAACAGTAGCCCATGGAGGCAGTCGACGGTGGAGATGAACAGTATCCCGTGGAGTCCCATTTTGCGGTACGCCGCACCCCTGCCGATGAACAGGATCCCCGTTTCGACCATAGCGCTCCAACACAAGTCCGTTTCCTCCGTTTTGAGGTACGCCATACCCCTCCCGATCAACAAGACCCCGTTTCCACCATAGGAGGTCCAAGAGAAGTCCGTTTCCTCCATTTTGCGGTACGCCAGACCCCTCTGATGAACAGGATCCCGTTTCGACCGTGGCCGGTCGAACACAAGGCCGTTTCCTCCTTTCCGCGGTACGCCAGGCCTCGTTTCCGTCGGTTGTTCCGTCCAAGCCGGTTGGCTCCCGATGAACAGCACGTGTTCCGTTGCCTCCCGATGAACACGACGCATTCCGTTGCCTCCCTATGAACATGACGGCGACGCAGTTTCTCTGTTCCGACCCAGCCATGTACACGAGCCCTAGCCGTACATATGCGCGAGTAGGCGTTCGAGACCCCGCCCGTATGTACGTACATGGCCGTATTTACTTTCTTGCACCATGGCCGTTGTACGTACGTATACATGCTACGTGTGCGCCTCTACTACGACACGTGCGTGCCTCTACATCGACCAGTATGTACGTACATGTTCACGACCCGAATGATAACGCTACGTACGCTTCGACCAGGTGGATCCCGACTGTCATGCACTTCCTTATGTGCGAAGATGTAGCTGGTGGGTCCCAGCAGTCAGGGGGTGAATCATTTTTTGCCCGTAATATGGACGCACTTCCTTGCGTGTGAAGATGTAGCTGGTGGGTCCCAGTAGTCAGGTGAAATGTTTTTTTTTGCACGAAATACGGTGGCCCGTCCGATGGGTCCCTGCTGTCAGGTGGAGGAATCATTATTTTTCGCGTAATATGGAGGCACTTCCTTGCTGCAGCCATGGACCCAGCTGTCAGCCTCTCCACGTACAGTCCATGTCCGATGGATGTCGTTCATTGACCACGTTGACCACGGCGCGCCGAGAGAACCAGGGCGGTGGACGATGGCTGATGTCTACTACACAACCTTCTTCTCGTAGACGTTGTTGGGCCTCCAAGTGCAGAGGTTTGTAGGACAGTAGCAAATTTCCCTCAAGTGGATGACCTAAGGTTTATCAATCCATGGGAGGCGTAGGATGAAGATGGTCTCTCTCAAACAACCCTGCAACCAAATAGCAAAGAGTCTCTTGTGTCCCCAACAATCCCAATACAATGGTAAATTGTATAGGTGCACTAGTTCGGCGAAGAGATGGTGATACAAGTGCAATATGGATGGTAGATATAGGTTTTTGTAATCTAAAAATATAAAAAAAGCAAGGTAATTAATGATAAAAGTGAGCACAAACGGTATTGCAATGCTTCGAAACAAGGCCTAGGGTTCATACTTTCACTAGTGCAAGTTCTCTCAACAAGGATAACATAATTGGATCATATAACTATCCCTCAACATGCAACAATGAGTCACTCCAAAGTCACTAATAGCGGAGAACAAATGAAGAGATTATTGTAGGGTACAAAACCGCCTCAAAGTTATTCTTTCCGATCAATCCATTGGGCTATTCCTATAAGTGTCACAAACAGCCCTAGAGTTCGTAGTAAAATAACACCTTAAGACACAAATCAACCAAAACCCTAATGTCACCTAGATACTCCAATGTCACCTCAAGTATCTGTGGGTATGATTATACGATATGCATCACACAATCTTAGATTCATCTATACAACCAACACAAAGAACTTCAAAGAGTGCCCCAACGTTTCTACTGGAGAGTCAAGACGAAAACGTGTGCCAACCCCCATGCATAGATTCCCAAGGTCACGGAACCCGCAAGTTGATCACCAAAACATACATCAAGTGAATCAATAGAATACCCCATTGTCACCATGGGTATCCCACGCAAGACATACATCAAGTGTTCTCAAATCCTTAAAGACTCAATCCGATAAGATAACTTCAAAGGGAAAACTCAATCCATTACAAGAAGGTAGAGGGGGAGAAACATCATAAGATCCAACTATAGTAGCAAAGCTCACGTTACATCAGGATCGTGCCACATCAAGAACACGAGGGAGAGTGTGTGTGTGTGTGTGAGAGAGAGAGATCAAACACATAGCTACTGGTACATACACTCAGCCCCGAGGGTGAACTACTCCCTCCTCATCATGGGGAGCGCCGAGATGATGAAGATGGCCACCAGTGATGGATCCCCCCTCCGGCAGGGTGCCGGAACAGGGTCCTGATTGGTTTTTGGTGGCTACAGAGGCTTGCGGTGGAGGAACTCCCGATCTAGGTTATTTTCTGGATGTTTGGGGATTTATAGGAGAGGTTGGCATCGAGAACAAGTCAGGGGGGCCCATGGAGAGTCCACGAGGCACAGGGGCGCGCCCTCCACCCTCATGGGGCCCATGGGACACCCCACTGTAACTCTTTGTTCCAGTATTTTTTATTTTTTCCGTAAAAAATCTCCATTGATTTTCATCGCATTCCGAGAACTTTTATTGCTGCACAAAAACAACACCATGGTAGTTCTGCTGAAAACAACGTCAGTCTAGGTTAGTTCTAACCAAATCATACCAAAATCATGTAAAAATATTATAAACATGGCATGAATACATAAAAAATTATAGATACGTTGGAGACATATCAGCATCCCCAAGCTTAATTCCTGCTCGTCCTCGAGTAGGTAAATGATAAAAATAGAATTTTTTATGTGGAATGCTACCTAACATATTCATCAATGTAATCTTCTATATTGCGGCAAGAATATTAAGATCTATAAGATTGAAAACAAAAGTTTAATGTTGAGATAAAAATAATAATACTTGAAGCATACTAACAAAGCAATCATGTCTTCTCAAAATAACATGGCCAAAGAAAGTTATCCCTACAAAATTATATAGTCTGGCTATGCTCTATCTTCATCACACAAAATATTTAAATCATGCACAACCCCGATGACAAGCCAAGCAATTGTTTCATACTTTTGATGTTCTCAAACTTTTTCAATCTTCATGCAATACATGAGCATGAGCCATGGACATAGCACTATAGGTGGAACAGAATATGGTGGTTGTGGAGAAGACAGAAAGGAGGAAGATAGTCTCACATCAACTAGGCGTATCAACGGGCTATGGAGATGCCCATCAATAGATATCAATGTCAGTGAGTAGGGATTGCCATGCAACGGAAGCACTAGAGCTATAAGTGTATGGAAGCTCAAAAGGAAACTGAGTGGGTGTCCATCCAACTTGCTTGCTCACGAAGACCTAGGCCACTTTGAGGAAGCCCATCATTGGAATATACCAGCCAAGTTCTATAACGAAAAATTCCCACTAGTATATGAAAGTGAAAACATAGGAGACTCTCTATCATGAAGATCATGGTGCTACTTTGAAGCACAAGTGTGATAAAAGGATAGTAGTATTGCCCCTTCTCTCTTTTTCTCTCATTTTTTGTTTTGTTTTATTTTTTTGTTTGTTTGGGCCTTCATTTTTTTGCCTCTTTTTTTTCCTCCGGAGTCTCATCCTGACTTGTGGGGGAATCATAGTCTCCATCATCCTTTCCTCACTGGGACAATGCTCTAATAATGAAGATCATCACACTTTTATTTACTTACAACTCAATACTTAGAACAAAATATGACTCTATATGAATGCCTCCGGTGGTGTACCGGGATGTGCAATGAATCAAGAGTGACATGTATGAAAGAATTATGAAAGGTGGCTTTGCCACAAATACGATGTCAACTACATGATCATGCAAAGCAATATGACAATGATGAAGTGTGTCATAATAAACGGAACGGTGGAAAGTTGCATGGCAATATATCTCGGAATGGCTATGGAAATGCCATAATAGGTAGGCATGGTGGCTGTTTTGAGCAAGGTAATGGTGGGTGTTATGGTACCAGCGAAAGTTGTGTGGCACAAGATAGGCTAGAAACGGTGGAAGGGTGAGAGTGCGTATAATCCATGGACTCAATATTAGTCATAAAGAACTCACATACTTATTGCAAAAATCTATTAGTTATCGAAATGAAGTACTACGTGCATGCTCCTGGGGGGATAGATTTGTAGGAAAAGACCATTGCTCGTCCCCGACCGCTACTCATAAGGAAGACAATCAAAAAATAAATCATGCTCCGACTTCATCACATAACGGTTCACCATACGTGCATGCTACGGGAATCACAAACTTTAACACAAGTATCTCTCAAATTCAGAACTACTCACTAGCATGACTCTAATATTACCATCCTCATATCTCAAAACAATCATAAAGAATCAAACTTCTCATAATATTCAATGCACTTTATTTGAAAGTTTTTATTATATCCCTCTTGGATGCCTATCATATTAGGACTAAATTCATAACCTAAGAAAATTATCATGCTGTTTAAGACTCTCAAGATAAATATAAGTGAAGCATTAGAGTTCAACAATTTCTTCAAAATAAAACTATCATCATGCTCTAAAAAGATATAAGTGAAGCACTAGAGCAAATGACAAACTACTCCAAAAGATATAAGTGAAGATCAATGAGTAGTCAAATAATTATGTAACTATGTGAAGACTCCTTCTCATAAATGAAATTTCAGATCTTAAGTACTTTATTCAAACAGCAAGCAAAACAAAATAAAATGACATTGCAAGGATAGCACATATCATGTGAAGAAGCAAAAACTTAGGCTCAACCAAGGCTAACCGATAGTTGTTGATGAAGAAAGGTGGGATGTCTACCGTGGCATCCCCAAGCTTAGATGCTTGAGACTTCTTGAAATATTAATTATGGATGCCTTGGGCATCCCCAAGCTTGAGCTTTTGTTTCTCCTTAATTCCTCTCATATCATAGTTTCCTGGAATCTTAAAAACTTCATGCACACAAAACTCAACAAGAACTCGTGAGATAAGTTAGTATAAATCAACGCAAAACATTATCATTATCTATTGTAGAAAATCGCTAAAATTATAATTTGACTCTATATAATTTATTTTTACTCATTGTGTAATTTTTTTTAAGATTTTATCATGTTC
Organism: Triticum dicoccoides; assembly: GCF_002162155.2. Classification (NCBI taxonomy): domain Eukaryota; kingdom Viridiplantae; phylum Streptophyta; class Magnoliopsida; order Poales; family Poaceae; genus Triticum; species Triticum dicoccoides. The sequence continues at coordinate 555,580,924 of NC_041380.1, read as the reverse complement.
TGACTATTCACGAATATTCAAAACATAACAGCAAACTTTCTGTTTTTAAAACAGCAACATATAGACTTGAAAAATAAGCATGGTAAAGGCTATACTTGACCTTTTTATTGGACTAAAAGATGCAAAACATTACTCTAAATAACAGCAAGAAAATCATAATAAAACAAAATGACGCTCCAAGCAAAACACATATCATGTGGTGAATAAAAATATAGACTCAAGTAAAGTTACCGATAAACGAAAACAAAAGAGGGGATGCCATCCGGGGCATCCCCAAGCTTAGATGCTTGGTTGTCCTTGAATATTACCTTGGGGTGCCTTGGGCATCCCCAAGCTTAGGCTCTTGCCACTCCTTATTCCATAGTCCATTGAATCTTTACCCAAAACTTGAAAACTTCACAACACAAAACTTATCAGAAAACTCGTAAGCTCCGTTAGTATAAGAAAGAAAATCACCACTTAGGTACTGTCAAGACAAGATTCATAATTTTTCTCAGATGATGCCTACTGTTCCCTATCATTTCTACAATTTATATTAAGCAATATAAGCCATAGAAACTAGAAAACAAGCAAACTATGCATCGAAAACAGAATCTGTCAAAAACAGGACAGTCTGTAGTAATCTGTAGCTCTCGAATACTTATATAACTCCAATTTTTTTTGAAAAATTAGGAAAACCTGAGAAATTTGTTCATTAATCTTCTGCAAAAATAATCAGTATTTTATCATGCTTATGTTAAAAATGAGAATTGTTTTCCTGAGCGCAAACGTTTCTGTTTTTCAGCAAGATCAAATCAACTATCACCATAGATCATCCCAAAGGTCTCACTTGGCACTTTATTGAAACAAAAGCTATAAAACATGATTACTACAGTAGCTTAATCATGTGGACACACAAAAACAGTAGGGGTAAATATTGGGTTGTCTCCCAACAAGCGCTTTTCTTTAATGCCTTTAGCTAGGCATGATGATTTCAATGATGCTCACATAAAAGATAAGAATTGAAACATAAAGAGAGCATCATGAAGAATATGACTAGCACATTTAAGTCTAACTCCCTTACTATGCATAGGGATTTTATGAGCAAACAATTTATGGGAACAAGAATTAACTAGCATAGGAAAGCAAAACAAGCATAACTTCAAGATTTTAAGCACATAGAGAGGAAACATGATATTATTGCAATTCCTACAAGCATATAGTCCTCCCTCATAATAATTTTCAATAGCATCATGAATGAATTCAACAATATAACCATCACATAAAGCATTCTTTTCATGATCTACAAGCATAGAATTTTTATCACTCTCCACATAAGCAAATTTCTTCTCATGAATAGTAGTGGGAGCAAATTAACTCAACAAAATAACTATCATGTGAGGCATAATCCAATTGAAAATTAAAATCAAGATGACAAGTTTCATGGTTATCATTATTCTTTATAGCATACATGTCATCACAATAATCGTCATAGATAGCAACTTTGTTCTCATAATCAATTGGAACCTCTTCCGAAATAGTGGATTCATCACTAAATAAAGTCATTACCTCTCCGAAACCACTTTCATCAACATAATCATCATAAAAAGGAGGCATGCTATCATCATAATAAATTTGCTCATCAAAACTTGGGGGACTAAAAATATCATCTTCATCAAACATAGCATCCCCAAGCTTGTGGCTTTGCATATCATTAGCATCATGGATATTCAAAGAATTCATACTAACAACATTGCAATCATTCTCATGATTCAAATATTTAGTGCCAAACATTTTAATGCATTCTTCTTCTAACACTTGAGCACAATTTTCCTTTCCATCATTTTCACGAAAGATATTAAAAATATGAAGCACATGAGGTAACCTCAATTCCATTTTTTTGTAATTTTCTTTTATAAACTAAACTAGTGATAAAACAACTAAAAGATTTGATTGCAAGATCTAAAGATATACCTTCAAGCACTAACCTCCCTGGCAACAGCGCCAAAAAAGAGCTTGATGTCTACTACACAACCTTCTTCTTGGAGACGTTGTTGGGCCTCCAAGTGCAGAGGTTTGTAGGACAATAGCAAATTTCGCTCAAGTGGATGACCTAAGGTTTATCAATCCATGGGAGGCGTAGGATGAAGATGGTCTCTCTCAAACAACCCTGCAAACAAATAGCAAAGAGTCTCTTGTGTCCCCAACACACCCAATACAATGGTAAATTATATAGGTGCACTAGTTCGGCGAAGAGATGGTGATACAAGTGCAATATGGATGGTAGATATAGGTTTTCGTAATATGAAAATAAAAAACAGCAAGGTAACTAATGATAAAAGTGAGCACAAACAGTATTGCAATGCTTTTAAACAAGGCCTAGGGTTCATACTTTCACTAATGCAAGTTCTCTCAACAAGGATACCATAATTAGATCATATAACTATCCCTGAACATGCAACAAAGAGTCACTCCAAAGTCACTAATAGCGGATAACAAATGAAGAGATTATTGTAGGGTACAAAACCACCTCAAAGTTATTCTTTCCGATCAATACATTGGGCTATTCTTATAAGTGTCACAAACAGCCCTAGAGTTCGTAGTCAAATAACACCTTAAGACACAAATCAACCAAAACCCTAATGTCACCTAGATACTCCAATGTCACCTCAAGTATCCGCGGGTATGTTTATACGATATGCATCACACAATCTCAGATTCATCTATTCAACCAACACAAAGAACTTCAAAGAGTGCCCCAAAGTTTCTACCGGAGAGTCAAGACGAAAATGTGTGCCAACCCCTATGCATAGATTCCCAAGGTCACGAAACCCGCAAGTTGATCACCAAAACATACATCAAGTGAATCAATAGAATACCCCACTGTCACCAAGGGTGTCCCACGCAAGACATACATCAAGTGTTCTCGAATCCTTAAAGACTCAATCCGATAAGATAACTTCAAAGGGAAAGCTCAATCCATTACAAGAAGGTAGAGGGGGAGAGACATCATAAGATCTAACTATAGTAGCAAAGCTCGCGTTACATCAGGATTGTGCCTGAAAGTGCATTATATCGACTAGAGGGGGGTGAATAGGCGATTTTTATGGAAGTCTTCAAAACGTGGAAGTTATGAAGACAAACAATAGAAATAAACCTATTACCATGCAGCGGAAGGTGGACTACACTAGGAAAACCATAGTCAAGTATTCAATGGAGTGAAAGCACAATGACTAATAGCAGCAATGTAGTAAGGATCGGGTAGGAAGATATTATGAAGCCAAACAGAACACGCAGTCACTCAGTGAAGACAAAAGATAGTGCAATCATACAATGACTTCACAAGAACCAACAGTAAGTAAAGGGAAGGGAAGGATGAAACCAGTGACTCGTTGAAGACAATAATTTGTTGGACCAGTTCTAGTTGCTGTGACAATTGTACGTCTGGTTAGGGCGGCTAGGTATTTAAACCTGAGGACACCCAGTCCTAAACACGCAGCTCAGGACACCCAGTCCTCACCGTATTCCCCTCGAGCTAAGGTCACACAGACCTCGCCCAATCACTCTGGTAAGTCTTCAAGGTAGACTCCCAAACCTTCACAGACTTCGTTCACCGGCAATCCACAATGTCTCTTGGATGCTCAGAACGCGATGCCTAACCGGCTGGAGGATTCACAGTCCTCAAGTGTAATAAGTCTTCAGATCACACAGACAAGAAGACTTAAGTGATGCCTAACACTCTTTGGCTCTGGGTGGTTAGGGCTTTATCCTCGCAAGGAATTCTCTCTCAAAGGCTTCGAGGTGGGTTTCTCTCAAACGACAAAAGCCGTACACTAACTCTGAGCAGCCAACCGTTTATGCTTGTAGGGGGTGGGCTATTTATAGCCACTAGGCAACCCAACCTGATTTGTTCGAAATGACCCTGGGTCACTAAGGAACTGACACGTGTTCCAACGGTCATATTTCAAACACACACGACCACTTTACTTGGGCTACAAGTAAAGCTGACTTGTCCGACTCTGGACAAGATTTGCTCTCATAGTCTTCATCGAAGACATAGGTTTTGGTTAAGCATCACTTCAGTCATTCCGACTTTTTCACTTGGACCCCACTTAACAGTATGGTGGTTCCTATGACTCAACAAAGAAGAAACAGAACTACAAAAGATCTAAGTCTTCGAGCTCCATAGGCTTCATGCGATGTCTTCTCTTGTCATAGTCTTCAATGAGAATATCTTCATATACCACCTTTTGACATCAATGTCTTCATACACTTTTAGGGGTCATCTCTGGTAGGAAAACCGAATCAATGAGGGAATTCTACCTGTGTTATCCTGCAATTCTCACAAACACATCAGTCCCTCAACTAGGTTTGTCGTCAATACTCCAAAACCAACTAGGGGTGGCACTAGATGCACTTACAATCTCCCCCTTTTTGGTGATTGATGACAAACTAGTTGAAGTTTTCAACGGGGAATATAATATGTGAAATTGTAAAGGATAAGGAATTGTCTTCATAAGTTGCAAGGGCTCCCCCTGAAGATGTGCATATAAGTAATTTGCTTTTGGAATGCAAATGCACATGGCAGGTTGTGCTTGTGGAGATCCTCTTCAACTTATGATGACAATCCACTATGCATGTGAAGGTATGTGAAGATAATGACATGCATAATGGAAAATGGACGTCTGTAAAATGATCTAAGTGCGGAATTTATCGTCGCACATGCGGAATTTATCATCGCATCACAGAATAGCAAACAAGTGTTACAACTCAAAGAACCAAATGTATCAAAACGAGAGTTGTAAACACTAAGCAAAATATAAAGCACCCGCCCATATGGACCCGCTTGAAGACTATCAAACTCATATGCTTCTCCCCCTTTTGTCAGTAAGGACCAAAAAGGTTTGAAGACATAGAACATCTACTCATTCTCGATCACTCTGGCATTCACAGTTGCAGCAGAGGAAGAGAACTCAGAGTCTTCGAGAGATGGAGTTCGTCGCAGCACTGCCCTTCGAGGAGGTGTGGAGTCAAACTTGAAGCGTTCAGAGAAGCCATCCTCTTGAAGATCATCTTCAGAGCACATCAGCGTCAGTCCTTTCCATGTGCGTCGAGAGGTTTCATGGGCAACAAAAGCATTCTTGGTGGCAAGATTCCGAATGTGGTTGACATCCACCAAGAGGCTTTGCATTTGGCGCTTCAGCCAGTCATGATGCCTATCCTGTTTCTGATGAAGAGCCACCAGAAGCTCTCGGTCATTAAGAACACGAGTGCGCTTCTTGGGTCGTTGGGCAGTTGTGCTGTCGGTGGCTTCAGTAAGGGCAGGATGTGGTGCACGTGTAGTTCCAGCCAAAGGATACACACGAGTGACTGCTTCAACTCCTTCAATATTCTGAGAAAAACTTTGATGCTCTGCATTCTGAAGACTTAGAGGTTCCTTGGCAGGCTCAGGATAAATGGCTTCGATAGACATATCCACATCAGGCAGAAAGATTCGATGATTGTGAGCAGATGGCTGATATGAGATAGCGGAGTGGAGTTTGATCAGCCGCATTATCCATGGAGCATAGAACTTCAAGCCAAAAAGATCAGAGCCTGATGCAGCAAGTTCGCGGATGAAGAAGTCCTGTGCATTGAAGCATTTGCCATGAAGAATATAGAAGACCAAGGTCTTCATTGCACCTTCCAGCTTGGCATGTGGAGAGTGTCCTTTGATGGGCCAGAGAGTTCGCCTTATGATGTGATAAATAGTCCTTGGCAGATACTCAAGGTCTTCAACAAAGAACTCTTTGGGATATGCAACATCTTGGGGCAATGGCTTCATCATACTGAGCATCTGACTCATGTTGGGTTCAGGCTTCTGAAAGATGCTTTCCACAGCTTCACTGTGAATCTGACAGCCAGTTTCGTAGAGATCGCTAGGAGTGGGAAGACCAGTGAGCTCAATGATGTCAAAGGCTTTGGCTTCGTGATGCACGTTTCCTGTCATCCACTCTAGGACCCAAGTCTTCAGATCTCTGTTGTACCCGCGGATGTGAAGTGTGGCATAGAATTGGAGCAGCAACTCTTCATTCCAATGCTCTTGGTCGATGACGAACGACAGCAATCCAACCTCTTTGAAGCAATCCAGAGCTTCTTCCAGGCAGGGCAGACCAGCTATTGCTTCAATGTCAAGACGCTTGTGTGGGAAGATGCGACCTTGATTGTATAGAATGCAGGAGTAATAGCTTCGCTGCAGATAGCTCCAGAACCGATCAGATGATATTCTTTCCCTTGAGTAGGGGTTCCTGGAGCTATTGAAGAAATTGTTGTCTGATCTGAAGCCATTGACATTGAAGGATCCAGGTGCTGATGCAGGACCTGGAAACCTGGGCAATCTCGGGATTGGCTTCTGTACCTGAGGCATGTGCTCAACATGATAGTCGAACTGAGGACCAGCAGCAGGCGCAGGAACAGAAGCAGTGGGATCAGTGGCTTCGCTGACTTCTGGTGCTTGGGTTGGTGAAGGCTCCACATTAGCTTCAGCCATGATAGCGTTAGTGGCTTCATTGGTGTTGGTGGTGGCAGCCTCAAGATTCTCAACCTCCACTTGACAAGTTGGAGGGTCGGTCACAGTCATGTTCTCCTCGAGAACAGCTTCTTGGTGGGACGGGGGAGTAGCAGCTTTTGGGGTTTCTTCTTCATCGGCTGATGCAGCCGGAATGTCTTCAGCAGCTTTAGCTTCAGACTTAGAGACTGGAGGCCTTGGTCCTTTGCGAAGCCTGCGTAACACTGGCGATGCCTGTGGAGTTGCAGTTGGCTGGGCCTCAAAGTCTTCTTCCTCTTGTGCTTGTGGGCAATCAGCCCATGATGCATCCTGAGCAATTGGCGTCAGAGGACGACCAATGCTGATGAGTTCGCTGTGCGTTAGCATAGGCGATGATACCTGTTGGTGCTCGAGCTGAGGAAGAACTGCATCATCTTCAACATGGTCATGGTGACCAATGTCTTCAGTAGCGATGGGATCAGCTGCTGGAAAGTCTTCAGCTTCATGAGCCTCTGTGAAAGCAGGCTCATGGACAGTCAGTTGACATTCTTGAGGTTCAGCGTCAGGGCGAACCATGGAGATGGGTTCAACAATCAAGGGCTCTGTGGGAGCAGCCCGTTACTTCTTGGTCTTCCGCTTCTTCTTGGAGGGGGCAGTAGCAGAGGCTTCAGGATGTTTCCTCTTCCTTGCTTCAGCCTCAGCAGTCCTCGTCTTCTTCAGCTCTGAAGCGGTTGACCGGGCCTTTGGCTTCGAGCCAGTCATGCTAGTTGGGAAGACAATGGGATCTGCTTCCTGCCTTGGTGCGTTGGGTTCGGCCACAGTGGGCTTCTTCTTCTGCTTAGCAGCCATCCTGGGATCAATGCCCGGACGCCCAAGGGCCTTGCGCTTCTCAGCCTTGTTGTAGCCTTGCACACACTTGTCAGCCAGGCTCTTCATGCGCTCCTGAGAACCCTGAGCTTCTGCACATTTCTTGAGAAAGGCTTCTTTGAGCTCGTGCAGCATAATCTTGAAGTTTTTCACCTCTTGCACGCTAAGCTTGGCCATATGCTTCTTGAACCGAGCTTTCTCAAAGTCAATCTTTTGCTTCAGTTCAACAATGCGCTGGGCGATAGCTAATTCTGAAGCAATGGCGCCATGGAAGGCGACACTGAGGCCAATTGGTAGTTGCAGATCTTCGAAGCTGATGTTGGGCATGTCAAACCACTCATCAATGAAGTTGTGGATGATTGTCACGTCAAAGAGAGGCAGATCATTGAAGATTTCTGCTTCTTCTTTGCTCTTGATGAGTTTCTCAAGAGCGTCATCTGCAAGATCTTCATCACTAGACAGATCAATGGCATCGTTTCGCAGAATGGCAGCAGCTGTCAGTTCTCGGCCGATGTGTGGCAGAGGCCTCTTGACCTTCTGGGGCTTGGAGATGCGTGACAAATCTTCAGAGTGCACACTATCTTCAGGAGGTGCAGTGGCCAGTGGCTTCGCCCGTGAGATTTTTGGTGTAGAGGCAGGCTTTGAAGCTTTTGGCTGCTTCAGCTTCTTTGGCTTCGGCGCTGCAGGCACTTCATCTGATTCAGCGTCATCTGCAGGCTCATTCACGGTAGTCCCTTGAACCACGATATGGGTGATGAGACCTTCAAGGTTTTAGAAGGGCCCAAGAAGATTGGGTTCAGCTTCGCGAGTTCCATCGGCACGGGGAGCAGAGGGACCGGGGTTGAACTCTAATCCCAAAGACTTCTTGTTCTGCTTTGCTGAGTTCTCGGCAAACTGGAAGTTGCGCTTGAACAGATTGTCGTCACGGCACCATAGTAGTGATGATGGGTGTGCATCTGCAGGCCGTGGCCCACGGACCATGCAGGGATAGAAGCCTTGTTCAATGGCTTCTTCTCTGGACCTGGGTTGAAGATTCTTATATAGGATGTCTCCCCACGGTCGCTTGATGGCATTTTTCTTAGCATATTCTTGGGTCACAAACCGGTATTTGAACCATTGTTCTGCCCAATATCTTCAAGTCCACTGGATTTGGGTCTTGCGCTGATTATAATCCTCTTCAGGATCTGTCTTGTAAAGTTCTGAGAGGTCATGAGGTAGATCTCTTGATGTTCCGCCACGATGCTGTCTGCCTCCCTTCCTTGCAGATTTCTCTGAAGCCATGAATTTTAAACTGAAAGGCTTCAATACGTTCAAAGGCTTCAAAGGTTTTCCCTTGCTGGAAAAACAGGAACTGGCTTCGGGAGAATTTATATGATGCTGTAAGAATTCTGCAAATGAATGCAGACTATGAGAACCAAGGGATTCTCCCACGAACATGTACCTGTGACAGCATTAAGGTGCGAGGGAAGGGGAAGAGGTCATATGCATTCTCAGAACATTTTGAAGATAAATCACTTTAGAAGACATTGACCTCATCGTGCGAAGACATTCACTCATAAATAAGGAGTTGATTCCAGATTTGTACGAATCCAGAGATCAGTACAAGTGAGGAATCTAACTACTTTGTGAAGCATAAGTGAATATACTAGGCATGTTATGAGATGCAGTATGAAAGAGATCCAACTTGTGTGAATAGAAACTGCTTGTGGTAGAAAGTGACAAAGCTATAGGATCAACGGGGCCGTAAAAAGGAAGTTTTATTTACCACACGCAGAACTGCTAGACGGAGTGGAAGAGGAGGCCGAGCAGTTCGATCGTCCGTGCCCTAACTTGGCGACGGAGGACACCTACGGCGACGGCGGAGAGGACGATGTCCACGGTCGGCGTGAGGACGGCGTCGGAGAGGTTGCGACAGCGAAGCGCTTCGTCGCCGGCGTCGTCGAGAGCTAGTGGTGGCGCTAGGGTTCGTGCGAGAGTGGAAGAAGAGATTATGAATGCGGTGAGGCGTGTATTTATAGGTACAGGGGCGACTCAGTGTTATTACACAGGTGCCCCTAGCGATTCACATATGAGGAACACGTGGCCATCATGCAGCATGTCGGAGGTTGTTCCACGTCCCACGCACGCCTGGATTCTCGGGTGGTCGTTCCGACTTCTCCGGGTTTCAGGTGAAGGAATAAGCATTGAAAACAGACTTAATGTTTGTCTCTGTATCTTCTGCTGACAAGGACGCAGAGAAGACATTTGACAGTTTCAATAGAATGCATATGACTTGGAGGGATAGAGTTTGAGATAGAAAGCATAGAGAGGTTAGGGTCCGATCACATTCACTTAGTTCAAAAGATTCAACAAGAAGACATAGCTATAAGTGAACGCTGTAGAGGACAGAACACTAGTATATATATATATATATATATATATATATATATATATATATATTCAACATAGTGAAGATAATCATGAAGACATGTTGAGATTGAAGCCAAACCAAATGTGAAGACATAGCAAATGTAACGCCATGAGTGAAACACTTCAAACATAACATTTGGTGGTGGTGTTACCCACCGTATAGGAAGTATTAGACCCAGACACAGCGCACAATTATCGTGGCGCTCCGAAGTCAAATTCCACATTAATGTATTCACACTTAGAATGTATGTCTTCATTGATTTAAGATGTACTTTACTTCGTGTGTTGCACATCTAAGTCATCAATATGCATAAGTGTTAGGATGTGTGCCTGATCACAGGACATTTGAGGATTCCAAGATATTTAGCTCACACCGTAACTTGCAAAATCTCTTCTCATCCAAGGGCTTGGTGAAGATATCTGCCAATTGCTATTCAGTGTTGACGTGTATGATATCAATATCTTCCTTCACAACATGATCTCTGAGAAAGTGATGACGAATTTCAATGTGCTTTGTCTTCGAGTGTTGAACTGGGTTGTTGGCAATCTTGATGGCGCTTTCATTGTCGTAGTAGAGTGGCACTTGCCTCAGATGAATGCCATAGTCCTTGAGTGTTTGCTTCATCCACAGAAGCTGAGCGCAGCAAGATCCAGCAGCAATGTATTAGGATTCAGCAGTGGAGAGAGATACATAGTTCTGCTTCTTTGAAGACCAACATACAAGTGATCGTCCTAGAAAATGACATGTGCCTAATGTAGACTTGCGATCCACCTTGTCACCAGCATAGTCAGCATCCGAGAATCCAACCAGATCAAACTCTGAGCCCTTTGGATACCATAATCCTAGAGTTGGGGTGTGAGCCAAATATCGAAGAATTCGCTTCACAGCTAAGTGATGCGACTCCTTTGGTGCCGCTTGGAATCGAGCACACATGCAAACACTAAGCATAATATCTGGCCTAGATGCACATAGATAAAGTAAAGAACCAATCATGGAGCGGTATACGTTTTGATCGAACTCTTTACCATTGTTGTCGGGACCCAGATGATGTTTGGCTAGCATTGGTGTTGTGAAGCCTTTGCAGTCTTGCATACCGAACTTCTTCAGGCAATCTTTGAGATACTTCTCTTGAGATATGAAGATGTCGTTGCGTTGCTGTCATATTTGAAGATCGAGGAAGAACTTCAGCTCTCCCATCATGGACATCTGATATTGCTCTTGCATCATATATCCAAACTCTTCACTGTACTTCTGATTGGTGCAGCCGAAGATGATGTCATCCACATATATTTGGCACACAAACAGTTCACCATCATATGTCTTCGTGAAGAGAGTGGGGTCGAGGGAACCAGGTATGAAGCCTTTGCTCTTCAGGAAGTATTTGAGTGTGTCATACCAAGCCCGAGGGGCTTGTTTGAGGCCATACAGTGCCTTGTTGAGCTTGTATACCATGTCAGGATGTTTTGGATCTTCAAAGCCACGAGGTTGTGCAACATACACTTCTTCTTCAATCTTGCCATTGAGAAAGGCACTCTTCACATCCATTTGATATAGAAGTATGTTATGATGATTTGCATAGGCCAGCAGTATGCGTATGGCTTCAAGTCGAGCCACAGGACCAAATGTTTCATCGAAGTCAATGCCTTCCACTTGAGTATATCCTTGAGCAACGGTACGAGCTTTGTTTCTGACAACTTGACCATGCTCGTCTTGCTTGTTGCGGTATATCCATTTGGTGCCTATTATATTGTGCTTCCGAGGATCAGGATGCTTAACCAGTTCCCATACGTTATTCAGCTCAAACTGTTGAAGCTCTTCTTGCATAGCTTGAATCCATTTAGGTTCCATGAAGGCTTCTTCAACTTTCTTGGGTTCTGTTATTGAGACGAATGCGAAGTGCCCACAGAAATTTGCTAGCTGAGTTGCCCTTGAACGAGTGAGCGGACCAGGTGCATTAATTCTATCAATTATTCTCTCAATCTGCACTTCATTGGCAACACGAGGATGTACAGGGCGAAGATTTTGCTCTTGCTGATCATTGTCATTGTTAGTGGGATTGTCTTCAGGCTGAGCATTGTCTTCAGGTTGATCAGGTGCGGAGATGATAAGTTCCTCTTCAGGTTGAGCTTCAGAGGGTATGATTTCTCCAGTTCCCATTAGCTTGATTGATTCGCTGGATGGAACTTCATCTAGCACATTTGGCAGGTGCTCTCTTTGTGAACTGTTAGTCTCATCAAACCGCACATCCACTGTTTCAACCACTTTATAATGAAAGAGATTGAAGACTCTGTAGGAGTGTGAATCCTTTCCATATCCAAGCATAAAACCCTCATGTGCTTTTGGTGCAAATTTTGAAGTGTGATGTGGATCCTTGATCCAGCACCTGACTCCAAATACTCTGAAGTAACTTACATTTGGCTTCTTGCCAGTAAGGAGCTCATAAGATGTCTTGTTCAGAAGCTTGTGAAGATAAACACGATTGATTCTATGGCATGCAGTATCAATGGCTTCAGGATAGAATTTTCTTGGAGTCTTGTATTCATCTAGTATTGTTCGGGCCATCTCAATGAGTGTTCTCTTCTTGCGTTCGACGATGCCATTCTGCTGTGGCGTGTATGGAGCTGAGAATTCATGTGTGATGCCCAAAGTATCAAGATATGTATCAAGGCCAGTGTTGTTGAATTCAGTGTCATTATCACTTCTGATGTGCTTTATCTTGGCGCCATAGTTGTTCATTGCTCGATTGGTGAAGTGTCTGAAGACATCCTGCACTTCAGTCTTGTAGAGGATTATGTGCACCCAAGTATATCTAGAATAATCATCAACGATGACAAAGCCATAGAGACAAGCAGTAGTAGTAAGAGTTGAGTAATGAGTGGGACCGAAAAGATCCATGTGGAGCAGTTCGAAGGGTCGAGTGGTTGTCATGATTGTCTTCGAGGGATGTTTGGCCCTCGTCATCTTTCCTGCTTCACAGGCACCGCATAAGTGATCTTTATTGAACTTGACGCCCTCGATGCCTATGACATGCTTCTTCTTTGCAAGGGTGTGGAGGTTCCTCATGCCAGCATGCCCTAGCCTCCGATGCTAGAGCCAGCATTTTGAAGCTTTTGCTAGAAGACATACGGCAAGCTGTGGTCCTGCTGAGAAATCTACCACGTACAAATCATCTTTCCGATACCCTTCAAACACTAGAGACTTGTCAGATTCCATTAGAACAAGGCATCGATATTTTCCAAACATTACGATCATGTTCAAATCGCAAAGCATTGAGACAGACATTAAGTTGAAGCCAAGGGATTCAACAAGCATGACATTATCCATATGTTGATCCTTTGAGATTGCAACTCTACCTAGACCCAATACCTTACTTTTACCAGTGTCAGCAAATGTGATGTGACTCTTGTCGGATGGATGTAAGGTTGAGTCCATAAGAAGGCTTCTTTTGCCAGTCATGTGATTGGTACACCCACTATCAATAATCCATTCTGAAGACGCTGGTGTCATACCCTACAGTGCAGTTAGGGGGATAGGCTTCACGAAGAGAATTGTGAAGCAAAAACATTTGACGAACCAGTGGGTTATGAAAGCTTAGATCCAGATTAGGACTAATAGGGAGAGTAGCAAGCGATTCAGGAACGAAGTACATAGTAAGACCATTCGGGCATTTGATCTTGCGCCCTACAAGATGTTTAAGGTCCCCAGCAATAGCATCAGACGATTTTGGTTTTCTACTGGAGACCTTTCCCTGCAAAAGAGAGTTAAGCTTTCTTAGCCACCCACATCTTCAAGGGTGGCTTAGAAGCAATAAGTCTAAGTGCAGCATCTGAGAACTTTGGCTTTGGAGCCCTAGCAAACAGTCTTGCAGGTGGACAATAGTATTCATAAGAATAAGCAGAATAGTTCTTGGTCTTATGAACATGGCGGTTTAATGAACCACGCTCATATTCATAGGCCTGAGTATGGTTTCCCTGCAAAACATTTGCGTTAGTGCGACTCAGGTGAGTCCTCTGTATGTATGAAGCCTTTGGACTGTATGATGCCTGTGGTCTGGGGTTTGTCTTCTTCACCTGTGGTGTCATGATGATATTCACAGGAAGATTCTCCAGACACTTTTTCGGTACCCAGATCTTCTTCATAGGCGGCCCATTCCTGTAGTTAGTACCAATATACCTGGCAAGCACTTCACCATTCTGATTCTTAAACAGTTTATAGTTTGCATCAAAGGATTCATCAATGACAATGGGGTTAGCACAAGTGAAGCCAGATAGATTGGATGAATCTGCTGAAGGTCCCTTTGCAGCAACCCATGTGGTTTTGGGGTACTGCTCAGGTCTCCAGTAAGAGCCATCAGCATTCATTTTCCTTACGAACCCAACACCCTCTTTCCTAGGGTTTCGGTTCAGGATCTGCCTTTTGAGGACATCACATAGTGTCTGATGCCCTTTGAGACTTTTGTACATCCCTGTTTCAAGCAATGTCTTCAACCTAGCATTCTCATCAGCAATAGTAGTGGTATCCTCAGCAGAGGGGTTAGTTACCACATCAACAGTTGGAGATATTGCAACAGTAGCAGTAGAACACTCAATAACAGAAGTAGCATTGTCATGCTCAATGCATTTAAGACATGGTGGTTCAAATCCTTCCTGAGCGGAACTGATCTGTTTGGCGCGAAGTGACTCATTTTCCTTTTGAAGATCTTCATGAGCCGCTCTCAGTTTCTCAAGATCTTGCTTCCTTTGAAGATAATCATAGGAAAGCTTTTCATGAGTTGTTGAGAGCGTTTCATGACGACTTTCAAGCTCCTCATACTTAACGTGAAGATTTTTTATGTCTTCAATTAAGGACTCAGATCGAGTCATTTCAGCGCCTAACAGATCATCGCTTTTGTCTAACAGTTTTTGAATATGTTCCATGGCTTTCTGTTGTTTAGTTGCAATTTTAGCAAGTGTTTTGTAGCTGGGTTTTGAACCACAATCAGAGTCATCATCACTAGATGTTTGATAGTGAGTAGTGCGTGTGTTTACCTTGGCACCGTGTGCCATGAAGCAGTAGGTAGGAGCGGAGTAGTCCTTGTCATTTGCATCGGTGTCGGTGATGAAGTCATTGTCTTTAGTGTTGAAGATGGACTTGGCAACGTATGCTGTAGCTAGACTTGCAACGCCAGAATCGGACTCCTCCTCAGACTCCACCTCCGCCTCCTCAGAAGCGGACTCCTCTTCTGAATCCATTTCCTTGCCAACAAACGCACGTGCCTTGCCAGATGAGCTCTTCTTGTGTGATGAAGACTTTGAGGAAGACTTGGAAGAAGACTTTGAGTATTTCTTCTTCTTCTTGTCGTCAGAGTCATATTCCTTGCTCTTCTTCTTCTTTTTGTTCTCATTGTCCCACTGCGGACACTCAGGGATGAAGTGGCCAGGTTTCTTGCACTTGTGACATGTTTTCTTCTTGTAGTCATGAGCAGAAGCGTCATCATTCCTTGACCTTGATCGTGAAGACTTTCTGAAACCTTTCTTCTTGGTGAATTTTTGGAACTTCTTCACAAGCATAGCAAGTTCCCTTCCAATGTCTTCAGGATCATCAGAACTGCTGTCAGATTCTTCTTCAGATGAGGAGACAACTTTTTCCTCCAAGGCACGAGTTCGCCCATAGTTTGGACCATAGATATCTCTTTTCTCAGAAAGCTGAAACTCATGTGTGTTGAGCCTCTCAAGTATGTCAGACGGATCGAGTGTCTTGAAATCAGGACGTTCTTGAATCATCAGGGCCAGGGTGTCAAACGAACTGTCAAGTGATCTCAGTAGTGTCTTGATGACTTCATGCTTGGTAATCTTAGTAGCGCCGAGGGCTTGAAGCTCATTTGTGATGTCAGTGAGTCGATCAAACGTGAGCTGGACATTCTCATTGTCATTTCGCTTGAAGCGGTTGAAGAGGTTGCGAAGAACACTGATTCTCTGATCTCTCTGGGTTGAGACGCCTTCGTTGACCTTGGAGAGCCAGTCCCAGACTAGCTTAGATGTTTCCAAAGCACTCACACGGCCATACTGTCCTTTGGTCAGATGATCACAGATGATATTCTTGGCAGTAGAGTCCAGTGGAACGAACTTCTTGACATCAGCAGCAGTGACACCTTCTCCAGCCTTGGGAACGCCGTTCTTGACGACATACCATAGGTCGACGTCAATAACTTCAAGATGCATGCGCATCTTATTCTTCCAGTAGGGATATTTAGTTCCATCGAAGACGGGGCACGCAGCGGAGACTTTAATTATCCCTGCAGTCGACATAGCTAAAACTCCATGTGGTTAAACCGAATCACACAGAACAAGGGAGTACCTTGCTCTGATACCAATTGAAAGTGCGTTATATCGACTAGAGGGGGGTGAATAGGCGATTTTTATGAAAGTCTTCAAAACGTGGAAGTTATGAAGACAAACGATAGAAATAAACCTATTACCATGCAGCGGAAGGTAGACTACACTAGGAAAACCATAGTCAAGTATTCAATGGAGTGAAAGCAGAATGACTAATAGCAGCAATGTAGTAAGGATCAGGTAGTAAGATATTATGAAGCCAAACAGAACACGCAGTCACTCAGTGAAGACAAAAGATAGTGCAATCATACAATGACTTCAAAAGAACCAACAGTAAGTAAAGGGAAGGGAAGGATGAAACCAGTGACTCATTGAAGACAATAATTTGTTGGACCAGTTCTAGTTGCTGTGACAACTGTACGTCTGGTTAGGGCGGCTAGGTATTTAAACCTGAGGACACACAGTCCCAGATACCCAGTCCTGAACACGCAGCTCAGGACACCCAGTCCTCACCGTATTCCCCTTGAGCTAAGGTCACACAGACCTCGCCCAATCACTCTGGTAAGTCTTCAAGGTAGACTCCCAAACCTTCACAGACTTCGTTCACCGGCAATCCACAATGTCTCTTGGATGCTCAGAACGCGACGCCTAACCGGCTGGAGGATTCACAGTCCTCAAGTGTAATAAGTCTTCAGATCACACAGACAGAAGACTTAAGTGATGCCTAACACTCTTTGGCTCTGGGTGGTTAGGGCTTTATCCTCGCAAGGAATTCTCTCTCAAAGGCTTCGAGGTGGGTTGCTCTCAGACGACAAAAGCCGTACACTAACTCTGAGCAGCCAACCGTTTATGGTTGTGGGGGTGGGCTATTTATAGCCACTAGGCAACCTGACCTGATTTGTCCGAAATGACCCTGGGTCACTAAGGAACTGACACGTGTTCCAATGGTTAGATTTCAAACACACACGGACACTTTACTTGGGCTACAAGTAAAGCTGACTTGTCCGACTCTAGACAAGATTTGCTCTCATAGTCTTCACTCGAAGACATAGGTTTTGGTTAAGCATCACTTCAGTCATTCTGACTGGTTCACATGGACCCCACTTAATAGTACGGTGGTTCCTATGACTCAACAAAGAAGAAACAGAACTACAAAAGATCTAAGTCTTCGAGCTCCTAGGCTTCATGCGATGTCTTCTCTTGTCATAGTCTTCAATGAGAATATCTTCATATACCACCTTTTGACATCAATGTCTTCATACATTTTTAGGGGTCATCTCTGGTAGGAAAACCGAATCAATGAGGGACTTCTACCTATGTTATCCTGCAATTCTCACAAACACATCAGTCCCTCAACTAGGTTTGTCGTCAATACTCCAAAACCAACTAGGGGTGGCACTAGATGCACTTACAGTGCCACATCAAGAACACGAGAGAGAGAGAGAGAGAGAGATCAAACACATAGCTACTGGTACATACCCTCAGCGCTGAGCGTGAACTACTCCCTCCTCGTCATGGAGAGCACCGGGATGATGAAGGTGGCCACCGGTGATGGATCCCCCCTCCGGCAGGGTGCCGGAATAGGGTCTCGATTGATTTTTGGTGGCTACAGAGCCTTGCGGCGGCGGAACTCCCGATCTAGGTTATTTTCTGGAGGTTTGGGGATTTATAGGAGAGGTTGGCATCGAGAACAAGTTAGGGGGCCCCATGGAGAGTCCACGAGGCACAAAGGCATGCCCAAGGGGGGTGGGCATGCCCTCCACCCTCATGGATCCCATGGGACTCCCCTCTGGTAACTTTTCATTCCAGTATTTTTTATATTTTCCAGAAAAATATCCGTTGATTTTTAGCGCATTCCGAGAACTTTTTATTTCTGCACAAAAACAACACCACAATAGTTCTACTGAAAACAACGTCAGTCTGGGTTAGTTCTAACAAAATCATACCAAAATCATGTAAAAATATTATAAACATGGCATGAATACATAAAAAAATTATAGATTCGTTGGAGATGTATCAACGACGAGGCCTAGGAAGGGGATGACGCAGAGCCGGGAAAGATGCGGTAGTGGATGCCCACGCAGAGAGGAGTACGAGGGTTCACTAGTTCGGCTTTAGTGTGAGGCTGCCGTCGTCGTAGGGCCTGGCCAGCGGTGGGAGTAGTAGAGGGCGGTTAGGCCTCTGTGGCAGCACAACCGGCCTTGGGAAGCAAGAGCACGCTGTGGTTTGGATGGCTGGAGCAAGAAAATCAGAGGTCCAAGAAGCAGGACGACCATTGGATGTTAACAATCCAACGGTCACTGGTGATAGAATCATTTGTTGACCAAGTTGACAAAGCCCTCCGTCCGCGTCAACTTAGTAGGCCCACCAGTCAGGCTCCCACTATGGTGGGTCCCAGCTAGCAGGGGGAGTATTCATTTTTTGTGTGTAATAAGGAGGCACTTCCTTGCGTGCGAAGATATAGCTGGTGGGTCCGAGCTGTCAGCTGGAGTATTCATTCTTTTTGGCGTAATAAGGAGGTAAGTACTTGCTTGCGTGCGGCCATGGACCATGTGGGCCCAACTGTCTGCCTCTCCATGTACGTCCCTCTTCCGATGTTGTCGTTTGTTGACAACGTTGACCACGCCGTGCCCAGAACACGAGCGCGATGGACGGTGGCGAGACCCAGGAAGGGAATGACCCGGAGGCGGCGAAGCCACATCAGTGGAGGGATGTTGGTGAGTAGAGGGATGGCATGGCCAGTGGTGGGAGTAGTAGGGGATGTGAGGCCTGCGCGGCAGCACAACCGGCCACGGGAAGCGGGAGCAGGCGGTCCCACCGGCGCTGGATTTGGCGGCTGGAGCAAGAAGATCAGAGATTGAAGAAACACGATGGCCGTTGGATTGAAATCCAACGGTTACGTCTGCTAGAATCCTTTGTTGACGTATATAATAAGTAAAAAATATCTTGCATACATGTCAACTTAATAGGCCCATAAGTCAGACCATTCCCTATTTTTTTAATAATTTATATATAGCTCATTACAACTGTTACGCAATTTATTGCGGTCCTTTTTTTTGTTGGCCATGGCCAGGGTTAAAAATTTAAACAAAATTTCGTATATTTCTGTGGGTTCCAAACTATTTTTAATACCGAAATATCGAGCCAGATTTAAAGTACTTTGAAGATATATTTAAATTAGGTTAAAGCCCAGTGAAATAGGAATCTAAAAATGTGAATTTTTTTAGAAATTATAAAGTAATTGCCAATTTGTCATCTGTTTTTATATTTACAACCCATTTCATATTACTTTTTTTGACAAATCATTTCATATTACTTTCAAGATTTGCAGGCGTCTTTAAAGAGTTGCAGCCCATCAGGGCGTACAAAAATAAGTAGGCCTGGATTGAGTATTCTTCAGAAAAAATAAGTTGGCTCACCGTTGGGATAGATGTCATCTATTCATTGGACAGAAAGCGTCTATGATACGTCGTCTATCATTGTACTTACATTAACAGCTACTCCCCCCGTCCTATAATATAAGAACATTTTGTATAGTACACCAGTGTTCAAAACACTCTTGTATTATGGGAAGAGGGACTGGTTCATTGTGTAGCATTCTACATCTTATCTCCCCCGCCCACCATTTACTAAAAAATATCAGATCTATATTTAATCTTACCAAAAAGTTGAATACACAGAAAATGCCAGTGCAGAAGTGTAGCCCATTGCTCTTATCAGTACATTTTGTCCTGTAACGCTTGTACTTCCAGGGATTGGTAGATGATTATGTAGCATCAATCTGCATCTTATCTTCATTATCCTCTATCCCTTCCAGTATTATCATATCTATAATTACTCTCTACAAAATGTAGAGTACAGACAATGCTTATGAAGAAGATTCTGTGCTGAAATTCTTGAGTTATCCTTCCCTTGACATGGAGAAGGACATTATAAAGCCAGTGTTAAGTGTTAATGTAAGCCAGTCCTTCTAAAGCCTTTATCCTCAACTGCTGTTTAATTTGCTCATACTCCCTATCGTTTACTGCTATTTAGTTTGCTGTTTCTATCAAAATGCATGTTCGCAACAACCGTAAGTCCAAGTTTTACTTGTAAAACCAAATTCCTTATTCATATCATGCACATTACTCAATACTCCCTATATGTATGCTTGTTTTTGTGGATCTATAATCTAGTGTGTGGTGAAGCAGCCCACGTTTGCACTGTCGGAGTAAATAGCCATGGGTAGCCTAGCCGGCTTCCCCTGGCCCTTCTGAAAAAATTACGAGCCCATCCGGCTCTCAAGAATCCAAGACATGGGGCCGCCTTCCCCTTGCTGGCTGTCACCCAGGCCGGCTTTCGGAAGGCGGCCCGACTTTAGCCCTCATGAAGAAAGCCATGGGAGGGCCGACTTTGAGAAGCCGGCCGCGAGGAGGCCGACTCCAAGAAGCCGGCTCCCATAAAGCGGTCGAGACCGTACCCTCAAAGTTTGCATCCACCTAGCGGCGATGAGACGGGGCATGGCTACAGCAAAGCCTGCCACCCCCAAATCCCGGAGCGCGATCGGCACAGTGCGTCGTACGGGTGACCATGACCCATCCGGCGCAACACTGTTGCCATGATGACCCTGATGCCATCCACGATGGGCTGCCAGTACGGCCCACGGGCGGTGGGCCCCTTCGGGCAGAGAGACACCCGAAGGCGGCCATGCCTCCCCCTGTCGGCACAAGACAGAGCCGGCTCCCGGCAGCCAGCTTGCCGCCTCCCTCGAAGGAGACGCCCCATTAAGGAGACAAGACGCGGTGAGGCTACAGCGATCGCCCGCCGGGCGGCGGCACTGTAGCCACGCCTACCTCGATGAAGCCCACGTCACCAAGATAGAGCAACAGTAACCAGCCGCCGACCAGGTCCTAGACAGTGGGGCCTGCCTGTCGACCAAGGGGCCGGCAGCCGGCGGGACCCACCAATCGGCGGGCCCCAGCAGCCGGCGCAGAAGCTGGCAAGCACAATAACAGACGGCTGGGCCCCGCGCCCAGTCGGATTACCATTGTACCCCCGGGGGGTAGGCCCATATAAACCCCCCGGGGCACCCATGCAAAGGGTTGGAACCCCCAGCTAGTTTTAGACACCACACAAGGAGAAGAAGCAAGCTAGCCGTGCCCTTCTTCCTCCTCCCACCGAACAGCTCAAGGAGCATTGTGTAGCTACTTGCCCATCGAGTGATCATGCGAAGACCCCGCAGAGCAGCAGTAGGGGTGTTATCTCCACGGAGAGCCCCGAAGCTGGGTAAGATTCGCCGGCGTGCATGTCTTCGCCTCATCCCGTTTCCAGGCACCGGCGACGTCTTACTGGCTCCCACAATGATAAGCCACCCGTTGGCATATGTCGCACCTACCACCCGACATTTGGCGCCCACCATGGGGCCAGGTGCATCGTCGTCCGGAGACCTGTTCTAGACAGGAACCCTCTTCCTCCCCAGCGAGCGTAGCCAGCCCGGCACGCCGATGGCGCTTGCCCCGACGCACTACAAGGCGTCACCAGCATCTGCGCGGCGAGCAGCCTCGCCAATCTCCTCGATGAAACCCTCATCTCCGATGAGCTCGCCTCCGATGCGGGCACTGACCACCTCACCAACCTCCTCGGCCAGCTCCATGTCTCCAGCGAGCCCGCTGTAGATCTGGAGTCGGTTGGCTCCACCGACCCGATGCCTGTCGACTCCGACACGGCCTCCTTCGACACCTTCCCCACCAACGTCGCGATCTACAACGATCCGCTTCCTCGGACCGACGTCCGCGATACTGTCACCACCGAAGTGATGGTCGTCGGCCACGGCGGCCCGGCCGACGAGAGCGCCCACGACGCCCCGCACGCGGCGGCCCACGACTTGTCCACCCCCCTCCCGGCTGATGCCGACGACGAAGCACTGGAGGCGCGCCGCCTCGCCCTCCTCGCCGAGGGCCGGAGGCTGGCTTCCGTGAGACGCCTCACTGAGGCCTACCAGCGCGAAGCTGACCGCGCCACCTTCGGCACGCCGGCCCCGGGCGGGCCAAGCCGGGCCGGCATAGTCAAGCAACGCGGCGCCGTAATCGCCGACATGCTGGGACTCGACCGCCCGGTCTATGCCACTCCACTCGAGAACTTGCGTGCCGCCCAGGCGGCCGTGGACGAGTTGGACGGCTTGGAGGCCGAAGAACTCCCCCACATGACCCGGCGCATCCAGCAACTGATTGACGCGGGCGCACGGCGGCACGAAGCCGACGCCCGCGCGGGAAGCCCTCCTCCGCGCCGAGATCACGGCACGACGTCCCGGACACCGACTACGAGCAACACCCGCGCGCGACACGAGAAAGAGTCGGCGGCCAGCCGAAGCCGGACCCGTATCTCCATCGAGAGAGACACGGACGGCCATCCCCGAGCCATGGAATGGCGGGGCAACCCGCCTCCGCCTCGACCCCGTGGACAGAGATATCCCACCCCGCCGCCAGTGGCGCACCCGACTCTCAGCGGCCGACTAGGTTGCCGCGAAGGAGTCGGCGAGAACAATGCCCGCCATCGGATCGACCGCCTGGCGCGATCCCTGGCGCTGGAAGAAGAAGACGATGTCGGCCCGCCTTGTTTCGGCCCCCGCATCCATGACGAGCCTATCCCCAAAGGGTTCTCGCTCCCAAGAGACACGCCCAAGTACAACAGCTCCGTGAAGCCGGAAGATTGGTTGATCGACTACTCCACGGCGGTCAGCATAGCCAACGGCAACCGGCGCGTTGCCGTGAAGTACGTGCCCCTCATGCTGCAAGGCACGGCGCAGACCTGGCTCAACAGCCTCAAGCCTCTCAGCATCAACAGCTGGCTAGATTTCACCGAAGCTTTCATCCGCAACTTCACCAGCACCTACAAGCGGGCCCCCAAGCCCAGGCAGCTCTCCTTGTGCGTACAGGGCCCAGCCGAGTCCACTCGTGACTACCTCGCGCGTTGGGCCGAGCTCCGCAATTCTTGCGAAGGGGTGCACGAGGTGCAAGCCATCGAATACTTCACTGCCGGGTGCCGAGAAGGTACCCTCCTCAAGCACAAGCTCCTCTGCGACGAGCCGACTACCCTCGACGAGCTTCTGGACATAGCAGACAAATACGCCACCGCCGACTCTTCGATGAAGACCGAGCTCCAGGTAGACGCGTCCGGGAAAGTACTCAACCCGGCGCCCAAGACGCCGGCAGGGGATTCCGGCCGACGCCCACACCCGAACGACCACAAGCGCAAGGGCCCTGCGCCGCCTCCCGCCAGTCGGCAGGTGGCCACAGTCGAAGACACGCTGCCTGAAGGGCGACCCGCGCCCAAGAAGCACAAGGGCGGCTGGCCGGCTTGGCAGCCGACTTTCTCCTATGAGCAAACTCTCGACGCCCCATGCAAATTCCATAGCGGCGCGAAGCCGTCCAACCACACAACCCGGAAGTGCCATTGGCTCACCCGAATCTCTAAAGGCGAGGGGCTCGCGTCGCCTCCGCCTGCCGGCCCGCCGCCTCCGGCTCCGCTGCCTCCGGCCGCTCAGCCCGCAGTCGGAGCCGTGCACGACGAATTCCCCGACGAGCAAGCAACCTACATCGTCTTTACAAGCCAGCTTGAAGACCGGCGCGGCAAATGCCGAGAGCACCAGGAAGTCAGTGTGGTCGCTGCCAACCCTGCCGGACACATGCATTGGTCAGAAAAACCCATCAGCTGGAGCCGGGCCGACCATCCAGAGGTGATGCCGTCTCCCGGCTCTTATGCATTGGTCCTGGAAGCCACCCTCGCGACGGACAGACGCGCTGCCCACTTCTCCCACGTGCTGATAGACGGCGGGAGCAGCATCAACATCCTGTACCGTGACACCCTGGAGAAGCTAAATGTCAAGACGAAGCAGCTCATGCCTACTCGGACAGTGTTTCATGGCATCGTACCCGGCTTGTCCTGCGCCCCCATTGGCAAGATCAAGATTGATGTACTCTTTGGGGACAAGGAGCATTTCCGCCGGGAAGCAATCTGGTTTGAAGTGGTGGACCTGGAGAGCCCCTACCACGCGTTGCTTGGCCGACCCGCCTTGGCTAGGTTCATGGCAGTTCCCCACTATGCATACCTCAAGATGAAGATACCAAGTTCCAAGGGCGTCATCACCGTAGCCGGCGATTACAAGAAGTATTCCGAGTGCGCTGCCGCCAGCAGCCGGCTGGCCGAGTCCCTTGTGATTGCCAAAGAGAAGAAGATGTTGGACCGGGTCGTGGCCATGGCCAGCAAGCAGCCGAACCAGTCCCCCGACCCCAAGGAGTATGATGCCCAAGGATCTTTCCAGCCGGCCAAAGAAACTAAGAAGATACCCCTTGACCCCGAGCACCCCGAGAGGTTTGCCGTCATCGGGGCAAGCCTGAACAGCAAATAGGAAGGCGAGCTCGCCGAGTTCCTCCGTGAGAATCGGGACATCTTTGCATGGTCCCCCAAGGACATGCCGGGTGTTCCGAAGGAATTCGCCGAGCACAAAATACACGTCCGAAAAGATGCGAAACCAGTCAAGCAGCCCCTCCGCCGACTATCAGAGGAAAAGAGAAGGATTGTAGGGGAGGAGATAGCCCGGCTTCTGGCAGCCGGCTTCATTATGGAAGTCTTCTTTCCAGAATGGCTTGCCAACCTGGTCCTCGTGTTAAAGAAGAACAACAAGTGGCGCATGTGTATAGACTACACAAGCCTCAAACAGGCCTGCCCTAAAGATCCCTTTGCCCTGCCGAGGATTGACCAAGTGATAGACTCCACGGCCGGATGCGAGCTGTTGAGTTTCTTGGATGCTTACTCAGGATATCACCAGATAAAGCTAGATCCGGACGACCGCCTGAAGACCGCCTTCATCACACCATTTGGAGCCTTCTGCTACCTGACTATGACATTCGGCTTAAGAAATGTTGGTGCCACTTTTCAACGTTGCATGCAGAAGTGCCTCCTCAAGCAACTCGGCTGAAACGCTCACGTCTACGTGGATGACATTGTGGTGAAGACGGAGAAGCGCGGCACCTTGCTGGAAGACCTCAAAGAAACGTTTGAGAACCTACGCCGGTTCCAAATCAAGCTCAACCCCGAGAAATGCGTGTTTGGAGTGCCAGCCAGCCAGCTCCTAGGCTTCCTGGTCTCCGAACGTGGCATCGAATGCAACCCGGTGAAGATCAAGGCCATCGAGAGAATGGCGATCCCCACCAAGCTTCGAGACATCCAAAAGTTCACCGGATGCTTGGCCTCCTTGAACCGCTTCATCAGCCAGCTCGGAGAGAAAGCTCTCCCCCTCTACCGCCTCATGAAGAAGAGCACTCACTTCGAGTGGAACGACCAGGCCGACCAAGCTTTTCATGAGCTGAAGAAGATGCTAGCCACGCCGCCCGTCCTAGCGGCACCGACTGAGAAAGAGCCCATGCTCCTTTACATTGCCGCAACCAGCCGGGTGGTCAGCACCGTCATCGTAGTTCAACGCCCAGAAGAAGGCCGAGCCCAGCCGGTCCAGAGGCCGGTGTATTATTTGAGCGAGGTGTTGTCCACTTCAAAGCAGAACTACCCGCAGTACCAGAAGATGTGTTACGGCGTGTACTTCACCGCCAAGAAGCTGAAGCCCTACTTTCAAGAGCATCCCGTCACGGTCGTATGCACCGCCCCGCTGGCCGAGATCATAGGCAGCCGGGACGCATCTGGCCGGGTGGCGAAATGGGCCATCGAGCTGGCCCCTTACACAATCTTCTACTAGCCCCGCACCGCCATCAAGTCCCAAGCACTGGCCGACTTCCTCGTCGACTGGGCCGAGACCCAGTACCTGCCGCCGGCTCCCGACTCCACCAATTGGCGCATGCACTTTGACGAGTCCAAGATGCGCACCGGCTTGGGAGCCGGCGTCGTCCTTACCTCTCCCAAAGGCGACAAGCTCAGATACATGCTGTAGATTCACTTTGCCGCCTCCAACAATGTAGCTGAGTACGAGGCACTCATACACGGGCTCCGGCTTGCCAAGGAACTCGGCATCTGCCGGATCCTATGTTATGGCGACTCAGACTTGGTGGTTCAGCAATCATCCGGTGAATGGGACGCCAAGGACGCAAATATGGCAAGCTACCGCTTCCTGGTTCAACAACTCAGCGGATACTTTGAAGGATGCGAGTTCCTCCACGTACCGCGAGCCGACAACGAGCCAGCCGATGCCCTGGCTCGAATAGGCTCCACTCGGCAAGCAATACCAACCGGCGTCGCTCTACAACGCCTCCTCAAGCCGTCCATCAAGCCGTCTCTAGAGTCTGATTCCATCTTCGTACCGCCTGACCCCGACGCGGCCGGGTTCGGCTCGAAGAACCAAGCAGGCGACCCCGGGACTTCAGTAGTCGGCTCGGGGACTTCGGCAACCGGCTCGGGGACTGCCACACCCGGCTCGGGGCCTGCAGTAGCCGGCCCGGGGACTGCACCAACACAACAGCCGGCGGCCGACTCCAGCATTTCACCACCCAGCCCGCCCACCCTGGTGGCAGTAGCCACATTGGCAGTAGGAGATGTCGCGGCTCCGTCATGGGCTCAATCCATCCTCAACTTCCTAGTAAACCAAGATCTGCCAGCTGACGAAACAGAGGCAAGACAAGTCCAACGTCGAGCCGGATCATACACAATCGTCAACAGAGAACTCGTCAAGCGCAGTGTCACTGGAGTTTTCCAACGGTGCCTCGAGCAAGAGAAGGGCATTGCAATCCTCAGAGACATTCACCAAGGAGAATGCGGCCACCATGCGGCTTCAAGATCACTCGTCGCCAAATCTTTCCGCCATGGTTTCTTCTGGCCGACTGCTTTGGATGATGCCAAAGAATTAGTTAAATATTGCAAAGGGTGACAACTCTTCAGCTCCAAGCAACACATGCCGGCTTCGGCACTCAAGACCATTCCCCTCACCTGGCCCTTCGCCGTTTGGGGACTGGACATGGTGGGCCCATTCAAGACGGCGCGCGGCGGCATGACGCATTTGCTCGTCGCCGTGGACAAATTCACCAAGTGGATTGAGGCAAAGCCGATCAAGAAGCTGAATGGGCCGACTGCTGTGACATTCATCACAGACATAACAACTCGGTATGGCGTGCCACACAGCATCATCACCAACAATGGCACGAATTTTGGCAAAGGAGCCTTGGCACGTTTCTGCGCAGCCCAAGGTATCCTGCTGGACTTAGCGTCCGTCGCCCACCCGCAGTCAAACGGCCAGGTCGAGCGAGCCAATGGCCTCATCCTCTCCGGCATCAAGCCCCGACTGGTCGTGCCACTAGAGCGTTCAGCCGGCTGTTGGCTCGATGAGCTGCCAGATGTCCTCTGGAGTCTGCGCACTACCCCAAACAAGTCAACCGGCTTCACTCCTTTCTTCCTCGTGTACGGTGCCGAGGCAATCATCCCAACCGACATCGAGTTCGACTCGCCCCGGGTAACCATGTACACGGAGGCGGAGGCCAAGAAAGCACGAGAAGACGCCGTCGACCTGCTGGAAGAAGGCCGGCTGTTAGCCCTCAGCCGGTCTGCCATCTACCAGCAGGGTTTGCGCCGCTACCACAGTCGGAAGGTCAGGCCAAGATCTTTCCAAGAGGGCGATCTTGTGCTCCGGCTGATCCAGCGAACAGCCGGCCAGCACAAGCTCTCGGCCCCTTGGGAGGGCCCCTTCGTCATCAGCAGAGCCCTAGGCAACGACTCCTACTACCTAATCGACGCGCAGAAGCCGAAGGCACGAAAGAGAGACGACTCCGGCAAGGAGTCGGAACAACCATGGAACGCCAACCTCCTCCGAAGGTTTTACAGCTGAAATACAATATGTATCACGCTAACTTTTGTACTAAATACGAGACAATAGGCCCCCCGAGGAGGGCTCGGGGACTGCCATCTTTTATCTATGAATGAAAAGTATCATGCTTATGACCTTGTCATTTCATTTACTTGTTCCGTCCAGCATCGGGTTCGACTAGTCGGCCCAGGGACTGGCCGACTGGAGTTATATTAGAAGTCCTACCCGCAGTCAGACAAGTAGTGTGCCGACACCCAGGCTTAGCTCTTGCCAAAGTCGCAGTTCGAAGAACCGGCTGTCCGGCTGGCAAGAGTCAAAAGCAGGAAAGGATGCCCACACGAAAAATGGCCAGGGACCAACGGACTAATATAACGAAAGCCGGTTTGCCGCCTACCACCGACCGACTACCAGAGTAGCCGGCCGGCCGGTTTCCATTCACTTCACTTCAATCCAAGAAAGCTCGAGTACTTGCCTCCCCAAAGAGGGAAGGCGGCAAAGAAAAAGCCTAAGGATAAAAAGCATACGCGAATGGAAACCAAACATGCACATAATAATATTTACATAAAAGACCACCAAGAGGCCAGCATTCAACATAGTTTGGATACACCCCCAGTGGGTGGAACTGCGAAAGCTTAATAAAGATTGTTCAAAAGGCAACAAGCAGGAAAAATAAGGATGGCGGGTCAAGCTGGCGGAGCGACAGACGAGCCGGGCTGGTCGGCGGAGACGGTTGTGTCGGCTGAAGGAGTGGCCGGCTAGTGAACCTCGGCTTGATCACCGCCTCCCGCAGAGGGCGCGCTTCCACGCGCCTCGTTGCTGGAGGCACGGTCAGCCTGAGGCCGGCCGGTTGTTCCACCAGCCGGCTCAACGTCTTCACCGTCCTCTTCTTCGTCATCCTCGCCCTCGTCGCTGGAGGCGATCTCCTCTGCCGAGTCCTCGCCCACCGCCGGGTTCAGCCTGAACCACTCCTCCGGCTGGGAAACGCCGTCATCATTGATTTTAGGTGCAAAAACGCTAATGTCGGTGCACTCGGCGATCGTCGAAGCACGCTCGGCGATAGCCGGCCGCACCTCCTCCAGCTCCGTGTCGGCCTCCAGCCGCCAAGTGCGCAGCTGGTCCAGGTTCAGCCCTGGGTACCAAGCTCGAACGAACTCCAACGCCCGCCCGGCTCCAAGACGGGCCGCCGACGCCTTCCAAGCTTCAAAGCGACCGACTGCGACCTCCAGCCAGTCGGCAGTCCGGCTTGGGGTGCGGGGGATCGTCTCGCCGGGACAGAGGGCGGCCAACACCTGCGCCCCGGCACGTTGGAGCCGGCGAAGCATCCGGTGAGCCGGCTGCAGCCACGCTTGGATAGCCAAGAGCTGCTCCTCAAGCGTTCGATTCGCGTCCGGCACGATGTTGACCCCCGCCTGACGGCGCGCCTCGCGATGGGCCTCGATGGTTTGGGCGGTGAAGGCGGAGTAGCTGGGAAAGTAGTCTGCAGAAGAAAATAGGCAGCAGCACAAGTCAGGCCAAAAACCAGGCGGCAAGAGGCAGGAAAGGAGCGAGGAAGGCGGCTTACCGTCGATCAAGTCTCGATGCGGCCGAAGCCTTCATCCAGCGCTCGCCGGGTCTCAGCCCAGCTCGCCGCCTCGGTCTCAAACTCTGCCTTCAGGGCGGCCTCGCTATCCTGCGCTTTCTGAAGGGCCGCCTTGTGGCTCTCCTCTTGGTCAGCCAGTTTCTTGGCCAGGCGGTCACGCTCCTGGACCAAGGCAGCATACTCAGCATCCTTGGTACGAAGGGCGGCCTGCGCTTCGCCGAGCTCCCTCCTCAAGTCGGCGTTGGCCCCTGAAAGCACGAAAGAAAGAAAAAAATAAATCAATAAGGAAAAAGTCGTCAAGGAAGATCCGACCCGACTGCTCAGCAGTCGGCCCGAATCTCGGGGACTACACCCAGTGGGTGCGCTGACGCGCCCCCACAGGAGACAGACAAGATCAAGCACTTACTTCGGCTGTTGGCCAGGTCGTCGGTCTTCCGACCCAACTCCTGAGCCTGGGAGTTGAAGGCGGCAGCACGGGAGTTATGATATTCCTGGAAGTTCAGACAGGAAGCAAAAATAAGGTAGTCGTCAAGAAAGATCCAACCCGACTGCTCAGCAGTCGGCCCGAATCTCGGAGACTACACCCAGTGGGTGCGCTGACGCGCCCCCACAGAAGAAATCAAGAGACCAAAGCGGCCAAGAATGAAAGACTCACCCGGATGGCAGCCCGCGTCGACAGGAACTCCTGGGTGTACTGCTGCAGCAGGGCGGCCTGAGCTTGAAGCCGGCTCCGGACCTCCTGAGCCGCCACATTCAGCTCGCCAGTCCCCCCGCTGGGAGTCCACTCGGACGTGGCGGTGCTGGCCGCCTCCAGAGCCTCCGCCGACTGGCCGGCGCCCGCAACTCGGCGCGACTCCGGCGGAGCGGTGCCTCCCCCTGCGCGCCGATGCGTCACCAGCTGCACCACGAAGCCGGCTCCGTCCTCCGGCTCACCCCCGTCCGGCTCCTCTGGCGCCGCTGACGATTGGCCGCCTTGGCCCGCTCCGGTTGGCGCTGCCGGCGGCATTCTCCCCGCGAAGACCACGAGGTCCTCCCTCCTCTCCATCAGCGGCGGGTCTTGGACGATTTCCTCCGCCAGGGGCAATGGGGTGTCAGGGGCCACGGCTCGGAGGGGAATGGCGAGCAGCGGAGGCTGGTTACGCGAACCCTCCGCCTCCGTTTCCGCAGTCGCCGCCTCTGCCTGGGCCTTGGCTGCCGCGTCGGCCTGCTCCCTCGCCGCCTAGGCAGCCGCTTTTTCCGCCGCCTCACGGGCGTTCCTCTCCGTGGCCTCCCTGAGGTCGGCGCGGGGGTCCACGCGGTGGGAGCCCGAAGACCCTCCAGTCGGCCCAACTACGGAGCCGCCCGGACCCCGCTCAAGGGAAAGCGGCGCCCTGTCCAGCGAGCGGGAAAAGGTTGGGAAGAATGTTCGAACAAGAGAGAACGGTGAAAAGCATGTGACCAAGCAATCGACGACTTATGCTGAGACCGCCTGAGGCTTCTTCACCGCCTTGCGAAAGCGGGCCGCTTTCGCGGCCGCCTCATCTCGTTTGGTCACCGCGGTGGAGGCTTTGGACTTCTTCGGCCGACTGCCGAAGAGGATTGACGCGGCCCGGCGCTTCTGTACGCCGCCGCCGGCAGCCGGCACGGTGGACGAGCCCGCGCCCTGATGGTCGGCCGCCGGCTGGCGACGCGGGGCGACTTCGGCTTCGGCATCATCCGGCCAGTCCTCGAAGCTGGCGGTAAGCCCTGTGCCTCCGGGCTCGGCTTCGTCCCCCACGATGGCGTCTTCCATGGCGGCCGCCCCCAAATCCGGGTCGTCGACGTCGTTCACCGTGCGGTTGGGGACGTACTGGCGTTCTATCCCTGCTGCCCCGGACGTCGGCGGAAGAAGGGGGTTCTGCTAAGAAGAACCGACCAATCAGAAGCCGGCCATCATAAAGCCGTCTACCAACAAAAAGAAGAAAGAGAGGAAAGCTTACCACGGGCGGAGGGTTGGCGCGAGAATACGGCACCTTGCCGTATCGCCAGTCCTCGGCGAGCTTGCAATTGGAGATATGATTTACCATATACGACACCTCCGCATGAGGCATCTCCCTGGTGCTCAGCCGGCTTGGGTCGAAGCGGCCGCTCATCTGACACATCATGTGGGGCCGGCTTTGGAGAGGAAGTATCCGGCGCTCCACGAAGGCGGCCACCAAGTCGGCCCCGCTCAGGCCTTCCGACTGGATCATCACCCGAAGCAGGGAGACGGCAGCGTTCCCGGCCTGAGATAGTGACCTGGACCGGAAACTCCATGAAGGCTGCCTCCCAGCCGGCGGGCCGGCTACGTAAGCCGGCAGGTTGACGTGGTCTCCTTGCTAGGCGACGTTCTTCACGTAGAAGTACGACTTCTGCCAGATCTTCACCGACTGGATCAGGGGGATGGGCGGGAACGGGTTGTTCTCGCCCGACCTCCTCATGGCGATGAAGGCCCCGCAGGGGACGGGCACGCCTGCGACGACGGTGCCGAGTTTGCTCTGGAAGAATCCCCCCCAGAGCTCCAGCATGGGGAGCAGCCCCAAGAAACCTTCGCAGAGAGAGACGAAGGCCGACAACAGCATCACCGCATTGGGCGTGAGGTGATGCGGCTGAAGATTGTAGAACTCGGGGAAGGAGCGCAGGAATCCGCTCGCCGGAAGGCCGAAGCCGCGCAGGAAGTGCGAGCGGAAGACGACCCGCTCGCCCTCCTCCGGTGCCGGCGAGATCTCCGTCTCTGGCGCCAGGCGGACCCACACGAGGTTAGCGTCGGGCAGGCGCCGAGTCTGGCGGAGGAACTCAACATGATCCTCATGGACGTTGGAGCCATCCCACGAGCTCGACAGCGCCATAGGAGCAAGACGATGTGGCGGCGCGGCGGCGCTGAGACGGGAGGCTACGGCGGCAACGAGAGGAAGAAAGGAGGACGAGAAGGGCGGAGCAAGAGAGAGCGTGCGAACCTCTGTCTCTCCCCCTCCCTCCTACTTATAGGCTCGCGTGGCGGAGCCGAGGAGGCGCGGTGTGGGGAAACATGGGGATCGATCATGCCCACTCCCCCATGTCCCGCGTTTACTGCGCCTTGACGGCGAAATAAAATCGCCACGGGAAGGCGAGCGGTCCACCTGGGCCGCAGAAGATCAGCGTTCGGGCCGAGGCCTAGGAGTGGCGGGCCCGGACCTGCGGCGGCGTCCCGTCGCGCGCGTGCGCTGGCAGGGTCTCACTGCCACGTGGCCCGCGGGAGAGCCCGCGGTCAGCACGCGGGTCGACCACTTTCTCGCCTGCAAGATGCAGGGCTCCCCGAAATCGGCATACACCAGCAAAGCCGGCTCTTCAGGGTAGGAAGCTGACCAAGCTACTCGTCCCTTTGTCCGCCTCGAAGCTCGATCAGCTTCGGGGACTACTGTCAGAGTAAATAGCCATGGGTAGCCTAGCCGGCTTCCCCTGGCCCTTCTGAAAAAATTACGAGCCCATCCGGCTCTCAAGAATCCAAGACATGGGGCCGCCTTCCCCTTGCTGGCTGTTACCCAGGCCGGCTTTCGGAAGGCGGCCCGACTTTAGCCCTCATGAAGAAAACATGGGAGGGCCGACTTCGAGAAGCCGGCCGCGAGGAGGCCGACTCCAAGAAGCCGGCTCCCATAAAGCGGTCGAGACCGTACCCTCAAAGTTTGCATCCACCTAGCGGCGATGAGACGGGGCATGGCTACAGCAAAGCCTGCCACCCCCAAATCCTGGAGCACGATCGGCACAGTGCGCCGTATGGGTGACCATGACCCGTCCGGCGCAACACTGTTGCCATGATGACCCTGATGCCATCCATGATGGGCTGCCAGTACGGCCCACGGGCGGTGGGCCCCTTCGGGCAGTGAGACACCCGAAGGCGGCCACGCCTCCTCCAGTCGGCCCAAGACAGAGCCGGCTCCCCGCAGCCAGCTTGCCGCCTCCCTCGAAGGAGACGCCCCATTAAGGAGACAAGACGCGGTGAGGCTACGGCGATCGCCCGCCGGGCAGCGGCACTGTAGCCACGCCTACCTCGACGAAGCCCACGTCACCAAGATAGAGCAACAGTAACCAGCCGCTGACCAGGTCCTGGACAGTGGGGCCTGCCTGTCGACCAAGGGGCCGGCAGCCGGCGGGATCCACCAGTCGGCGGGCCCCAACAGCCGGCGCAGAAGCTGGCGAGCGCAGTCACAGATGGCTGGGCCCCGCGCCCAGTCGGATTACCATTGTACCCCCGGGGGTAGGCCTATATAAACCCCCCGGGGCACCCATGCAAAGGGTTGGAACCCCCAGCTAGTTTTAGACACCACACAAGGAGAAGAAGCAAGCTAGCCGTGCCCTTCTTCCTCCTCCCACCGAACAGCTCAAGGAGCATTGTGTAGCTACTTGCCCATCTAGTGATCATGCGGAGACCCCGCAGAGCAGCAGTACCGTGTTATCTCCACGGAGAGCCCCGAAGCTGGGTAAGATTCGCCGGCGTGCATGTCTTCACCTCATCCCGTTTCCAGGCACCGGCGACGTCTTACTGGCTCCCACAATGATAAGCCACCCGTTGGCATATGTCGCACCTACCACCCGACATGCACCTTTCATCTCCTGTTTTGTCTTACTGATGTGGCTGATGATATGAACAACATGCCATGCACATTAGCCGAAATAGATACAATGATTGTCTTTGCCCTTCATCTATACTTGTTATGTTGACATGGTAATCCAGTAGTGTGGTGAAGCTCCCTGCATTATGAACAATGCCAAATTATGCTATTGATATTTTGAAATTACTCTTTATTTTCTAATTTGAAATTGGATGGAATTGACAGCACAGTTATCATCTTTGTTTATACACATGCAAAAATTGTCATCTCTCTGCTTGTTTCAGGGTGATATGCCTAATGGCATGCACAAGTCTGCTGAAGGCTGTGACACAAATCCAACATATATTGCAACAAATAAGGCAAAACATCTTGAAGATAGCGAGACAACCCCAAAGTCTTGTATTGATGCAGTGTTCAAGTTACTTGATACTAGCAGTCAGACAAGCTCACAGAATTCGTTGTCTGAATCAGTTCGACTTCTTCAGTCCCAAGTTCTAGCAGAAAGGCATTCTGCAAATCAACTTCGACTTGAAGCCCTATCTCTAAGAAAGATTGCTGAGAACACAAATGAGAACCTCATTGCTAAACAGCTACACCTGGAAGCTATGACCGACATGCTAGGCCGGTCTCACATCCTTGCTCAGCAGCTTGTGCAACAGTTCCCTCTCAAGGCTAACCTTTCTTGAACTGTCTTGAAAGTGGTCCCGGTTCAGTATTATTTTGTTACGCTGCAATGGTGCCCAGTTTTTGTAATCTGCTTCTTCGTTGCGCCTTTATGGTCACTGGTGGCGAACTTTGATGCCCAGTGAATGTAATATACCATAAATCCTTTATTGTATAGTGTAGATTTATTCTAAGTTACTATGCCGTAATTTATTTATTGTATAGAGTAGGTTTGTTCTTAATTCCTACTTGTTACTGCCATCATTCGCTATCTGAAAAAAATCTGATGTAGTCGACCGGGCCGAAACATTCGCCTTTAACAGGCCTGGTTTTTAGCGGGCCACAATTGGGCCGACCTGCATCTTTCTTGGGCCCGAATGGCCATTGGGGCCTTCACACTTTGCGCCAGGCCCACAACTTACTCCGGCCTATATTCAGCCCAAATTTTAGTTGGGCCTTTTGTGGACCATGCGCTTAGTTTGGCCCATGTAGCATTGGGTCATTAACATGCCGAATATTTTGGTGGCCTGTTACGACCCAGAAGAAACCATGGGCCTTTAGCAGGCCGAAATCCATGTTGGGCCTCAATTTTCACTAGTCGTCGACAGGCCTTCAGCAGGATGAAAGGTAGACCAGGCCTTTTTTGGCCCAGTTATATGACGGGCCGTTACCAGGCCGAAACATATTTCACACCTTAGTAGGCCCACTGATATCATGGGCCTTTAAGAGGCCGAAACCTTAGTACAGGCATCAACGGGACGGATTATACGACAGGCCTTTAACAGGCCCAAAGTCATGTTGGGATAAACTGTTGCCACCTTTATCACGGGCCGTTAGTGGGCCGGATGTCACATCGAACCATATATGGCCCATGGGCAGCACGGACCATTCCCAGGCCGAAAGACACACCAGGTTGAAATGGGCCCATGTCTACATCGGGCCTCTAACAGGCCGAAAGTCACTCGGCCGTATTTGGGCCCAAATATTCAACAAACAATTAACGGGGCAGATCTGGCTACAGGCCGCAAATGGGCCTTATTAAACATGCCGTTACTGGGCTGGCCTACTAGTACCTGAGTACTATGGGCCTTTGACTGGGCCGGCCTTTTTTAACCTATATGGGCCTTTGTTGGGTCGTGCCACGTGTCGACGTATCATAGGCGCCTCCTGTCCAATGAAAGGATGACATCTGTCCCAACGGTGAGCCAACACGTGTTTCCTCCGGCCAATGACAATTTTACACGTGGAAAATCCTCATTGGTTCGGGCTGGTAACGGGTTATCGGATCCAAAACCGGACCCGAGAGCTTAACGGCGACCCGTTACGGTAGATGCCACGTGTCGGTCACCCTTGACAAAAGCACTTCTATGACGCACAATTTATCGTCATGAAAGTGGAAACTTCCGTGATGGTAATTTTGGTAATGTCATGGAACACTTCTACGATATCACATGTATGACTATCTTGATTCTGTCAATAAAATCGTCATGGATGTACATGCATGACAGAAAACGTGACCTACTGTGACAAACACATATCATCACGAAAGTGTCTTTTTTTGTAGTGCTACATAACCTTCCCAGTTGGAAATGTCGTATGTTCAGTATTTGATTCAGGAGCTTGACCCTGAGTCTCCTTCTTCAACACTTGGGCTCATGCTTGGTGTCATACAACCCCGCGCCATTGGGCAGGTGGCACCTGCGCTAGCCACGGATGGTTGGCCAAAGTTGCTCGTGTCAATGTATTTGTTGTGCATGCCACGACAAGCTTTCACCATTGGATGCCTCTTGTTGTGCCATGTAGAACTTGTTGCAGCTCGATTAGTTGCTTGTGTGGGAATGGTTATCACTCGCGTGACATCTCAGTTTTGAAGTCTATCCTTTTTCCTATGCTTCGGCATAGATTTGGTTTTGTATGACCTTACTCTTTACCGACAATGATACTTTATTTGTGTGCGTTGGTGTTGGTAGGTGTATCCTATTTATGCGGAAGGCGAGTGTATGCCCATTTGCTTATATCCTCTTAATGCTTCATTATGAGTCAATAAAAACAACCAATATCCCCTACGACCCCTTCCTATGGATTTGGAAAGAAGAAAATGAACTTTTCATCCTTCAACTTTTATGAGAGTTCACTTTTCATCTTAAAATTCATTTTAGGTCCAAAACAAACCATGAACATTGCAATTGTCGAAAATGAACCAGAACCAACATGGTTGTGTTCAACCCAGTCCTGAGTCCTAACCTAAATAGAAAACCACACCTATAACTTTCAGCTCAACATGGTTGGCTGCAATGAATGATTGTAAGGAAATTTTCACTAACTAATATATTGGGGTGTTTTTTCAAAAGATAAACTTTGAGCTCGGCAGCTCGGGCACCAGTAACAGAAAAATAGATGGGGTAAAAGCCGAATAGGATCAACCACAGTGGCCTACACTCCCTCTCTAGAAGCGCCACCCACACTGACGTTTGTGACCTATCCGCGGCACTGTGCGAAGGAGCATGGCGATTCTGTAAGCTTTCGCAAAGAAAAATACTTTAAGTTATTTATCTCTGTCAATGCTATGCGAGAGATCTTAATTCTCATGAAAATTCCTCAATATAGCAGAAATACATAACAACTATGGCTGGAGACATAGCTGTAGGCCTGGCATGATGCCCCATTTTGACTTTCGGCTGTCAGTTTCAGTACTGAAAGCATACATTTTCATTTAGTCCTGGAAGAAAAAAGGGAACACACACGACTGGATAAAATTCATGTGATGGGATTCTTATGTTGCTCTGAACTTTGTTTACACGAGACATTTGAAACCTTGTAAGAGAAATACACTTAAAAAAGTCTGAACAAATCATATATTTAACATCATCTAGAAAGGGCAGATGAATTGGTGGACCCAACCATCTGATGGACTGTTTATGTGGTGACAATTTGATTAGCTCAATTGCTGAAAACACCAAAAGTATGTGGCTTATAGTTTCCCGCCGTAGAATCTTACACGGAACCCACCCAACATCTCGCAATGAGATAGTGGTGCTC
Organism: Triticum dicoccoides; assembly: GCF_002162155.2. NCBI lineage: Eukaryota > Viridiplantae > Streptophyta > Magnoliopsida > Poales > Poaceae > Triticum > Triticum dicoccoides. The sequence continues at coordinate 555,543,182 of NC_041380.1, read as the reverse complement.
ATAGACCGCACGAGCTAGAGCAACCTCTCCCGGTAGTGTTTTTCAACTTCAATGTTGGCTCATTTATCACCCCCGCAGAGTCAGAGAAGTAATTCCCCATAAAGCTAAGGCCACAACCAACGAGCACAGGTTATGATCAGGTCAATACAGCATGCCGAGACACTAGAGCAGGACTCAAAATCCCTTTGAGGTCAAACTTTTAGTTGGCAATGATGTGATGGTTTCTGGGCCGCTTTGACACCTCTCCTAGAGGAAGCTTACACGCAAAGGTGTCATTCCTAATGTCTCCAAATCCTACTGTGTCCTAGTTAACCTGATACTAACACAGAAATGGACCACATAAACACGAAAAATAAAGTGAGTCCTCTCATATAGTGAGCAAGCATAACATGAGATTGATGCCCTCTAGCTAGCTTATATGTTACCTTCTCTTGTGAGAGTGGTGTGTCACACTTAAATTTTGTATCCACAACTTAATTCGTTGCATCTATTGTTGTACTACGTATGGTTTTAGTTGTGGCAATAATTCATACTCCATAGATCTTATTAATCCCAAGAATGTAATCATTGCTGCGGATCAATGCTATAAGTCCATAGAATGCTTTGAATACCAAGCGCCAATCAATCAGTTGGGGATTCTCCAATAATGCTCTAGCAACCAACGCTCTGTGTCCACAAAACAATTTCAACACTAGAAAAATAATCTTGGTTCAGCTTCCCCCATTATAAATCTAAAGCCTGTCATGTGGATTCCAAAGTAGTTCCTCGAATTATGTGCCAACTCAAAAATGTACAGCAGGAATCCTATTGAATAAGTACAATAAGGTGACATAAGCAAGCTATAAGGACTAAAGTATTATATTTTTGCTTAGTTGAAAGAGTAGAAGAGGAGAGAGAAGGAAAGCGGGCTGTAGAATAAGAGCCAACTATAGCACGAGACCCAAGAGACTTTGTGAGATTGTAAGATGAGTCAACTATTAATAAAGTAGTACATATTTAAAACTTGCTATTGTACAAGTCGGTTATTAGGTTAACTCTAGATGACATGACAACTTCTTATAGCCGATTGTTGGCTATATTATTAGCCATGCTCTTTGGTCTGATAGTGTCGATAGTGGAGCTGTTCCAGCAACACTATCTTGAAAGTTCGCTTGTACACCAGGTCAAATTAGTCCAATCATGATATGCAGAAAAGACGCATAGTCACACAATTACTTAAGTAAATGAATTGGATGGCGAATGTTAGCAAACAATGAGTTCAATCATTACTAGTTTTCAAGAAAAATGTCTCTTAAGAAGGGAAAGACACAAGTACTCGCATTCATCATGCTTTGTGAACTGTGATACTCCATGATCTCCGATTTTCCCGACGGACCAGTACACAATGCCTATTTTGATTACAGTGCACTCAAGGATGGGCATGACTACTACGAAATGATCAAGGAAATATATGGGTCGACGAGTGCATTCAAGAGTTACAACATTGCATGGTGTCATCCAAGCCCAAATGCAGTAAATTCAACTTTTCAAATTATACTTAGCTATCAACACTGTAGCAAACACTATAGCTCATAACCTGTAACATTTTATGGAACATCAGGGCACATATCCATGCAGAGGTTATTGGAGCATCTAGAGCATATATAGCACATGATTGTGATGGTGTTATTCCCGATGCCTCTAAACCCTAGCAGTGTCCCTTAGATTGCTTCCATATGAACATGAACAAGGGTAACAAAAAATAGTTTTGACAAAAAATAATCGTGGGCCCTATCATAGGGTACAACATGCCATCAACTTTGGCTGGCTTATATTACCGTCTCTTGTGAGAGTGAGGTGCGACACTTAAGTTTTCTACCCACTTTTCGAGTCAATTCATTTGTTGGTGTACTATGTACCACTTGATGTGGTAATAATTTATATTTCACTCACCCGCACAATGCGGAGAACTTCTGCGAGTCCGTGACCACCCATGGCATTATTTGTCTTAGGTAAGTTGCAAGATAAGCATCCCTAATCTTCTTTAAATTTATAAATTGACAAAAAAGATATTTATAGGAACACCAGTATGACTAACACAGGAATCTGAACACCATATTAGCCAGTATGTATGTATTAACTGGAATTGGGAAATTCTTCCAGTTGGTAGTAAAGCAAAAAAAAAAGCTTTGCTCAGACTCCTTCACCCCGCCCCGCGGTCATACTATATGACAACTTGACATCACACATAGTCCATTCTCATGAAAAATGTCAGCAAGAAGGGGAAGGCTACCCAATCTCCAATTGGCCCAAAGGGCCAGTACACAATGCCCATCCGGATTACAGTGCAATCGAAGCATTGCATCAGGCCAACCAAAATTGCAGGTTTCGGCATTGCACCCCGTCCTACAAGCACGAATACAACAAAATCGACTTGTTTGAATTATACAAGACTTCATCTCATTCGGGTAACCTATAGGAAACAACGGTTCAACTTGCTTAAGTTAGATTGCCCGACACACACCGCTGGCACTGGCACCCGACAAGCCTACCCCGTATTGAGCTGAAGACATGAGATCGCCTAAAGCAGGCAACACTTAGGGATCATGCCGGCTTGTGGCGTGATTACCTCTTCTCCCGCCTCTCCTAAAAACCCCTCATTAAAAAACTAATCCCTCTACTATCCTTCCTAAAAACGTCTTAAATTAGTTTACATAGAAATATATTCAGGTGGGGAGCCTTCACCCCGGGCGACGGTTAAAAAAAGTCCCGTGTAACTTTTGGGTACAAGCAAGACAACCCCTTCTCCCTCATTCCTGTTGAGAGCTGACTTCCACAAATGTGATGTAGTAGAGCTATGACGCCTTAGGCACATCTGCTCCGTTTTGACCTACTAGTAGAGCTACTACGCCGTCTACAGCTTGCAGGAAGATGGCGGCTAGACCCAACTGCTTCGTCATTGCCGAAGGGCGGCCTACTGGAGTGCTGGTGACTCGATGTGCATCCTCTTGTTCTTCCTCCCGCCTTGATGCGTGATAGGAGGCAGTTTGGCAACAACTCGATGTGTGTTGTTCTTCTCTCTAACAAGTGCAGGTGGCAGACCGACGGTGAGGTCTTTACCCCCAAGTGGTAGCACCCCCAGCAGTGGAGATTTTGGTGCCATGTTGGAGCCTTGTGAAAGATGGGCCTGATTGCAATCTACAGCTTTTGTCCTGGGTCTTTTCCATAGAATTTCTAGACTAGGTTGTAATTTAGATTTCTCAAGAGGTCCACGGGTCAGCTGTACTAAATGCAAGGTGACATCGCCGGTTACAAAAAGAAAGTAGAATTCGACACCGACAATCATGAATCTGAACTCCACAAAGCCAGCTGGGAACCACTGAAACATGTTTATGTGGTAACGGCTTGATTAGCTCAACTGTTGTTGTTCCCTTGCACGTATGGGTATGGAACCCACATAAGCACTTGCACCAAGCATCAGGGCACAAAGACGGATGAAGATCTACCGAAATACTCCAAGCTGCGGAGTAGTGTTTTCTGATTTCATTGCTGGCACACATATTAGATAGACAGACACCAAATGTCAGAGAAGTTGTATCTCACAAACACAAGGCCAAAATCAGCGAGCACATGTTATGGTCAGGTCGGTACAACGTGCTGAGACATGAGCGCATGGCTCAAAACCCCTCAGGACACACTTACACACCCCACCCATGACCGGTTTTCTCCACCCCTGTATCCATCTCTTCACCAGAAATTTGTTGGAGGCATGTAGTATACAAGTGTTAAGAGTTACAAGGGTAGCAAAAATCCAGCATTCCAACCACGGTCACAGAGGCCGAACTTTTAGCCGGCAGTGATGTGAAGGGTTGTGGGTTGTTTAGACACCTCTCAGTGAGGAGTCTGACTAGTGACTAGAGAAGGTGTCATTCCTAGCATCTCCAAATCCTGTTGTGTCCTAGTTCAACTGATCCTAAAAAAACATGGATAACCAACAAACATGAAAAACAAATACGAACCCTTTTGTATAGTAGGAAAGCATAGCATGTGATTGACGCTCCTTATAGCTAGCTTATATATTACCTATTTCTGTTGCGAGAGTGGTGTGTCACACTTAAATTTAGTATCTACATTTTGAATTCTTTGCATTTGCATCAGCAGCAGCTCAACTCTACAGGCCCACAAAATGCTTTGAATACCAAGTACCAATCAATCAACTGGGGAGTTTGTAATAATGCTCTAGCAACCAATGCTCTGTATCCACACAAAAATTTCAGCACTAGAAAATTGAATCTCGGTTCACCTTAAACCATTATAAATCTGAAGCTGATGCTCCCGTGGATCCCAAAGCAGTTCCACAAACTGTGTGCAGCCCAGGGCCGGCTCTATGTTTAGGAGGGCCCTAGGGCAAAGTCTCTATTTATATATTAAAAGTGTTTTACGGGATTGTCGGAGTAATGGGCCACGCGTAGGTCAACCCGAGTCCCATAACCTTTTAAGACATCGGGGCAGGCTGCGTCCCTCAAGACCCCAGGACAAAGAGCCGCCTCCTGAGGAGTCGACGGCAAGGCGGCCGACTGCCCGCTCACGGCCGAGTCCCAGGGACAACTTTCAGAGAAGCCGGCTTTGGGGAGTCGGCCTGCGACTCCAACAAACCCCATGACCTCATCAAAGGGGACGAGGCAGGGGCGTGGCTACAGCAAAGCCCACCCCCGCCCCTCACCAAGGGCTGGCATGGCCACAGCACGCCGTACCCCGAAAGATCTCCGTGTGGCGTGGCACTGTTGCCATGCCGGCCCTGACATCAGCACCACATGGCCGAATCCTGCACCCACGACGGCTTGTCTGTACGGCCTGGAGGCAGCAGGGCCCACCAGTCAGTGAGACCTCGGGAGACGGCGGGAGAACCACCAGTCGGACCCGTCGGAAGTCGGCCCGGGGGAGTCGGCCGAGCCCTCCCCCGGGGCCCACGCGCCATTAATCAAGATGAGATGGGGAGTGGCAACAGTGATTCGCCCGCCAGACGGCGGGGCTGTTGCCACGACCTCATGATCAAGCCCGCGTCATCAGAAGTATGGCTACAGTAATCAACAGCCGGCAAGACCCGCCAGCGGCGGACGCGGCCTGTCGGCTCCGTACCCGGCCAGTCGGCGGGACCCAGCAGTCAGCAGAGAAGAGGAGGCCAGAGGCACTGACGGCTCGGCCCGCGCCTAGCCGGATTACCATTGTACCCCTGGGGGGTAGGCCTATATAAACCCCCAGGGCACCCATGCAAAGGGTTGGAACCCATTAGCTCTAGACCAAATCATATAGGAGGGAGAGAGATAGTCTTGCCCTCTCCTACCACCAGAAAGCAACTGTGTAAGCACTTTGCCATAGTGATCATACGGAGACCCTGTAGAGCAGCAGTAGGGGTATTATCTCCCCGGAGAGCCCCGAAGCTGGGTAGGATTCGTCGGCGTGCATGTCTTCGCCTCATCCTGTTTTCAGGCACCGGCGACGTTCTACTCGCCCCCACCATGATAAGCCATCCGCTGGCATATGTCGCACCAAACCCCCAACATTTGGCGCCCACCGTGGGGCCTGGTGCACCGCCGTCCAGAGATCTGTTCTAGAAGGGAACCCTTTTCCTCCCTGGCGAGCGCAGCCAGCCAGGCACGCCAGATCGGGTTTGCGCTGACGCGCTAAGCGGCGTTGAGATCGCCTGCGCGGTCAGCTCCTTGGCCGAACTCGTCGACGAGGTCCGCCTCTCCGACGAACCTGCATCCAACGCAGGCACGGACGGCCCCGAGAACCTCCTCGCGGGCCTCCTCGATCAACTCCACATTTCCGGCGAGCCTGCCATAGACTTGGAGTCCGTAGGCTCCACCGACCCGATGCGGGTCGACTCTGACACCGCGTCGCTCGACGCGTTCCCCACCAACGTGGTGGTCTACGATGAACCCCTCGCCCACGCAGAGAGCGACGGAAGCACCGTCACTGAGGTGCTAGTCATCAGTCATGACGAGTTCCCCGGCGGAGGAGCGCCCGACTCACTCGGCGCGGCGCTGCAAGACCTAACTGCGCCCATTCCGGAAGACGCTAACGCAGAGACGTTGGAGGCGCGCCGCCTTCAGCTCGTTGAAGGCGCGAAGAAGCTGACCAGCATGAGGCGCTTGTCAGAAGCCTGCCAGCGGGAGATGGATCGCGCGGTCGGCGGCTCGCCGGCCCCGGCGGAGCCCAGCCGCCTTGGCGCGGTCCGGCAGCGCGGCGTAGCCATCACCAACCTATTTGGGGCAAGCTGCCCTGTGTATGCTACACCAGAAGAGAACATCCGAGCCGCCCAGGCAGCGGCAGACGAGCTGGACAATTTCGAGGGCGAAGAACGCCGCCTCATGATGGAGCGAGTCCAACGGCTTCTCGACACGACCGCCGCGCAGAACGAGGTTGGCTGCCGCGCGGAGGCGCCTCAACAGCCCAACGACGACCTTCACCGAGACCAAGGCGTGACGCCTCGGACGCCGACTGGCGGCGGCCGAGGAAGAAGAGACAAGGAGCCGACTGTCACCCACAGTCGTACTCGCATTACCATAGAGCGCGACCGAGACTGCCGCCCAAGGGCAGTGGAATGATGGGACGACTGTCCGCCTCCCCCTCCCCGCAAGGAGAGGCGAGTCTCCCCGCCGCCTGTTGACCATCCGACTCCCGGTGACCGCCTTGGCTGCCAAGAGGGAGTTGGAGAGAACGACGCCCGCCATCGGATCGACCGACTCCACCGATACTTAGCACTAGAAGAAGAAGACGAGCTGGGTCTGCCTTGTTTTGGGCCCCGCATTCGGGATGAGCCCTTTCCCAGAGGGTTCACGCTCCCAAGAGACACGCCCAAGTATACCGGCTCCGTGAAGCCGGAAGACTGGCTAGTCGACTACTCCACGGCTGTCAGCATAGCAAACGGCAATAAGCGTGTCGCCGTAAAGTACGTTCCGCTCATGCTCCAGGGCACGGCCCGGACATGGCTGAACAGCCTAAAGCCTCGCAGCATCAACAGCTGGGTCGACTTCACCGAAGCGTTCGTCCGCAACTTCACCAGCACGTACAAGCGTCCTCCCAAGTCTCGTCAGCTCTCCTTGTGCGTGCAAGGCCCCGACGAGTCTACTCGTGATTACCTCACGCGTTGGGCCGAGCTCCGGAACTCCTGCGAGGGCATGCACGAGGTGCAGGCTATCGAGTACTTTACGGCCGGGTGCAGAGAAGGCACTCTCCTCAAGCACAAGCTCCTTTGCGACGAGTCAGAAACCCTCGACGAGCTGCTGAACATAGCAGACAAGTACGCCACGGCCGACTCCTCCATGAAGGCGGAAATTCAAATCAACACGACTGGCAAAGTGACTCCTCAAGCTCCAAGAACTCTGGCGGCAGACGCTGGCCGGCGACAACAGCAGGGCGACAACAAGCGCAAGGCCCCGCAGCCGGCTTCCAGCAGCCGGCAGGTCGCGACCGTTGAAGCCCAGCAGCCAGAAGAGCAGCCCCCGCCCAAGCGACAGAAAGGCGGCAAGCCAAACTGGTTGCCGGCCTTCTCCTATGAGCAGACCTTGGATGGACCTTGCAAGTTCCACAGCGGCGCAAAGCCGTCGAATCACACCACTCGGAAGTGCCACTGGCTCACCAGGATCGCCAAGGGAGACGGCCTCCTGCCTCCCCCGCCTGCTGGGCAGCCGCCTCCGCCTCCGCCCCAGCAGCCGGTACTCAGGCCAGTCGGTGCAGTACAAGACGAATACCCTGAAGAGCATGGAGCCTATGTGGTGTTCATTAGTGTGGCTGATGATCGACGCAGCAGGCGGCTGCAGCGACAAGAGGTGAATGCAGTAGCGTCGGAGACACCAGAGTTCATGCACTGGTCTAAGAAGCCCATCAGCTGGAGCAGGGCTGACCACCCAGAGGTGATGCCGAGTCCGGGCTCCTACGCCTTGGTCCTGAACGCCACCTTTGCTACGGACAAACGAGTCGCGCGGTTCTCGCGAGTTCTGATGGACGGGGGCAGCAACATCAATATCCTGTACAAGGACACCATGGAGAAGTTAGGGATCAAGCAAAGACAGCTTTAGAACAGTTGAACTGTGTTCCACGGCATTGTTCCTGGGCTTTCCTGCTCGCCAATTGGCAAGATCCTGATGGATGTCCTCTTTGGGGACAAAGATCACTCCCGTAGAGAGCCCGTTTGGTTTGAGGTGGTGGATCTTGAGAGCCCATACCATGCGCTGCTTGGCCGACCTGCGTTGGCCAAGTTCATGGCGGTCCCCCACTACGCCTACCTCAAGATGAAGATGCCCAGTTTCAAAGGAATTTTGACTGTGGCTGGCGACTACCGGAAGTCGTCTGCCTGCGCGGCTGAGAGCAGCCGGCTGGCCGAGTCCCTGGTAATCGCGGCCGAGAAGCGGCTCCTTGAGCAAGTTGTGGCGATGGCCGGCAAGCAGCCAGAGGTATCACCCAACCCGAAGGAGTCGGAGGCTGAAGGTTCGTTCAAACCGGCCAAAGAGACAAAGAAGATACCCTTGGATCCGGAGCACCCAGAGAGGTACGCTGTCATAGGTGCAAACCTCGACAGCAAATAGGAAGGCGAGCTCGTCGATTTCCTCCGTGAGAATCGGGACATCTTCGCATGGTCCCCCAAAGACATGCCAGGTGTACCGACGGAATTCGCCGAGCACAAGTTACATGTCCAATCTGATGCAAAGCCGGTCAGGAAGCCCCTGCACCGCCTATCCGAAGAGAAGAGAAGAGTTGTCGGATAAGAGATAGCCCGACTCCTAGTAGTCGGCTTCATTATGGAAGTGTTCTTTCCAGAATGGCTAGCAAATCCGGTCCTGGTACTAAAGAAGAACAAGCAGTGGCGAATGTGTATTGACTACATGAGCCTCAACAAGGCCTACCCCAAGGACCCGTTTGCTCTACCAAGAATCGATCAGGTGATAGACTCCACAGCTGGATGCGAGCTATTGAGTTTTTTGGATGCATACTCAGGATATCACCAGATCAAGCTGAGCCCGGCTGACAGACTGAAGACCGCCTTCATCACGCCGTTTGGAGCCTTTTGCTACCTCACCATGACGTTCGGCTTAAGGAATGCCGGCGCCACCTTTCAGCGTTGCATGCAGAAGTGCCTCCTCAAGCAGCTCGACAGGAACGCCCATGTTTACGTGGACGGCGTGGTGGTGAAGACGGAAAAGTGTGGGACACTGCTGGAAGACCTCAAGGAGACCTTTGAGAACCTGCGCCGGTTCCAGATCAAGCTCAACCCCAAGAAGTGTGTCTTCGGAGGTCGCGCTGGTTCCATCCTTTCTCGCAAACCGACTCTCGGATAGTCGGATTGCCGTCTTCTATCTAACTTGCTCAAAAAAATCTTGAAAACGGCTAAGTACTTGCTTTCCCAAAGTAGCCTAGCACTTGATCCGATTGGCAAGGCAGGCAACTAAGAGAAAGCGGCAAAGGAAAAAAGCCAAAAGAGCATTGAGCAAGAAAAGATAGAACTCAGATAAATATATTTACATAACATAGGCCCTTGGCCGAATTGTCGAGTAGAGGTTCAAAATACACCCCGCGGGTGGAATTGTGTGAATTAACGAAGTTCTTCAAAGACTACTAAAGCAGACAAAATAAAGATACAGCGGCAGCTTAGGAAGCAGCAGACGGACTCGGAGGGTCGGAGGAGGCGCCAGCGCCAGGCGTCGGGGCGGCCGGCTGGCTAGTCTCGGCTTGATCGCCTCCGGCAGCAGTCGGGTCGGTCGCACGCGGCTCGTTGCTGGAGGCACGGTCGAGCTGAGGCTGGCCGTCTGCCCCGTCTTCTGGTGCCTCCGCCTCGCCTCCGTCCTCCGCCTCGCCCTCTTCCTTGACGCTGGAGCCAATCACCTCCGCCGAGTCCTCGCCGTAGTCTAGGTTCATCCCAAACCACTCCGGCGGTACCTCCTCGCTATCTTCAGACCGCACGAGGACGAAGATGCTGGTGTCAGTGTACTCAGCGATCACCGCAGCACGCTTGACGAGGGCGTCTTCCGCGGCCGCCAGCTCCGGCTGGGCCTCCGACCGAAGCCTGGCCAGCCGGTCTAGGTCCAGCCCCGGATACCATGCCTTAACGAACTCCAAGACCTGGCGCGCTCCAGCTCGGGCCGAAGAGCCCTTCCAGGCCTCAGGACGACGAGCCGCGACCTCCAGCCAGTCGGCCGTCAGGCTGGGGGTGTGCGGAGCCTGCATATCCGGTCACAGGGAGGCAATCGCCTGGGCACCGACACGCTGAAGCCGGCGCAACATCCGGTGAGCCGGCCGGAGGCGAGCCTCGATGCTCAGGATGTGCTCGTTAAGAGTTTGAGGGGCATCAGCGGCAATCTCTGCGCCCTCCGCCCTCCGACCTTCACGGTCAGCCTCGATGGCTTGGATGGCAGCCTGCGACTGCCCAGGGAAGAAGTCTGCAAAGACGCGAAGAAACGAAGAAACTAGTCAAAAACCAGGAGTCGGCACGACTTAAATCGGCAGCTCGAAGAAAGAAAATAAAGAGACTCACTATCAACGATGTCTTCAATCTCGTGGAAGCCGGAGGACAGCAACGCCTCCTTGTCAGACCAGGAGGAGCGCTCACTCGCGAACTCGGCCAAGAGGGCGGTTTCCGTCTCCTCTGCCTCCCTCTGCGACTTCACAAGCAGCTCCTTCTGCTCTGCCAATTGAGTGGCCAGCAGATCGCGCTCCGTGGCGAGCTTGCTGCACTCCTCCTCTTTGGCGCGCACAGCGGAGTTGGCGTCGCTTAACTGCTGTTGAAGAGCAGCGTTGGTCCCTGAGAAGAATAAAGAAAGAAGGCGTCAAGCCACCAGTAAAAAAGGTCGCCGGGGAGATCCGGCCCGACTGCTCAGCAGTCGGCCCGAATCTCGGGGACTACAGCCCACGGGTGCGCCAGCGCGCCCCCGCGAAGAAGGAAAAGGACTTACTCCAACTCTCCAATAGATTGGCGGTCCGCTTGCCCAGCTCTTCAACGTTACGGTTGAAGGCAGTGACGCGGAGGTTGTGGTAATCCTGCGACGAACGTTTCAGATAAAAGTTAATACCCAAAGTTCATCAATTGGAGTTCCGGGCTGCCTGCTCAGCAGCCAGCCCGAAACTCGGGGACAACACCCAGTGGGTGCGCTGGCATGCCCCCATAGAGAGGAACAAGAAAAACAAAGGCCAAAAGGAAAAACATACCTGGACGGCTGCCCGCGACGCCAGGTAAGCCTTGGTACAATTCTGGAGACCGTCGCCCTCGGCACGAAGCTTCGCCTGGACGTCCAGAAGCGCCTCGTTCAGCGGCCCTGTGCTGCCTCCTCGCACCCACCCAATGGGCGCGGCGCTCGTCGCCTCGGTGTCTGGGATCGCCAAGCTGGCAGCGCCGGTTTCCAGGGGACGGGGTGCCGAATTCGCCTTCTCCAGACGGCGGCGCGTTGGCGAGCCGACTTGGAGGATTAGCCTCGCCACGGCCTCGTCTTCGGTCGGCGGCACCGGAGGCCCCGCCGGCTGCTTGCCCTGCGCACCTTCAGACGGCGGCGGAGGCGGAACGTTCGCATCCGGCGTACAAGGGGTCGCCGCCCTGCCCCTCCATGACGGGGTTCTCCCCGCCGGCTTCCCCAGTCTGCCCCGTGAACTCTGGAGGCGGCGGCGCAGAGTTCAACGGGGTGACGAGCACTTCCGACTGGCGGCGTGCAGCTTCCTCAGCCTGCTGCTTCGCCGCGGCGGCGGCTTCGGCCTCCGCTAGTTTTTTCTTAGCGGAGGCCTCCGCCCTGTCGGCCTCCGCCTTCTCCAGGCAGAGGGCCTCTTCTTCGTTGCGCTTCTCCTGTGCATTCCGCTTCGTCGCCTTCTGGAGGTCAGCAGCGGGGCCAATCCGCCGAGTGGTGGCGGACGTCTCCGCTGACCCCATGACGGAGGCAGCGGTGACCCTCTCAAGAGAGAGGGGAGCCCTGAAGCAAGAGGGGCAAGCAAAGACTCAGACAAATCACGAAGAAAGAATAAAACTTTGAAGACAGAATACTTACGCGGAGACCAACGGCGGCTTCTTCACTTCCTTACGGAAGCGGATGGCCTTCGCGGTCGCCTCGTCCCGCCGGGTCGCCGCAGCCGAACCCTTGGGCTTCTTCGGCCGACTGCCGAACAAGGTCGGCACGGCCCTGCGCTTCTTCCCGCCGCCTGGAGCGCCCGGCGCCGCAGAAGAACCCGCGTCAGGCTGGCTAGCTCCTGGCCGATGGCGAGAGGCGACTTCTCCCTCGGCGTCGTCATCAGGCCAGTCGGCGGAAGTGGCCGAAGGCCTGAAGTCGCCCGCTGTTCCTCCTCCTCCCTCGGCGTCATCTTCCAGAGACGCCGCCCCCAGATCGGGGTCGTCGACGTCGCTCTCCGCCCGGTCGGCGAGGAACTCGCGGGCCGGCCCTGAGGTGCCGGCTGGTGGGTGAAGGAGAGGATTCTAACCAAAGCCGACTGGTCAAAACAAAACTCGGCAAGAAGAAGACAATCCGAAGAAAGAAAAGAAAGGCGACTCACCACGGGCTGGGGGTTGGAGCGGGAGTACGGCTCCTTGCCGAATCGCCAGTCCTCAAGGAGCCTGCTGTCCGAGAGGTAGTTCACCATGAAGGCCACCTCTTCGTGAGGCATGTCCTTGGTGCACATCCGACTCGGGTCGCGGTGCCCGCTCATCTAGCATATCATATGAGGGCGGCCTTGGAGTGGGAGAACTCGGCGCGAAACAAAGGCGGCCAGCAGATCCGGACCAGTCAGACCCTCTGACTGCGTCAGCACTCGGAGTCGCGTGATGGCATCGGCTCCCGCAGGCGTCAGCGACTTGGCCCGGTATGACCAGTTGGGCAGTCGCCCAGCCGGTGGGCCGGCTTCGAAAGCCGGCAAGTTGACCCAATCTCCCCTCGCGGAGGCGTTCTTGACGTAGAAGTAGGATCTCTGCCACATCTTCACCGACTTGATCAGCGAGATGGAGGGGAAGGGATTGTCGGCCCCCGACCTTCGCACGACGATGAAAGCGCCGCACTGAGCCTGCACGCCCGCAGCCTGGGTGCCGAGCTTGGAGAAGAAGAACTCCCCTCAGAGCTCGAGGGTGGGGAGGACTTCGAGGAAGCCTTCGCACATGGCCACGAAGGCGGACAGCAGCACCACTGCGTTGGGGGTGAGGTGATGCGGCTAGAGGCCGTAGAACTCCAGGAAGGACCGGAAGAAACTGCTCGCCGGCAGCCCCAGCCCGCGCAGGCAGTGCGAGTGGAAGATGACCCGCTCGCCCTCCTGCAGTGCGGGGGAAATCTCCCCCTTCGGCGCAAGACGCACCTGCACGCGATCCTCGCCGGGAAGCCGACGGGTCCGGTGGAGGAACTCAATGTGGTTTTCATGAACTTCGGAGCCGTCCCAGGTGCCGGAGCGCACTATGGGAGGCGAGGCGGCGGAGGAAGAACTCATCACGAGCTGTCGCCGCAGCGTTCGCCGGAGCTTGGGCGTGCGGCGGAGCGAAGAAGAGAAGAGGAAGGAGGAGAGCGAGGAGCAGCAAGGAGGAAGAGAACGAGGAGTAGTGGGAAGAAGGGGCGCGCGTGCCCCCCCTCTTCCCCCTACTTATAGCCTCGTGGGCTACGAAGCCGAGGGGGCGGACGTGGGGATTTACTGCGCTCACAACCCCACGACCCCCACGATCCACGATAAAGTTACTGCGCGCAGTAACTCCACGAGAATCCCAACTGTCCATCGGGGCCGCAGTGGATTTGCTCGGGCGCCGAGGCGCGGTAGTGGCAGGCCCCGCCTATGGGCCTGTCCCGTCGCGCGCGTAGGCTGGCAGGACGGCCTAGCCACGTGCCCTCGCGTGATAGGCAAAAAACGGGCGGTGGCCTGGAGGCTTAGCTAGCACGCCATTTAAATCCCGCCGCGACGTTCGAAATACTGAGCGAGTCGAAATTGAGTGAGTCCGAGTTGAGCAAGTCTGACTCCTTCTAGTCGCCTCGGCAGAAGTCAATCAAAGACCATGTGTTGAGCACCCGAAAAGAGAAATTGCTGAGGCTTCTCGGCCGATCGTCCGCGGTGCCTCACCAGCTTCGGGGACTACTGTCGGAGTAATGGGCCACGGGTAGGCCAACCCGTGTCCCATAACCTTTTAAGACATCAGGGCAGGCTGCACCTCTCAAGACCCCAGGACAAAGAGCCACCTCCTGAGGAGTCGATGGCAAGGCGGCCGACTGCCCGCTCACGGCCGAGTCCCAGGGACGACTTCCAGAGAAGCCGGCTTTGGGGAGTCGGCCTGCGACTCCAACAAACCCCATGACCTCATCAAAGGGGACGAGGCGGGGGCGTGGCTATAGCAAAGCCCACCCCCGCCCCTCACCAAGGGCAGGCATGGCCACAACACGCCGTACCACGGAAGATCTCCGTGCGGCGTGGCACTGTTGCCATGCCGGCCCTGACATCAGCACCACAGGGCCGAATCCTGCACCCACGACGGCTTGTCTGTACGGCCTGGAGGCAGCAGGGCCCACCAGTCAGTGAGACCTCGGGAGACGGCGGGAGAACCACCAGTCGGACCCGTCGGGAGTCGGCCCGGGGGAGTCGGCCGAGCCCTCCCCCGGGGCCCACGCGCCATTAATCAAGATGAGATGAGGAATGGCAACAGTGATTCACCCGCCAGGCGGCGGGGCTGTTGCCACGACCTCATGATCAAGCCCGCGTCATCAGAAGTACGGCTACAGTAATCAGCAGCCGGCAAGACCCGCTCGCGGCGGACGTGGCCTGTCGGCTCCATACCCGGCCTGTCGGCGGGGCCCGCCAGTCGGCGGGCCCCAGCGGTCAGCAGAGAGGACGGAGGCCAGAGGCACTGACGACTGGGCCCGCGCCCAGCCGGATTACCATTGTACCCCTGGGGGGTAGGCCTATATAAACCCCCAGGGCACCCATGCAAAGGGTTGGAACCCATTAGCTCTAGACCAAATCATATAGGAGGGAGAGAGCTAGTCTTGCCCTCTCCTACCACCAGAAAACAGCTTAAGGAGCAACTGTGTAAGCACTTTGCCATAGTGATCATGCGAAGACCCCGCAGAGCAACAGTAGGGGTATTATCTCCTCGGAGAGCCCCGAAGCTGGGTAAGATTCGCCGGCGTGCATGTCTTCGTCTCATCCCGTTTTCAGGCATCGGCGACGTTCTACTCGCCCCCACCATGATAAGCCATCCGTTGGCATATGTCGCACCAAACCCCCGACATGGATTATTAGAAAAAAGATAAATATGCTAGAAATCCCCATTAAAAACAGAAACACCTGGCCATTTATTGTATAGACTAAAGATCTATAATCGTCTGAAATAAGTAAACAAAAAATAGTTACCCACCTTTTTTTATATTAACTCCTCGCTTTATTAAACTGACAAGAGATTACAGTCTGACTTGATAGTCCTAGTCAGGAATCCAGGAATTACATCAAAGCATGTAAAAGAAGAAATGCTAAGAGCTTCTCTAGCGCAGAGGTGCGCCACCCAATTTGCTTCACTCTCGAATCCAGAGAAGCTTGAAACCCTGGAAATTCTCAGCCACCTGCTTTATTTCCCTCATAATATGTGCCCCATTCACCCGGATAGAACCAGCTTTATGCCACAAGTCCACTTGTTCAAAGCAGTCCATTTGCATGATAATATGTTGATTCCCCTTCTCCTAGCTGCCTCAAGGCCCTCTTGGCAGGCAAGAAGCTCACTGATAAATGGATCATCCTCCTTATGTTTGTTCATCCCTGCTTCAAGAAATGGGCTGAGATGATCTCAAATGGAGGTTAAAGATTCTTCTTATAGATGCTGCCAGAGAGTTGTGGGTGATGGTCGCAAAACTAGATTGTGGGAGGATGTTTGGTTAAGAGACAAACCTCTATGTTTGGTTTTCCCACGTCTTTACAACTTGACCTTTTGTAGGCACGTCACGGTCGCGAAGGTGTTTAGCCAGGATTTTGATTGCATCAGATTTAGGAGATGTTTGTATGGGCAGACCCTTGAGATGTGGAACAAATTCCTTGATATGTGTAGTCAGGTGACCTTGTCGGAGGAACCTGACAGAGTTAAATGGCTTCTTACCTCTTCTGGGAACTTTTCGGTTAAATCTCTATACCATTATCTTGTTGCTCGACAAGTTGTTTTCCCTTATAAGTTGCTATGGAGAATGAAGATGCCGTTGAAAATTAAAGCCTTCTCCTGGTTAGTGATCAAGAATAGGATCCTAAACAAAGATAACTTAAGTAAAAAAGGGTGAAAAGGTGCTAAGCATTGTGAGTTTTGTGACAGTATAGAGAATGTGGATCACCTTTTCTTTTCTTGTTCCCTGTCTAGGTTCTTATGGAGTATTGTGGGGTGCTCCTTGGGTAACCAAAGATCCCCTGTGTCTTTCTTTGATTTATGCCAGAATTGGTTGCCTAACTACACTGGCAAAGATAGAGTAGTTGTTATGCTTGGTGTTGCTGCTTTGATATGGTCTATTTGGAAAACAAGAAATAAATCATGCTTTCAAGGTGTAAAGCCCAATGATCCTACTTATATTATTATGTCTGTTTGCTCCCTTCTCTATTCGTGGAAAATTTTGCAGAAAAAAGGACTACAAAACACGCTACAGCTGGTCACTAGAAGGATTGCCCAAGTGACTCAGGATGTCTTCAGGAGAGGATATGGGTGGGCGCCGTATGTGAGGAGAATCTGATGAAATCAGTTGCTGGAGGTGCTGATTTCAAAGGCTTGGATCGCTTCTGGCTATCACCCAAAAGAGTGGATATTTCTGATGCTGGTCGTCCCTCAATTTTTGGCGGAGTCTAGATTTGGTCTCTCAACTCCAAAACTGGACAACTTGCACCCTTAACTTCTCAAACCGGACAAGATTCATCCCTGGTCATGGTTTTGACCGGTTTTGGTGCTGTCCCAACCTGGTTTTGACCGCTCCGACTCAAATTTGCCTACCTTTTCCAAGTCCACATACTGTTTTCAAATTCGGTTACTTTTTTCAAATACGTGAACCTTTTTAAAATTTGTGTACTTTTTTTAAATCTGTGTACTTTTTTCCAAGTTCATGTACTTTTTCAAATATGTGTATTTTTTAAGCTCATTTAGTTCTTTTAAGTTAATTTAATTTTTTAAAATTGATGTACCTTTCATATTCAAGTACATTTTCTTGAAAGAGTCCATGAATTTGAAAATTTTATGCGAACTTGAAAAAAGTACGCGATATGGACTTCTTTTGCGCAAAAATATGTGGATTTCAAAAATTATTTCAACTTGAAACAAGTACGTGAATTTCATACAAAGTTCATGGATTATAAAAGGAACATGGATTTGAAAAAAATGCGGACTTTGAAAAGTATGTGGATTTGAAATAAGTATGCGAATTTCAGAAACAGTTCATGGTTTTGAAAAATACTTGGATTTGATAAAATTACACAAACTAGGGAAAAATACGGGGATTTGGAAAAAGTACGTGAATGTTAAAAAATCATGGATTTGAAAAAAGTACGTGAATTTCGGAATAGTTTGCTGATTTAAAAAAAGTATGTTTATTTTTAAAAAATACGCGACCTTGTAAAAACTACGCGGAGTTGAAAAGTGTATGTGAATTTTAAAAAGTTCACGGACATATATATATATATATATATATATATATATATATATATATATATATATATATATATATATATATATTTTACAGGAATATGAGTGAGCACCGGTCAAAACCGGGGTGAGTCAACACCAAAAACCGGTCAAAACTGAGTCCAGGGACGAATCTTGTCCGGTTTCGGTAGTTGGGGTTGTAAGTTGTCCGGTTTTAAAGTTGAGGGACCAAATCTAGACTTCACCAAGAGTTGAGGGACGAAAAATATACTTTTCTCGCTAGATTTTGTTCTATCGTCACCTATCTTTATTTTTGCTGTAGCTTTTGTTCCGCCGATCTGGCTCGATGTTATCTAGACAAAGTATGGTAGTGCTGGTTGGGTTACTTGTGTGTCATAGCATCGTGATGTGGTTTAGTGTCAGGGATGTAAAAAGTGTACTGCACCTTGCTTGTAAAAGACTCCATTTTCTTAATGAAAATGGGGGCCATGTGGCCCCTCTCATCGAAAAAAAAAATCTCAAATCGATGTAGCCCGTTTCGGCCGTTTTGCCCCACAACATCCAAAGCTCCATCTACATTCATTGCCAAGACTCAAAGCTATTTTGGCTAAAAATAGGACGACATGGCCCCTTAAGCCTATATATACACATGTGTAGATAGGTTTTTTTAGAAAAGGAGGATGTACCCCGGCCTCTGCATCTGGATGATGCATGCAGCCATATTATTAATTATTCACAAAGACCATAAAAGGTGATACATCAATAAGCCTGAAGCCACTATCTTGGCAACATTGTTGCTACTCCTATCCCTTTGATGAAGGCGTGCCGAATGTCTGGGCCTAATACCAAACAGACATCGCACCAAAGCCTAACATCTAAAGCCGGGTGTCCCATCCAAGCCACTAACATCAATAAGCCGGGTGTAGATAGATAGATATACATTTATGTGTTTATTAATTTTACTTGCAAAAGAGTTTCAATTTTTTCCTAGTGCTTAAAAATCCTCTATTTTTTTGATGCAAAATCATGCGAATTCGCGATGTCATGCCACTGTGGCGCAGTCACCAAAGGTAAGCAGAGGCTGATGGACGAAACATGAATACTAATCAACGTACAGCCTTTAGCCTGAATAAATATGAACTTCAAATAAAAAAGCCTGAATAAACTGAAACTACAGGAACAGAACTATTGAAAACTAATTAGCAGTGCTACTACAAACTGGAAATCACTACGTACTAGTAATCCATTGATGCTAGGCAAAACTGATTAGTCAACTAGCAGCACTACCGATCCAGCGACGCCCGACCCTGCTACTAGCAATAGTATCGCCCTTTTTACCTTAACCAGTGTGAGCATGATATGCAAAAAGATGCAGTCACATAGTAGTTACTTAAGTAAATGCCTGGATGGCGAGCATTAGCAAACAATGATAGTTTTCATGAAAGATGTCTACAAGAAGGGAAAGACACATGTAATCACATTTATCATGCTTTATGAACTGTGATACTCACGCTGATATCCAGTTTTCCCAAAGAGCCAGTAAACAATGCCTCATGCGTACTCAAAGTACACAATTTTCCATTTGGATTACAATGCACTAAGTATGGGCGAGACTACAACTGAATGATCACGGAAACATGTAGGTCGATCAAGATATTCAGCATTGCATCCTGTCCCCCAAGCCCAAAACAAGTGAAATCGACTCCCGAAGCTATGGATAGATGTCAACGGTGTGAGAGTGCTTGTAAAAAGCACTCTAGATTGTAAGTTGTAGCCTGTTATAAAACGTCGAGGAGCAGATGTAAACGGAGGTTATTGGAGCATCTAAACCGTGTACGAGTACATCATTGTGATGATGTTATTCCTGATGCGTCTAAATCCTAGCGTGCTTTAGCTTCCTTGCACTGCATATGGACATAGACAATGGAAACAAAAAAGTAGTGTCGCCAAAAAAGCTGTGAGTCCTCTCATATAGTAAGTAGGTGCAGCATGCGATCCTCTTCAGCTGGCTTATATTACCGTCTCTTGTGAGAGTGAGGTGCCACAGTTATTTTGCTACCCACCTTTGGAGTCTATGCATTTGTTGGTGTACCTTGTTATGTACAACTTAAATTATGGTAATAATTCACATTTCACTCACTCGCACAGTCTTCAGGACTTCTGTGAACACATATGGCATTATTTGCCTTAGGTAAGTTGCACAAGAAGCATCTCTAATCTTCTTCAAATCTACAAATTGACATAAAAATGATATTTATAGGAACACCAGTACAACTAACAGATGCATTTGAACACCATATTAGCCAGCATGTATGTATTAACTAAAGTCATTCGTACAGCCAGCAAATCATGGCCCCGATCAGAACATATGAAAACGTGTGACAAGACGTATAGTCCTATAGTTTACTTAAGTAAATGCACTGGTATGTGAACAATGAGCAAACAGTCAGTTCATCCATAACTAGTTCCCATGAAAAATGTTAACAAGGACGGGAAGGCTCCCCAATCTCCAATGTTCCCAAAGGGCCAGTACACAATGCCTATTTGGATTACAGTGCAACCGAAGCATTGCATCAGGACATTTAGAATTGCAGGTTTCAGCATTGCATCCCGCTCTCCAAGCCGATATGCAGTGAAATCAACTTGCTCGAACTATATGTACGTAAATATCAACGGTTAAACTGTGCTTGTGACACATATCGTAGCTTCTAATCGGGCAACCTAAAAGAAAACAGCAGCTTGATTTGCTCTTACTGGTCTGACGCACCACCGCTATACTGAGCACTGTTTTAAATAGCCCGCTATAGCTCCGCTATAGCACGCTATAGCGTTTAAAAAAGGTCTTGCGCTAAGAGACTTTGGTCCAAACAAATGAACAAACATTTTAAATAGCGCGCTATAGCTCCGCTATAGCACGCTATAGCATTTGAAAGAGGTCTGGCGCTAAGATGCTTAGCGCGCTATTTAAAACTTTGATACTGAGTGCTGACATTGACATCCAACAAGACTAACTCACTGCGTATCGAGCCTGAGACATGGGTTCTGTATGCTTACCCGCACGGTGTCGCGCCGTGGTTGGCGGGCCGCGCGGGGATGGGGGGAATCGGGCGGAAGCAGAGGAGGAGAAGAGATACGAAGTGGAAGGCGGCGGCGACGGGTTGAGGAGGCGAGGAGGGCGCCTGCTGCGGGCGCCCGCCGGGACGGGGAGGAAGGTGGACGCGTGGGAGGGGAGGGGAGGCGAGCGAAGCCATGGATGGGGAGGGGAGTTCACTCTCTGCCCTTTTCCCCCTCCTCAGCCACCCGTCGCCATTGGAGATTGAGGCTGCAGGCAACAGCGAGGGGAGATGCCGGGAGGGCCGTGAGTGCGTTTGTCAGGAACCCATGCCAATGCTGCTGTTGGGCCGTTGATAATGGGCTTAGCCCAGCTCGCAAGATGGAGGAAGCTAGGCCCTACAAGTAGCAGGAGGCAAGGATTGATACCCCTCAAAAAAAAAAAAAGAGGCAAGGATTGATCGGGCATCCGGTTGGATCACGGCTGTAACGGCGGCTCCTTCTTCCCCTTACCTCTGGCTCTCCTCGCATCCCTTTTTCTGCTGATGTATCCCCAGTTAGCTACCCAAAATCCATGTAATTCAATGCAATGAGTGATTAGTGAAGAAGCTTGTTAACAGTGCTGTCCTCCGGCTGTGGTAGGTGTTCATGCTATTTTATATTAAAAAAAGGTATTCATGCTATTGCGTTAGGAATTATTTTTCTTCTTTTGCCCCCTTCAATTTAATCACAACGGTAATTTTAGTTTAAAAATTTACAAGAAACATATCGTCATCTAAGACAGAAAAATATTAGTCTAAACATGGTTCCATAGGTACGCGGGTTGAAACCCTAAGCAGCGGCTGGTGAAGGTACGTTATAGGGGGGGGGGTCTTTGGATGTAGAGGTTTCTAGAGCATCTAGAGTGTGATATTGTATCTCAGGGCTCTGATCTGTTACTTTGAAGGCATCATTCCTCATGCCTCTAAACCCTAGAGTACCCTAGCTCACTTCGCATCAAGATGGACAGAATAACCACAAACGATATCGATAAAAAATGATTGTGAGACCTCTCATATAGTGCACATTACATATGGTGGATGCTCTTTGCCTCGTTTATATCACATTCTCTTATGAGTAGTCGAAGACACCTTAATTTGATCCACTGCATTTGTTGTACTACGTACACATTAATTATTGCAATAGTTTAGGCTTACTAAAACGAAGTTGTGAGTTGAGCATTCAATCCTTTAACAGTTTGACCAATTGACTTCTCCAAGAATTTGAAAAGGTTCATAAATTTATAAAAAGATCATTAAAAATGAATTTGATTCTTTTTTGCTAATTAAAAATGTTCACATATTTGGAAAAAATGTTAATAAATATAAAAACATGTTCTTGAATTTTAAAATGGTTTATGAATATGAATTTGTTTTACAAATTTGAAAAGCTTCACGAATTTGAAAAATATATTTAAAATTTTGGAAAAAAAAAGTTAAAAAATTTGAATAAAGTTCATGAATTTTAAAAAGTTTGTGATTTTGGAAAAAAGTTCACGAATATGAAAATAAAAAAGGTTCATGAAGAGTAAAATGAAAAAGGAAACAAGAAAAAGAAAAGAAAAGCAAAAAACAAAATGAACCGACAAAACCGGCATAGAAGGACAAAAACTAAACACAAAAAAGAACCAGCCATAAAAAACGCTAGAATAACCGCCTTGCGGCTACAATTCTAAGTGAGTCGACCGTTCGGTGAGGGGGTGTGCACCACGTACCATTTACACTATTTGGCGCTTAGATCTCGGAATCTAGATCTCGGGGCAACTGCATGTGTTTGTCTAAAAAAACCACTGCATGTGTGCCTGGGAGCGAGGGCCCATGGTTTTAAGTGCCCGAGGCGGCCGCACCCCTAAACCCGTCCTCCCACCCTGAATATCTCTGATCTCGGTCAGCAATGGGAAAAAAGGAAGATAAAACGAACAAAACCAATCGCAGTGCCCTCCACTCTCCTCTCTAGCAGCGGCGCACAAACTGATGTTTGTGACCTGCCTGAACAGTCGCATTGCCCAAAGGGGCATGGCTGCGGTGTAAGGTTAAATGCAACTTCCGCAAAGAAAATACTTTAGTTATTTGTCTCTATGAATGCTATCTGAGGGAGGTGAATTCCTGTGAAGTTGCCTCAATATATCAGTAACAACTATGGCTGGAGACATAGCTGTAGGCCCGTAGTAGCATGATGGCTCATTTTGATTTCCACCTGCCAGCTGTCAATTTCAATACTGAAGGCACACAATTCAGTGTAGTCCTGAAAGGAAAAAGTAAGTACTTAATGCTTCGCAAAATTCATGTCGATGGGATTCTTGTGTTGCTCCGAACATTGCTTACAATACACATGGGACACTTGAAACCATGTAAAGAAAAGAAAAAAAGGTCAACAAATGGTATCATTGACATCATACATAAAGCGCAGAGGAATTGCTAGAACCAACCGTCTGATGGAACACGACTCACCATTTGCATTGGTAAATAGGGACGGAGAATAGATTAACTCCGAAGTAATTTAGCGTTTTAGGTGCCAAGAGCCCATCAAACAAAACTTAGCATCTTAGAGCATCTACAGCCGGGCTCATCAAATGCCCCTTATATGTCTGGACGGATGGTCCGGTTAGTGACCGATCACAAAATATCGACCCAGCCAGACTGCTCAGCCGGTCATGTATGTTTGGGCTGACTGACACCCCATATATCCAGCTCTTATCAAGGGCATCTAAGAGGATATCTGGTTGCGCCCGAGAGCGTCCGCCATGTCAGAGTGGCGAGCGGGAAAAATGTCGAAACTCGAAACCCATCAGTCCGGTGAGGACACTGGTCTAGCGCGCCGCCCAAGGGGCCAAATCCGTCTATTGAAGCCGGATGGCTAGCCCCAACTCTTGGCACTCCCATTTCCACCATCTCCCTCCCATTCGCGCCACCACTCCCAATTTGCTTCGAGCTCGTTGTCCACTCTCAACCGCTTCGACCTCGCCGTCCACTCTAAACAGCTCCAAGTTCGCTATCCGCCTGCAGCCATGGCCAGCCAACGGATCACCACGTACAAAATGCTCACTCCACTGCACTGGTTGGAGCACCTAGCTAGTGGAGATACAGGCACGGTGCACCACTGAGATCGCAACCGGTTGGCCTTCAGACTCTCCGGACCAAGACGAGCAGAAGGGACCGGAGCAGAAGGAGGAGGAGGAGCAAACATCGGAGTACGGGGCGCTGAATGCATAGTAGAGGACGAGGAAGAGGAGGAAAGCGAAGCGGATCGGGCTCCTCTTGCTGCCGGCTTCGACATGGGTGACGTGCTGGACGAGTTTGAGGTGGCCCACGCGGAGGATACATCTGAGCAGTTGGCTATCCTCGACTCCATCCAGTCAGAGCTTGAGGTCATAACAAACCGTCATTACCTTCGTGAGGTGGACACAGAGCTAGAGGAAGTCTTCGTGGACATAGAGTCCGACTACCAGGAGGCCGGTCCGTCCGGCACTGCCGACATGAAGGTCACGGACATCTCCGACGATGAGTAGAAGAACTACTGTAGTCTTATCTATGTAGTATGAAGTACGTAGCTTATTTTACGTTGCATTGCCTAGTAAGGAAAAAGGGGATGAGATTTGAGGTTTGTGGTTGGAGCAGATGAAAAGTGACATTGTCTGCTGACACGCGACCTGGGACATATGAGGGGTCACTTTTGAGGAGCCTGGCTGTAGATGCTCTTGGTACCTAGAAATCATCAACAGTTCAACGCTGACAAAGAAAGTCTACTTTGATGGAAGGAAATGAATGAGTGAGCTTGTGCTTTCTTCCATCACATGGGGACTGATGTTTCTATTCCTGGCATAGCTTATGTTGCCTGTAAAGAAAATTCTTGTACCGCTCCAATGGAGTTTTTGTACTGATCCAATCATTGTTTACATTTTTTCAAAAAGGAGGATAACCCTAGACCTCTGCATCAAAACGATGCATGAACCATATATTATTAAGAAAAACCAAAATCCAGCAGCCGAACTGTTGGAAATATGCCCTAGAGGCAATAATAAATTGATTATTATTATATTTCCTTGTTCATGATAATCGTTTGTTATCCATGCTAGAATTGTATTGATAGGAAACTCAGATACATGTGTGGATACATAGACAACACCATGTCCCTAGTAAGCCTCTAGTTGACTAGCTCGTTGATCAATAGATGGTTACGGTTTCCTGACCATGGACATTGGATGTCGTTGATAACGGGATCACATCATTAGGAGAATGATGTGATGGACAAGACCCAATCCTAAGCATAGCACTAGATCGTGTAGTTCGTATGCTAAAGCTTTTCTAATATCAAGTATCATTTCCTTAGACCATGAGATTGTGCAACTCCCGGATACCGTAGGAGTGCTTTGGGTGTGCCAAACGTCACAACGTAACTGGGTGGCTATAAAGGTACACTACGGGTATCTCCGAAAGTGTCTGTTGGGTTGGCATGAATCGAGACTAGGATTTGTCACTCCGTGTGACGGAGAGGTGTCTCTGGGCCCACTCGGTAGGACATCATCATAATGTGCACAATGTGATCAAGGAGTTGATCACGGGATGATGTGTTACGGAACGAGTAAAGAGACTTGCCGGTAACGAGATTGAACAAGGTATCGGGATACCGACGATCGAATCTCGGGCAAGTATCGTACCGCTAGACAAAGGGAATTGTATACGGGATTGATTAAGTCCTTGACATCGTGGTTCATCCGATGAGATCATCGTGGAACATGTGGGAGCCAACATGGGTATCCATATCCCGCTGTTGGTTATTGACCGGAGAGTCATCTCGGTCATGTCTGCATGTCTCCCGAACCCGTAGGGTCTACACACTTAAGGTTCGGTGACACTAGGGTTATAGAGATATTAGTATGCGGTAACCCGAAAGTTGTTCGGAGTCCCGGATGAGATCCCGGACATCACGAGGAGTTCCGGAATGGTCCAGAGGTAAAGAATTATATATAGGAAGTGCTATTTCGGCCATCAGGACAAGTTTCGGGGTCACCGATATTGTACCGGGACCACTGGAAGGGTCCCGGGGGTCCACCGGGTGGGGCCACCTGCCCCGGGGGGCCACATGGGCTGTAGGGGGTGCGCCTTGGCCTATATGGGCCAAGGGCACCAGCCCCAAGAGGCCCATGCGCCAAGAGAGAGGGAAAGGGGAGAGTCCTAAAGGGGGAAGGCACCTCCGAGGCGCCTTGGGGAGGATGGACTCCTCCCCCCCTTGGCCGCACCCTTCCTTGGAGGAAGGGGCAAGGCCGCGCCCTCCCCCTCTCCCTTGGCCCTATATATAGTGGGGGGAAGGGAGGGCAACCATACCTAAGGCCTGGCGCCTCCCTCTCCCTCCCGTGACACATCTCCCTCCTCCCGCAGCGCTTGGCGAAGCCCTGTTGGAATCCCGCTACTTCCACCACGCCGTCGTGCTGCTGGATCTCCATCAACCTCTCCTCCCCCCTTGCTGGATCAAGAAGGAGGAGATGTCGCTGCTCCGTACGTGTGTTGAACACGGAGGTGCCGTCCGTTCGGCGCTAGGATCATCGGTGATTTGGATCATGACGAGTACGACTCCATCAACCCCGTTCCCTTGAACGCTTCCGCACGCGATCTACAAGGGTATGTAGATCCACTCCTCCCTCGTTGCTAGATGACTCCATAGATAGATCTTGGTGACACGTAGGAAAATTTTGAATTTATGCTACGTTCCCCAACAGTGGCATCATGAGCTAGGTCTATGCGTAGTTTCTATGCACGAGTAGAACACAAAGTAGTTGTGGGCGTTGATTTTGTCAATTTACTTGCCGTTACTAGTCTTATCTTGATTCGGCGGCATCGTGGGATGAAGCGGCCCGGACCGACCTTACATGTACTCTTACGTGAGACTGGTTCCACCGACTGACATGCACTAGTTGCATAAGGTGGCTAGCGGGTGTCTGTCTCTCCCACTTTAGTCGGATCGGATTCGATGAAAAGGGTCCTTATGAAGGGTAAATAGCAATTGGCATATCACGTTGTGGTCTTTGCGTAGGTAAGAAACGTTCTTGCTAGAAACCCATAGCAGCTACGTAAAACATGCAAACAACAATTAGAGGACGTCTAACTTGTTTTTGCAGGGGTATGCTATGTGATGTGATATGGCCAAAAGGATGTGATGAATAATATATGTGATGTATGAGATTGATCATGTTCTTGTAGTAGGAATCACGACTTGTATGTCGATGAGTATGACAACCGGAAGGAGCCATAGGAGTTGTCTTAATTTATTTATGACCTGCGTGTCAACATAAACGTCATGTAATTACTTTACTTTATTGCTAACCGTTAGCTGTAGTAGTAGAAGTAATAGTTGACGAGACAACTTCATAAAGACACGATGATGGAGATCATGATGATGGAGATCATGGTGTCATGCCGGTGACAAGATGATCATGGAGCCCCAAGATGGAGATCAAAGGAGCTATATGATATTGGCCATATCATGTCACTATTATTTGATTGCATGTGATGTTTATCATGTTTTTGCATCTTGTTTACTTAGAACGACGGTAGTAAATAAGATGATCCCTCACTAAAATTTCAAGAAGGTGTTCCCCCTAACTGTGCACCGTTGCGAAAGTTTGTCGTTTCGAAGCACCACGTGATGATCGGGTGTGATAGATTCTTACGTTCACATACAACGGGCGTAAGACAGATTTACACACGCGAAACACTTAGGTTGACTTGACGAGCCTAGCATGTGTACAGACATGGCCTCGGAACACAAGAGACCGAAAGGTCGAGCATGAGTCGTATGGTAGATACGATCAA
This sequence comes from Triticum dicoccoides, assembly GCF_002162155.2. Classification (NCBI taxonomy): domain Eukaryota; kingdom Viridiplantae; phylum Streptophyta; class Magnoliopsida; order Poales; family Poaceae; genus Triticum; species Triticum dicoccoides. The sequence goes on along the minus strand of NC_041380.1, from coordinate 555,515,708 downwards.
CATGAAGATGTTCACCGATGTTGACTAGTCCGTCTCACGTGATGATCGGACATGGCCTAGTTGACTCGGATCATGTAATCACTTAGATGACTAGAGGGATGTCTATCTGAGTGGGAGTTCATAAGATGAACTTAATTATCCTGAACATAGTCAAAAGGTCTTCGCAAATTATGTCGTAGCTCGCGCTTCAGTTCTACTGTTTAGATATGTTCCTAGAGAAAATTTAGTTGAAAGTTGATAGTAGTAATTATGCGGACTAGGTCCGTAAACTGAGGATTGTCCTCATTGCTTCATAGAAGGCTTATGTCCTTAATGCACCGCTCAGTGTGCTGAACCTCGAACGTCGCTCGTCTGTGGATGTTGCGAACATCTGACATACACATTTTGATAACTACGTGATAGTTCAGTTAAACGTTTAGAGTTGAGGCACCGAAGACGGTTTTGAAACGTCGCAAAACATATGAGATGTTTTGAGGGCTGAAATTGGGATTTCAGGCTCGTGCCCACGTCAAGAGGTATAAGACCTCCGACGATTTTCTTAGCCTGCAAACTAAGGGAGGAAAGCTCAATTGTTGAGCTTGTGCTCAGACTGTCTGAATACAACAATCATTTGAATCAAGTGGGAGTTGATCTTCCAGATGAGATAGTGATGTTTCTCCGAAGTCATTACCACCAAGCTGCTAGAGCTTCGTGATGAACTATAACATATCAGGGATAGATATGATGATCCTTGAAATACTCGCGATGTTTGACACCGCGAAAGTAGAAATCAAGAAGGAGCATCAATTGTTGATGGTTAGTGAAACCACTAGTTTTAAGAAGGGCAAGGGCAAGAAGGGATACTTCATGAAACGGAAAATCAGCTGCTGCTCTAGTGAAGAAACCCAAGGTTGAACCCAAACCCGAGACTAAGTGCTTCTGTAATAAAGGGAACAGCCACTGGAGCAGAATTACCCTAGATACTTGGTAGATAAGAAGGCTGGCAAGGTCGATAGAAGTATATTGGATATACATTATGTTAATGTGTACTTTACTAGTACTCCTAGTAGCACCAGGGTATTAGATACCGGTTCGGTTGCTAAGTGTTAGTAACTCGAAATAAAAGCTACGGAATAAACGGAGACTAGCTAAAGGTGAGTTGACGATATGTGTTGGAAGTGTTGCTAAGGTTGATATGATCAAGCATCGCACGCTCCCTCTACCATCGAGATTGGTATTAAAACCTAAATAATTGTTATTTGGTGTTTGCGTTGAGCATAGACATGATTGGATTATGTCTATCGCAATACGGTTATTCATTTAAGGAGAATAATGGTTACTCTGTTTATTTGAATAATACCTTCGATGGTCTTACACCTAAAATGAATGGTTTATTGAATCTCGATCGTAGTGATACACATGTTCATGCCAAAAGATATAATATAGTAATGATAATACCACCTACTTGTGGCACTGCCACGTAAGTCATATCAGTATAAAACGCATGAAGAGGCTCCATGTTGATGGATCTTTGGACTCACTCATTTTTGAAAGGTTTGAGACATGCGAACCATGTCTATTGATGTATATGCATGAAGAAACTCCATGCAAATGGACCGTTTGGACTCACTTGATTTTGAATCACTTGAGACATGCAAATCATACCACATGGGCAAGATGACTGAAAGCCTCGTTTTCAGTAAAATGGAACTAGAAAGCAACTTGTTGGAAGTAATACATTTTGATGTGTGCAGTCCAATGAGTGCTGAGGCGTGTAGTGGATATCGTTATGCTCTTACTTCACAGATAATTTGAGTAGATGTTGAGTATATTTACTTGATGAATCACGAGTCTGAATTATTGAAAGGTTCAAGTAATTTCAGGGTGAAGTTGAAAGATCGTCGTGACAAGAGGATAAAATATCTATGATATGATCATAGAGATGAATATCTAAATTACGAGTTTGGCACAGAATTAAGACATTGTGGAAATTGTTTCACAACTAATACAGCCTGGAACACCATAGTGTGATGGTGTGTCCGAACATCATAACTGGACCCTATTGGATATGATGCATACCATGATGTCTCTTATCGAATTACCACGATTGTTTATGGGTTAGGCATTAAAGACAACCACATTCACTTTAAATAGGGCACCACGTAATTCCGATGAGATGACAATGTATGAACTATGGTTTAGAGAAACCTAAGCTGTCATTTCTTAAAAGTTTGGGGCTGCGATGCTTATGTGAAAAAGTTTCAAGCTGATAAGCTCGAACCCAAAGCGGATAAATGCATCTTCATAGGACACCCAAAGCAGTTGGGTATACCTCCTGTCTCAGATCCAAAAGCAATTAGGGATTGTTTCTAGAATCGGGTCCTTTCTCGAGGAAAAGTTTCTCTCGAAAGAATTGAGTGGGAGGATGGTGGAGACTTGATGAGGTTATTGAACCGTCTCTTCAACTAGTGTGTGGCAGGGCACATGAAGTTGTTCCTGTGGCACCTACACCAATTGAAGTGGAAGCTTATGATAGTGATCATGAAACTTCAGATCAAGTCACTACCAAACCTCGTAGGGTGACAAGGATGTGTACTGCTTCAGAGTGGTACAGTAATCCTGTCTTGGAAGTCATGTTGCTAGACAACAATGAACCTACGAGCTATGGAGAAGCGATGGTGGGCCCGGATTCCGATAAATGGCTCGAGGCCATAAAATCCGAGAGAGGATCCATGTATGAAAACAAAGTGTAGACTTTGGCAGAACAGCTCGATGGTCGTAAGGCTGTTGAGTGCAGATGGATTTTAAAAGGAAGACGGACAATGATGGTAAGTATCACCATTAATAAAGCTCGACTTGTCGTTAAGAAGTTTTCCGACAAGTTCAAGGTTGACTACGATGAGACTTTCTCACTCGTAGTGATGCTAAGAGTCTATTGGAATTATATTAGCGATTACTGCATTATTTATGAAATCTTGCAGATAGGATGTCAAAACATTGTTTCCTAGACGATTTTCTTGAGGAAAGGTTGTATGTGATACAACCGGAAGGTTTTGTCAATCCTGAAAGATGCTAATAAGTATGCAAAGCTCCAGCAATCCTTCTAGGGACTGGAGTAAGCATCTCGGAGTTGGAATGTATGCTTTGATGATGATCAAAGATTTTGGGTGTATACAAAGTTTATGAGAAACTTGTATTTCCAAAGAAGTGAGTGGGAGCACTATAGAATTTCTGATGAGTATATGTTGTTGACATATTATGGATCAGAAATGACGTAGAATTTCTAGAAAGCATATAGGGTTATTTGGAAAGTGTTTTTCAATGGAAAGTCTGGATTAAGCTACTTGAACATTGAGCATCAAGATCTATAAGGATAGATCAAAATTGTTAATGGTACTTTCAAATGAGCACATACCTTGACATGATCTTGAAGGTGTTCAAGATGGATCAGTCAAAGAAGGATTTCTTGCCTGAGTTGTAAGGTATGAAGTTAAGACTTAAAGCTCGACCACGGCAGAAGAAAGAGGAAGGACGAAGGTCGTCCCCTATGCTTTTATCATAGGCTCTCTACAGTATGCTATGCTGTGTACCGCACCTGAAGTGTGCCTTGCCATGAGTCAGTCAAGGGGTACAAGAGTGATCCAAGAATGGATCACAAGACAGCGGTCAAAGTTATCCTTAGTAACTAGTGGACTAAGGAATTTTCTCGATTATGGAGGTGGTAAAAGAGTTCGTCATAAAGGGTTACGCCAATGCAAACTTTGACACTAATCCAGATTATTCTGAGTAGTAAACTAGATTCGTATAGTAGAACAGTTATTTGGAATAGCTCCAAATGTAGCGTAGTAGTTGCATCTACAAGATGACATAGAAATTTGCGAAGTACATACGGATATGAATGTTTCAGACCCGTTGACTATAACCTCTCTCATAAGCATAACATGATCAAACCCAGTAAACTCTTTGGGTGTTAGTCACATGGGGATGTGACCTTGAGTGTTAATCACATATCGATGCGAACTGGATTATTGACTCTAGTGCAAGTGGGAGACTGTTGGAAATATGCCCTAGAGGCAATAATAAATTGATTATTATTATATTTCCTTGTTCATGATAATCGTTTATTATCCATGCTAGAATTGTATTGATAGGAAACTCAGATACATGTGTGGATACATAGACAACACCATGTCCCTAGTAAGCCTCTAGTTGACTAGCTCGTTGATCAATAGATGGTTACGGTTTCCTGACCATGGACATTGGATGTCGTTGATAACGGGATCACATCATTAGGAGAATGATGTGATGGACAAGACCCAATCCTAAGCATAGCACTAGATTGTGTAGTTCGTATGCTAAAGCTTTTCTAATGTCAAGTATCATTTCCTTAGACCATGAGATTGTGCAACTCCCGGATACCCTAGGAGTGCTTTGGGTGTGCCAAACGTCACAACGTAACTGGGTGGCTATAAAGGTACACTACGGGTATCTCCGAAAGTGTCTGTTGGGTTGGCACGAATCGAGACTGGGATTTGTCACTCCGTGTGACGGAGAGGTGTCTCTGGGCCCACTCGGTAGGACATCATCATAATGTGCACAATGTGATCAAGGAGTTGATCACGGGATGATGTGTTACGGAACGAGTAAAGAGACTTGCCGGTAACGAGATTGAACAAGGTATCGGGATACCGACGATCGAATCTCGGGCAAGTATCGTACCGCTAGACAAAGGGAATTGTATACGGGATTGATTAAGTCCTTGACATCGTGGTTCATCCGATGAGATCATCGTGGAACATGTGGGAGCCAACATGGGTATCCAGATCCCGCTGTTGGTTATTGACCGGAGAGTCATCTCGGTCATGTCTGCATGTCTCCCGAACCCGTAGGGTCTACACACTTAAGGTTCGGTGACGCTAGGGTTATAGAGATATTAGTATGCGGTAACCCGAAAGTTGTTCGGAGTCCCGGATGAGATCCCGGACGTCACGAGGAGTTCCGGAATGGTCCGGAGGTAAAGAATTATATATAGGAAGTGCTATTTCGGCCATCGGGACAAGTTTCGGGGTCACCGGTATTGTACCGGGACCACCGGAAGGGTCGCGGTGGTCCACCGGGTGGGGCCACCTGCCCCGGGGGGCCACATGGGCTGTAGGGGTGCGCCTTGGCCTATATGGGCCAAGGGCACCAGCCCCAAGAGGCCCATGCGCCAAGAGAGAGGGAAAGGGGAGAGTCCTAAAGGGGGAAGGCACCTCCGAGGTGCCTTGGGGAGGATGGACTCCTCCCCCCCTTGGCCGCACCCTTCCTTGGAGGAAGGGGCAAGGCTGCTCCCTCCCCCTCTCCCTTGGCCCTATATATAGTGGGGGGAAGGGAGGGCAACCATACCTAAGGCCTGGGGCCTCCCTCTCCCTCCCGTGACACATCTCCCTCCTCCCGCAGCGCTTGGCGAAGCCCTGTTGGAATCCCGCTACTTCCACCACGCCGTCATGCCGCTGGATCTCCATCAACCTCTCCTCCCCCCTTGCTGGATCAAGAAGGAGGAGACGTCGCTGCTCCGTACGTGTGTTGAACGCGGAGGTGCCGTCCGTTCGGCGCTAGGATCATCGGTGATTTGGATCACGACGAGTACGACTCCATCAACCCCGTTCCCTTGAACGCTTCCGCACGCTATCTACAAGGGTATGTAGATCCACTCCTCCCTCGTTGCTAGATGACTCCATAGATAGATCTTGGTGACACATAGGAAAATTTTGAATTTATGCTACGTTCCCCAACATGAACAGCCTGGACCCGGAAATAAAGCGGAAAACAAACCCTGAGGTCGTATATCTCACGACAGTAACTCCCCCAGATAGCCACTAACACTATCCCTATGTTACAAGACACATCATAAACAAAAAATACACAACTCTAGGCCTCACCTTCAAGAAGGAATCACCGCACGTGCGTCGTTGATGGCGAGTCCACCACAAGGTTCAACTCCGGGTTCTCATCCCCAAAGCCAAGATTCAATCCACCACCTTCAACAAGGACACGACATAGGCGCGCGTCGACATAGCCTGATTAGAGATCCTGTGTTTCCACCGGAGTGCATAAACTCGTCGTTAAAGCCGTCTGTACCATCCGCCCTTATCCGTCTACCAATGCCTCGATAGCCGGATACATCTGGAGAAGACAACGGAAGACAAAGGCATCCCATACCGCCTGCCTCGCGCTACTATCACACCACCTTCGATCCAATAGCAACAGGCTAAACATGACACCTCCGCCAGAGCTACCGCGCATCACCTGTCGGTAGCACGCATGACTTGGCGTCTTTGTATAAGATATCGTACGTAGCACACGCCGGCAGTGCATCCACCAGTGGCTTCACCTCCCAGCGACATACACCGCCCGACAACTCCGAAAGAGGCACATGTATTCCCTGCCAAGCCGCATCAAACCCTATCTGTAGATGGAGGGGACGTCCCATACCGCCACTAGCCTTAGAAAGGCCATTGCCACCACAAGATCCAGACTCCGAGTCGCCCGCACAACCCCGGAGTCCGTCGCCGTCGATGAAGAGGGGTCGCTGCCCCAATTCCGGGCACTACAGGGAGCACCCACCATCGTGCTAGCCGTTGTTGTCGTCCATACAATGGCAACAACCGCTGTGATCCTGTATCTAGTGTCATCGATGCCGTAGAAACTCTAGGCGACACAGGCGACCTGAAACATCCCCGGGAGCAGGATCCCATGATCCGCCGCCACAGATGCCGCCTGGTACGTCTCCAACGTATCTATAATTTTTGTCTGTTCCATGCTATATCATATCCTGTTTTGGACATTATTGGGCTTTATTATACACTTCTATATTATTTTTGGGACTAACCTATTAACCGGAGGCCTAGCCCAGAATTGCTGTTTTTTTCCTATTTCAGAGTTTCGCATAAAAAGAATATCAAACGGAGTCCAAACGGAATGAAACCTTGGGGAACGTGATTTTCGGAACAAACATGATCCAGAGGACTTGGACCCTACGTTAAGACATCAACCAGGAAAGCACGAGGTAGGGGGGCGCGCCTACCCCCCAGGCGCGCCCTCCACCCTCGTGGGGCCCATGTTGCTCCACCGACATACTTCTTCCTCCTATATATACCTACGTACCCCCAAACTACCAGATACGGAGCCAACACCCTAATTCCACCGCCGTAACTTTCTGTATCCACGAGATCCCATTTTGGGGCCTTTTCCGGAGCTCTACCGGAGGGGGTATCGATCACGGAGGGCTTCTACATCAACACCATAGCCTCTCCGGTGAAGTGTGAGTAGTTTACTTCAGACCTTCGGGTCCATAGTTATTAGCTAGATGGCTTCTTCTCTCTTTTTGGATCTCAATACAAAGTTACCCCTCTCTCTTGTGGAGATCTATTCGATGTAATCTTCTTTTGCGGTGTGTTTGTTGAGACCGATGAATTGTGGGTTTATGATCAAATTTATCTATGAACAATATTTGAATCTTCTCTAAATTCTTTTATGTATGATTGGTTATCTTTGCAAGTCTCTTGGAATTATCAGTTTGGTTTGGCCTACTAGATTGATCTTTCTTGCAATGGGAGAAGTGGTTAGCTTTGGGTTCAATCTTGCGGTGTCCCTTCCCAATGACAGTAGGGGCAGCAAGGCACGTATTGTATTGTTGCCATCGAGGATAACAAGATGGGGTTTATATCATATTGCATGAGTTTATCCCTCTACATCATGTCATCTTGCTTAAAGCGTTACTCTGTTCTCTTGAACTTAATACTCTAGATGCATGCTGGATAGCGGTCGATGTGTGGAGTAACAGTAGTAGATGCAGGCAGGAGTCGGTCTACTTGTCTTGGACGTGATGCCTATATACATGATCATACCTAGATATTCTCATAACTATGCTCAATTCTGTCAATTGGTCAACAGTAATTTGTTCACCCACCGTAATACTTATGCTCTCGAGAGAAGCCACTAGTGAAACCTATGCCCCTGGGTCTATTTTCCATCATATTAATCTTCCAATACTTAGTTATTTCCTTTGCCATTTATTTTACTTGCATCTTTATTTCTCTTTATCATAAAAATACCAAAAACATTATCTTATAGTATCATCAGATCTCACTTTAGTAAGTGACTGTGAAGGAATTGACAACCCCTTTATCACGTTGGTTGCGAGGAGTTTATTTGTTTGTGTAGGTACGAGGGACTCGTGCGTGGCCTCCTACTGGATTGATACATTGGTTCTCAAAAACTGAGGGAAATACTTGCGCTGCTCTGCTGCATCACCCTTTCCTCTTCAAGGGAAAACCAACGCAGTGCTCAAGAGGTAGCAAGAAGGATTTCTGGCGCCGTTGCCGGGGAGTCTACGCAAAAGTCAACATACCAAGTACCCATCACAAACCCTTATCTCCCGCATTACATTATTTGCCATTTGCCTCTCGTTTTCCTCTCCCCCCACTCACCCTTGCCGTTTTATTCGCCCTCTCTTTCTCCGTCCTCCTCCTCTTTCTCTATTCGCCTCTTTTTACCCGTCTCTTGTTTGCTTGTGTGTTGGATTGCTTGCTTGTCACGATGGCTCAAGATAATACCAAATTGTGTGACTTTACTAATACCAACAACAATGATTTTATTAGCACTCTGATTGCTCCTCTTACCGATGCTGAATCTTGTGAAATTAATGTTGCTTTGCTGAATCTTGTCATGAAAGATCCGCTTTCCGTCCTTCCTAGTGAAGATGCCGCTACCCATCTAAACAACTTTGTTGATTTGTGTGATATGCAAAAGAAGAAAGATGTGGACAATAATATTGTTAAATTGAAGCTATTTCCTTTTTCGCTTAGAGATCGTGCTAAAGCTTGGTTTTCGTCTTTGCCTAAAAATAGTATTGATTCGTGTAATAAGTGCAAAGATGCTTTTATCTCTAAGTATTTTCCTCCCACTAAGATCATCTCTCTTAGAAACGATATTTTGAATTTTAAGCAACTTGATCATGAACATGTTGCACAAGCTTGGGAGAGTATGAAATTAATGATACGTAATTGCCCTACACATGGTTTGAATTTATTGATGATTATACAAAAAAATTATGCCGGATTGAATTTTGCTTCTAGAAACCTTTTAGATTCGACCGCGGGAGGCACTTTTATGGAAATCACTTTAGGAGAAGCTACTAAACTCCTAGATAATATTATGGTTAATTATTCTCAATGGCACACCGAAAGATCTACTAATAAGAAAGTGCATGCGATAGAAGAAATTAATGTTTTGAGTGGAAAGATGGATGAACTTATGAAATTATTTGCTAATAAAAGTGTTTCTTCCGATCCTAATGTTATGCCTTTGTCTACTTTTATTGAGAATAATAATGAATATTTGGATGTGAATTTTGTTGGTAGGAATAATTTTGGTAACAACGCGTATAGAGGAAACTTTAATCCCTGGCCTTATCCTAGTAATTCCTCTAATAATTATGGTAACTCCTACAACAATTCTTATGGAAATTTTAATAAGATGCCCTCTGATTTTGAATCTAATATTAAAGAATTTATTACTTCACAAAAGAATTTCAATGCTTTGATTGAAGAAAAATTGCTTAAGATTGATGAGTTGGCCAGGCACATTGATAGAATTTCTCTTGATGTTGATTATTTGAAACTTAGATCTATTCCACCTAAGCATGATATCAATGAGTCTCTCAAAGCTATGAGAATTTCCATTGATGAGTGCAAAGAAAGAACCGCTAGGATGCATGCTAAGAAAGATTGCTTTATAAAAGCGTGTTCTTCTAGTTTCCATGATCACAAAGATGAACATCTAAAAGTTATTGATGGGTCCCCTATTAAATCTTTGTTTTTAATATGAATCTTGATAATGATGGGACTGAATATGATCCACCTTTACCTAGAAGGCATTCCAAAAATACGGAGTCTTTAGATCTTGATGCTAAAATTGTTAAATGTGGGATTGAAGAAGTCAAAACTTTAAATATTGATGAACCCACTATTTTAGATTTCGAGGAATTTAATTATGACAATTGCTCTTTGATAGATTGTATTTCCTTGTTGCAATCCGTACTAAATTCTCCTCATGCTTATAGTCAAACTAAAGCCTTTACCAAACATATCGTTGATGCTTTGATGCAATCTTATGAAGAAAAACTTGAGTTGGAAGTTTCTATCCCTAGAAGACTTTATGATGAGTGGGAACCTACTATTAAAATTAAAATTAAAGATCATGAGTGCTATGCTTTGTGTGATTTGGGTGCTAGTGTTTCCACGATTCCTAAGACTTTGTGTGATTTGCTAAGTTTTCGTGATTTTGATGATTGCTCTTTAAACTTGCACCTTGCGGATTCCACTATCAAGAAACCTATGGGAAGTATTAATGATGTTCTTATTGTTGCAAATAGGAATTATGTGCCCGTAGATTTTATTTTTCTTGACATAGATTGCAATCATTCATGTCCTATTATTCTTGGTAGACCCTTCCTTAGAACGATTTGGTGCAATTATTGATATGAAGGAAGGGAATATTAGATTCCAATTTCCGTTAAGGAAAGTCATGAAACACTTCCCTAGAAAGAAAATTAAATTACCATATGAATCTATTATGAGAGCCACTTATGGATTGCCTACCAAAGATGGCAATACCTAGATCTATCTTCGCTTTTATGCCTAGCTAGGGGCGTTAAACGATAGCGCTTGTTGGGAGGCAACCCAATTTTATTTCTATTCCTTGATTTTTTTCTCCTGTTTAGTAATAAATAATTTATCTAGACTCTGTTTTGGTTGTGTTTTTTGTGTTTAATTAGTGTTTGTGCCAAGTAGAACCGTTGGGAAGACTTGGGGAAAGTCTTTTTAATCTTGCTGTCAAAAACAGAAACTTTAGTGCTCACGAGAATTGCTGTAATTTTTATTTGGAAAGTGATATTTAGTTAATTCTTTTTTAAGATGATTAATAGATAAATTCCTCACATCCAGCAATTTATTTTAGAATTTTTGGGTTCCATAACTTGCGTTAGCTACAGATTACTACAGACTATTATGTTTTTGACAGATTCTGTTTTTCGTGTGTTGTTTGCTTATTTTAATGAATCTATGGCTAGTAAAATAGTTTATAAACCATAGAGAAGTTGGAATACAGTAGGTTTAACACCAATATAAACAAAGAATAAGTTCATTACAGTACCTTGAAGTGGTGTTTTGTTTTCTTTCGCTAACGGAGCTCACGAGATTTTCTATTTTAAGTTTTGTGTTGTGAAGTTTTCAAGTTTTGGGTAAAGATTTGATGGATTATGGAACAAGGAGTGGCAAGAGCCTAAGCTTGGGGATGCCCATGGCACCCCCAAGATAATCTCAGGACACCTAAAAGCCAAAGCTTGGGGATGCCCCGGATGGCATCCCCTCTTTCGTCTACTTCCATCGGTAACTTTACTTGGAGCTATATTTTTATTTACCACATGATATGTGTTTTGCTTGGAGCGTCTTGTATTATTTGAGTCTTTATTTGTTAGTTTTCCACACAATCATCCTTTCTGTACACACCTTTTGAGAGAGACACACATGATTCAGAAATTGTTAGAATACTCTATGTGCTTCACTTATATCTTTTGAGTTATATAGTTTTTGCTCTAGTGCTTCACTTATATCTTTTAGAGCACGTTGGTGGATTTGTTTTATAGAAACCATTGTTCTCTCACGCTTCACTTAGATTATTTTGAGAGTCCTACAAAACAGTGTGGTAAATTGCTTTAATTATGTTAGGCATTCAAGATTAATAATAAAATTTTCTTATGAGTGTGTTGAATACTATGAGAAGTTTGATACGTGATAATTGTTTTTGAGATATAGAGATGGTGATATTAGAGACATGCTAGTTGAGTAGTTGTGAATTTGAGAAATACTTGTGTTAAAGTTTGTGATTCCCGTAGCATGCACGTATGGTGAACCATTATGTGATGAAGTCGGAGCATGATTTATTTATTGATTGTCTTCCTTATGAGTGGCGGTCGGGGACGAGCGGTGGTATTTTCCTACCAATCTATCCCCTAGGAGCATGCGTGTAATACTTTGCTTTGGTAACTTGTAGATTTTTGCAATAAGTATATGAGTTCTTTATGACTAATGTTGAGCCCATGGATCATACGCACTCTCACCCTTCCACCATTACTAGCCTCTCTAATACCGTGCACCTTTCGCCGGTATCATACACCCACCATATACCTTCCTCAAAACAGCCACCATACCTACCTATCATGGCATTTCCATAGCCATTCCGAGATATATTGCCATGCAACTTACCACCGTTCCGTTTACTATGACACGCTCCATCATTGTCATATTGCTTTGCGTGATCATGTACTTGACATTGTATTCGTGGCAAAGCCACCATTCATAATTCTTTCATACATGTCACTCTTGATTCATTGCATATCCCGGTACACCGCCGGAGGCATTCACATAGAGTCATATTTTGTTCTAAGTATTGAGTTGTACGTAAATAAAAAGGTGTGATGATCATCATTTTTAGATTATTGTCCCAAGTGAGGAAAGGATGATGGAGACTATGATTCCCCCACAAGTCGGGATGAGACTCCGGACTAAAAAAAGAGGCCATAAAAAAAGAGAACATGCCCAAATAAAAAAATGAGAGAAAAAGAGAGAAGGGACAATGCTACTATCCTTTTACCACACCTGTGCTTCAAAGTAGCACCAAGATCATCATAGAGAGTCTCCTATGTTATCACTTTCATGTACTAGTGGGAATTTTTCATTATAGAACTTGGCTTGTATATTCCAATGATGGGCTTCCTTAAAATGCCCAAGGTCTTCGTGAGCAAGCGAGTTGGATGCACACCCACTAGTTTCTTTTGTTGAGCTTTCATACACTTATAGCTCTAGTGCATCCGTTGCATGGTAATCCCTACTCACTCACATTGATATCTATTGATGGGCATCTCCATAGCCCGTCGATACGCCTAGTTGATGTGAGACTATCTTCCCCCTTTTTGTCTTCTCCACAACCACCATTCTATTCCACCTATAGTGCTATGTCCATGGCTCACGCACATGTATTGCGTGAAGATTGAAAAAGTTTGAGAACACCAAAAGTATGAAACAATTGCTTGGCTTGTCATCGGGGTTGTGCATGATTTAAATACTTTGTGTGGTGAAGATGGAGCATAGCCAGACTATATGATTTTGTAGGGATAACTTTCTTTGGCCATGTTATTTTGAAGAGACATAATTGCTTAGTTAGTATGCTTGAAGTATTATTATTTCTATGTCAATATTGAACTTTTGTCTTGAATCTTTCGGAACTGAATATTCATACCACAATTAAGAAGAATTACATTGAAATTATGCCAAGTAGCATTCCACATCAAAAATTCTGTTTTTATCATTTACCTACTCGAGGACGAGAAGGAATTAAGCTTGGGGATGCTTGATACGTCTCCAACGTATCTATATTTTTTGATTGTTCCATGTTATATTATATCCTGTTTTGGACATTAGTGGGCTTTATTATACACTTTTATATTATTTTTGGGACTAACCTATTATTAACCGGAGGACCAGCCCAGAATTGCTGTTTTTTTGCCTATTTCAGAGTTTCGCAAAAAAATAATATCAAACGGAGTCCAAACGGAATGAAACCTTCGGGAACTTGATTTTCGGAACAAATGTGATCCAGTGGACTTGGACCTTACGACATCAACCAGGAAGGCATGAGGTAGAGGTGCGCGCCTACCCCCCCAGGCGCGCCCTCCACCCTCGTGGGGCCCTCATTGCTCCACCGACGTACTTCTTCCTCCTATATATACCTACGTACCCCCAAACTACCAGATACAGAGGCAAAACCTTAATTCCACCGCCGTAACTTTCTGTATCCACGAGATCCCATCTTGGGGCCTTTTCCAGAGCTCCGCCGGAGGGGGTATCGATCACGGAGGGCTTCTACATCATCACCATAGCCTCTCCGATAAAGTGTGAGTAGTTTACTTCAGACCTTCGGGTCCATAGTTATTAGCTAGATGGCTTCTTCCACTACAAAAAAAGACACATCTGTGACATTTTGGGCCGAACGAAATTTTTTCTGTCATACATATGACACTTCTATGATGATAATTGTGACAAAACCCGGTATCATCATAGATGTGGTGGGCTCCTACTTCTATGACAAAAAATCATGACAGAAAATGGTATTTTCGTCCTGGGTGGGCCGGAGACGCAGCTGCATGACGGAAAAAACCGTGGTAGAAGCGAGGGCGAGGAAAATTTCGGGGAGTTCCCGGTTATGGTGGGAGGTCGGGGGCCGAGCGATGCGCGCTTCTCTCGTACACGTACGCGTGTGTGTGTGCGAGGCGTTGGCTCTAACTGAACCCGAGCGAGGCGTTGGGCTCTAACTGAACCCGAGCAATTGCACTGCAGGCTACGCGTTACTGAACCCGAGCGATCGATCGATGGCTGTTAACTGAACCCGATCGAGCGATTCCTTCACTACTACTGCTAACTGAAGCCGGTCGATGCTACCTCTGGATGAACAGTG